>NW_020173927.1:581475-621249 GCF_003031525.2 Neophocaena asiaeorientalis asiaeorientalis
TAGCTGGTGCGTCAGCCCCCATGCCCAGCCCCGCACGGCACCCTGAGGCAGAGCAGCAGAGGGGGGCTCCCCAGACTCAGAGCACATTCACAAAGTAATAGTAATGATCACGATCAGTCAAAATAATATGGACCTATACTGTGTAGATATTATACAAATATGCTGTGTGATCCCTGTTATTACTGATGCTGGCTCCATGAGCAAGGGCTTCATGCTTTTACCGTGAGAACAGTCATAGCCACACTTACATAGCGGGCAGGTGTTTGGACTTGTGAGCATGGTCAACCCCAGTGCGAGCATCTGCTGATCCCTTTTCTACCTGCACGAGAGCCCTTTCGGCCAGAGGCAGCAAGAGGGCTGTTAAAGGATGGAGGAGGAATCCTGAAACTCTCAAGTGGCAGGGCCTTTGCTGCTTTAACAACAAATTCAGGGAGAAATTCGTGGTGTGAACCCCCTCGAACGCAGGGGTCTGTTCTCCAAGAAAACACTGAGGTCACCGTATGGTAGGAGCTGTATTCTTATCCTGGTGGGACGGGGGAGATTACAGGACCTTAGAAATGGGGATATTTTCCTCTTAGGAAACATCTGCCTTTGTACATCGCCTCACTCTGGGTGGGATCCGGTGAATCACTCTGAATCCAGAGGATCATGCAGTTTCATCCTTTCCCTTTTGTCCCTGCTTCTTATAGAAATAGCCAGGTGTGGTTAGTGGGAGTGTACAGTCTTGGAGTATCGATAAGAAACAAGAGGGGTAGAGTCATAACTGTGGCAGCTGGAGATGGGCAACCAGCCAGGTCAGAGGAGATGAACATGCTTAACGTTTACTCTTTCCTGTTGTATTTGGATACAGAGCAGAGGTAAAGCTCACTTGGATTTTCACACACAAAATATGGTGTCAGCTTTGTTCTGAAACTGTGTCGTGCAGGTAGAGTTTGCCCCAGAGAAATTAACTGTCTCCTCTGTGGAGTCCTCTCCTGCGTGAATGATGAGTCTTTAATCCCCCAGAATCATCCAGGGTGGGACCATTTGGGCGAGAAGGTGGGGCAGCAGGGAGTAACGTGAAAGCACGTAACTTACTTGTGATCCCTTCTCTTCGTTTGTCGTATTTTCTAAGAAATGCATAAGGCCCCATGTTAAATTTAGGAGGTTTGGACTTTAGGCCTTCTTCTGTCCCTTTTCAGAGGGGAGATTCCTTTTTGGGGTCTGGGTGATCTGAAGGCTGGGTCCCAAGACTCTCAAATCTGGAGGACACTCTAGCTCCTGAGAAAATTCCCTGGTCAGATTTACGGTGACATCGTGCGGTCTTCCACCTGCACTGGAGCTAGTCACCATGGGCCGGGGTGCCCGCCAGAGAGGCCCCTGCCTTCCACGCTCCCTGGAGGCCCTCAGAACGTACACATCACAGAGCATCCGGGCCCTCTGTTCAGACCCTGCCGTGGCTCCTAGCTCAGCTCTCCGTTTTGCTTCCTCTGGACCACCTGCTCGCGTCCCAGCGACATTAGAGCCTGCTTGCCCTCAATAGCACACAGCAGCATCATTCCCCTCTGTCATCGCTCAGGCTGCTCCCCTCGGCGGCCCCGGACGACTCCGTCACCTGGCGCCTCTCTCGTGCTTCAGGGCGCAGCGCAGCCTCCTAACCGTCCTTCCGGATCCTGCGAGTTTGCCGAGAGCCCCTTCTCCGCCCACAGCCCCTGCTCAGAGCTCCATCACTGGATTTACTTGTAGTAATGATGAGCGGTCCAGCTCCTCCTGGCCAGCTTACAAACTCTTGAAGGGTGGATATAGGACGGGTTTGACGGGGATGCGCCTTACAACTAGTAGGTTCCGGTTGCTTAATACACACTCTTTTAATACGTTATCAATTAAATGTTGTCAGTTTGAGGTGACTTTTGAGGCCAGGTCTTACATAATGCTAGCTGACCAATCTTGCATTATTTTAAGGTACATAAAAATGCAACAGAGTAGTACAGATGTGATTCTTTACTCCAATTCTTCTTGTTCCTTGGGTTTCTCACATGAGTGAACAAGCCTAGTATCGCTTGATTGACAAGTCGTTACATCTCCCCCTCCTCCTTGAGGGAGGCAGATAGAACCATATCCTTCTTATCCCTCTTTTCTTCTGCCCCCTCCTCCCCTCTGCCTCTTTTTTCCCCTCCCTCTCCTCCATCACTGTCTCCACCGATGACCTCTGCAGCTTTACTTCAAAATACATCTCTGTTCCTCTCTTTTTAATCGTAATATGAAATATTCCAGATGAGTTCTGATGGTCTTGTGGGAGACCTTTCATTTTTTCCCTATTATGTTTGCAGCCTTGACCCTTTCTGACACCCACATTTGTATCTGCTTCCTAGATGAGGAATCTCACCGTGGATGGGCACTTCGGCGCGTGGTCAGCGTGGACGCCATGCACGCACACTGACGGCAGCACCGTGGGATCCTGCCTCTGCCGGACCCGCTCCTGCGACAGCCCGGCCCCCCAGTGCGGCGGCTGGCAGTGCGAGGGCCCCCGCATGGAGATCGCTAACTGTTCCAGGTGTGTCCCTCGCAACACTCGGGCTTAAACTCACGTGTGAGCTCAGCCTGCAGAGGAATTTAGGAAAGCACTTCTAATACGTGCCTTCCCTCTTCAAGAGAAATGTCAGAAAAAGACAGGGACACTTACCACTTAAAAATGACGTGATCTATGAGAGTAGATTTAAAATTACAGATTAGGTTTGTAATATACATATATACATATTCATATATATAATATACATATGTATGTGTAACTGAGCCATTGTACCGGGCACCTGAAACTAACACGATCTTGTAAATCAACTGTACTTCAATTTAAACAATTACCAATTAGATTTAAGCCTGTTTATATGTTGAGACAAATCTAAACCTATTCATGTGTTCATTGTTAGATGAGGGAAAGTATTTTGAGAGTGCATGATGTTAGAAGAAGGAAAAGCATAAAATTTCTGAATGTTTAATTAGACCCTGCTCAGCAAGTTTTTAAATGGGAAGGTGGCTATCAAATCACTGTGGCATTTAAATTCCCTCACACATTTAAATAGTGATGTAACAGAAATTATACCTTTGCAACTTCTGAAGCTTTTGACGAAAAAAAATTCGATGCCAACTTACAAGTAGTTGAGAGGTATCCAGTTTATCACCATTCTTTTAGGGGGCAGGTGAGAAACTTGCTATGAAGACCACCGCGCCCGGAAACCACACTGTCCAAGTACAAACATTGTGAGTGACAGCTGTCCCATCACAGCTACATCACGGGAACTTTAGTCGCTACCCTAGATCCGTCCTTTACAGATTCAGGAATATCACTCTAGGGGCCGCTTCTGAAACTACCGAAACTGTCCTACACTGGTGCTCACACTGTAGAGGAGCCCGCTTCTAACAGTGCGTATTGCTTTCCAAATGTGCGTGAGAGCGTCACTTACTGGTATGTGGGCTGTTAGGGATAAATTTGGGTTCATGAATTAAGGGGTGTGTCCAAGAATACATGAGCTGATACACCGTGCATGCATCTCTGTCCTTGCGTGGATTGGGGGGTAGCATCTGCCCTGATAACGGAGTAGGATACCTTTCCCCGCTCTGAGTAGAAAGCTGGCTAGAGCAGCTGTCTGCTGTCAGCAGCATCACATCTGCTTCACGTGACTCCCTCATGAGTGTACATTTCAGCATGCCTGAGGGATAGGAAGCTGGGACTCCATCATTTACAAAAACAGGTCATGTCACAGTTTCGTGTGTGTCACCAGATTCTATCTGAGATTTGCCTTCTTTCTTATGAACCACCTCAGGGCAGGGTCTGGAGAGACGGCCCATTCCGCTAACTTGCTTCTAACCATTGGAAGCCACTGATGCTGTCAAAGGAAAGAGACAATGGAGCAAGTGGATTTGGCCGGTTGGCAGCAAATGCTTTTTGTTCTAGCAGCAGGGGACTCCTAGTCTACATATTCCTTTGAAGCTGTCTGCCCAAAGTATGGTAATCTAACATCAGAGATTGTTTATAATGCCCTTTATCAGTTGATAACCTGTCTATGTTGGCCTCAATTTTGTTGGAAGCAAAAAACTGGAAACCACCTAACTTACAAACCCATATTTTTTGGCTCAGTCAGCAACGTCAAGTGCTTCCTCAATTTGTGCAAAGTACATCCAAAAGTCTTTACAGAGACTGATCTAATGATGCTAAATTAAACCTGTTCTTCTTTATTTATCATTGTAGTTGTTTAATCCACTATACTCAGAAACTGTTGGGAAATTCAAAATATTGCTAGTTCAATACATTTTGCAAATATAATATCTTTGATTAAACGCTTTTATTGTATCACATCATTTAAATTTGTTTTCTCACTATCTTGGAGCCGCAGATTAAAGGCATTCAATTTATGGAAATGAACCCACAATATAAGGTAATTAGCTAAGCCAGACTTTATTATCAAACCAGGGTCAAGTCAGACTTCCTATCAATCAGGAAAATCTGGTTTAATTTTATAATTAAAATGAACACAGGAATGTGTATGTCACTTCTGAATTCTAATTCCTGGGGCGGGAGGGAGGAACAGAGAGAGAGAGAGAATTGTAACTAGCTAAGCAGAAAGGTAGAACGTCAAGGAAGCCTTGAAGCCTTGACAGGACTTTGTCATCTAAATACAATAAGTCTGCAACTTTCAACGTTTGTTACCTATACCTTCTGTTTTTAAAATTTTTTTATTGAAATATAGTTGATTTACAATGTTGCGTTAGTTTCAGGTGTACAGCAAAGTGATTCAGTTCTACATACATATAGGTGGGACCTTAGTTCCCCGGCCAGGGATGAAACCGGCAGCCCCTGCATTGGAAGCGCAGAGTCTTGACCAGTGGACCACCAGGGAAGTCCTTACCTATACCTTCTTAGGGGACTTTTCTCTAGGAGCAAAACCTGTGTCCATCCTGGGTTGGTCCGGAGAACCAGTGACAGCGAGATCGTCTGTGTGCGGGAATGAAACTGCAGAGGGCTCTGAGCATCTGCAGCTGGGGTGGGGGAGGGGAGCAGGAAGCTGGGCAGAGCTGGGCTGCAGGCCGCACAAAGACCTCAGCTGGTCGCACAGGAAGCTCCAGAGCTGGCAGCTCTTTGATGCTGTTAGATCCTCTCACCTGAGAGTCAGTCGTAACCACCAACACCCTCAGCATCTGGAGAAAGGCAGACCATAGCGTCCACTACCGCACACTATCTCCCAGTAGCTGGGAGATAGAAGCCAAGTCCTTAATCACACAACTCTGCTCCGAACGTCCCAGCTCAGCTAACATCTGCTGCTGGGTAACCCGGAGAATGGTTCAAACAGTGTGATCCGTGGAGTAGGTTTCCTGTCTCCTTTGTATATCGTTTTGTTGTTGTTTGTTTGATTTTTCTTTTACAACTATACTCAATTTGGTCCTCCCTTCCCTGCATCACCTATAGCACTGTGACCACAGCAACATTTCATATTTTAAAACAAGCACCAGGACACCTGAAACTAACACAACATTGGAAGTAGATTACACTTCAATAAAAAAGATTAAAAATTTTAAAAAGCAAGCACCAGGAAAGCTTCTTGGATCAGTCTCCGAACTCTTCTGCTTCACTTCATGTAGGATATTTTTATTAAGTGTTATCTTCTCTCCAGGAGCCTATTTAGAATGCAGAGACCTCTGGGCGAGTTGTCTGTGACATCACTAACACTGAAAAGCACGTTGGGTGACCACACCATACGGGAACCCAGGGCGTGAGGGCTCTGTCTGCCCAAGAGGAGAAGGTCCGTCAGATAAGGAAAGGCAAGCCACAAGGGCGGATTTTGCCCTCTGCTCACCTTTTCCATAGGCCAGCTCAGATCACTGCACAAAGTTGAAAGGAGCCCATCAGGGCTACAGAGATTACATTATTTGTGTCATTAACAGAAAACTACAACATATCAACCTTGCATTATGCACTGCATTATTTCTATAAAGCTAAGTTGGTTTCCACGATGCCTGGCAGAAACTTTATAAAAGCCATAGAACTGTTACTGTTGGAAGATTATAGTCAATGAGTAATATTCTTTTTTATATTGTTTCATGGAAAACAAGGACTATCACAGGCCTTACTGTGACTTGTTTATCGATACCTCCTCGGCTCTGGTTCTAGCTGTGGAATGTCATTCACTAAGCAGAGCCGTGATACAATTAGTGGTTATTTCAAGACTAAAATTCAAATAAATGAACCTGATTTAGTGATGTTTTAAATGCATAAGTGGATTGTTTTGGACTGACTTCATCACAAAAATGATCCATCTGCTGATATATGCTTACTTCTTTGGTAGCCTGCTACTACGTCTGCCGCAAAGCAGCGTTTCTAAGTTGTGCAAACCCAGCTCCATAGAATAGTCACACTCATGGACAGTATATTCATTTATTCCCTCAGGTATTATACTCCTATTATTTACAAACACTTCCATTTACCTACCTCCCTGTATACAGCAGGTTCCATAGATTGTAAGGAGACTATATCATCAGATGTCACGTTTGTTAAAAGGTGTAGGAAATTAAGAATTTCCAAACAATTTTGGAAGCAGTGTTTCCTGCATTATCTAACCATTTTTTTCATATATAAAGAAACTTTGAAAGTAAAAATGTCATTTTATTCATGTTGAAATTGCTATTTTTGCATGTAATTCAATGAATTACTTGGATACTTTTTAAAATTGTGTAGGTAATGACGTATAAGATACTAATTACTTTTAGAAGCAAATTGGGAAGTCTGTCTTATTTTGTGTTATTTTGGTTAAATGATCACAAAGCAGCTTTGTTATTGTATTGCATATCGAGGTATCATTTATATTTTATTGAGATTATTTTTAAGTTTCAGAAGATAAAGTAGGGAAATATGAAATACACTAAATATTTTCTCAGAGGAACTTGCATTTGAAATTGTGTTAGAAGTTACATACGTAATTTGTTGTTTGTACCTTGAGCTGTGGACCGCCACGCTTTTAAAGGAACATATAAAGTAAAATAAGAATTCATGTGAGTTGATTTTTTTCAGTGGAACTATAAATCCTATAGATGAGAGTAACAGCTATTTAGAAACACATATGCAATTAGAGAAATAAAAAAAATTCTACATGCAGTAAACCATCTGTGTGGGAGTTTGGACTCTGGATTTAACAGATATTTTAATACTTAAAAATATTTTTTATTTATTCCTATAGCTTGTTTTTAAATAGCAGGGACAAACTGCTAAGGGATATATTTAAATTATAAATATTCTACATGCAGTCATGTTAAGGAAAAAATACAATATCGAACAAAAATTTTCTCTAGCTGCTAGTAGCAGTTTATTTTGTAAACCACTTTTATAAAAGTGGTTCATTTTCTTTTATTTTACATTTTTAATATATCTACCTTATTTTATATGTATAACAACATAAATAAAGATATATGCAATTTGCACTTCCTATTTATATACTATGTCTTTGTCAAATTGCAAGAAAATAGCCAAGAATCTGAATTTAAAATACCCATTCTTCATTTTTAATAAAGCTTGTTTTAAAACCTGGCACATTACGGTGCTCTTTATCAATGTGAATGCCATCGAGAAAGTTACTGATTTTCACTGATGTGAACAGATTTTTAAAATAAACATTTAGATGAGTATTTTGTTCAAATGTGCAGTTTTCATAGATGATAACTGACATGGTACAAGTCAACTAAATTCATAAGCTCTCAGGTTTCAGGGATTCATCTCTAACTGCTTTTCAGTGAAATAACATTATTTTTCATTAGTTTAATGTTTTCATAACTAAACTTTCTTAATTGTTCCTAATATTGCTAAAACTTGACTCTCAGATTTTCTATTTTGATTCTAAAATCAGATACGTGGGGAAGAAAACCTCACAGTGATTGAGGTTCCTGTGATAGGACCTTTATTCCCATGGCTCTTTGCGGGCTTTTCCTTCACAGCCCACAGTCAGTGGTCCGTGTCGGGAACGTGTGAATTTGGGGGCGGGTGCAGACAGAGGTTGGGCTCCGAGCCAGTTGGACCCAATGACCCCGTGGCTTCCTCCCCCAGGAGTGGAGGCTGGACCCCCTGGACCTTGTGGTCTCCCTGCAGCACCACCTGCGGGATCGGCTTCCAGGTGCGCCAGAGGTCCTGCAGCAACCCTACTCCGCGACACGGGGGCCGGGTGTGTGTGGGACAGAACCGCGAGGAAAGGTATGTACCCTCTCTGCTCCCGGCATCGCCATCCTCGCGCTTACTGTCATCCCAGTGTGGTCGGTTCCCCTGCAGCTTCAGTTTTGGATCCGGCTCAGCTTATCTGTGGCATCCCTTTCTGTTGAGCTGGATGACCCTCCTCTTTTTCTGGCATTCTTTAATTTTGACCAAAGCTTGGGGTTGACAGCATCATTGGGCCGCCGTGGAGCCTGCACAGTTCATTCAGCTGAGCAGTTTCCAAGGGACTGGAGGTGCAAGGACAGTGGGCATCTCTGTGCTGGGCTCCCCAGAGACTAAGCCTATGGGTCTGCTGGAGAATGATTGTTCTTGTCAGAATTCAACTAGAATTGAATTCAAGTCTCAAACCTCCAATCCTGAATAGGGCCTGAGCTGGTCCTGGGTCCAGATGGTATTGCTCGGATGAGGTAAGTTTTCCATCACAACTAAATGAAGCACTGGCATGTAGGTGAGAACATAGTCAGTATTGTGGTTATATTTACAACTACGCACTTGTCTATTAACAGGTACCCTCAGTGAAGCTGCAGGACAACCCAGAAGGGGGGATCCTTTTCCACGTGTATTTTAAGCTTTCCACACTTCATAGGGACATTTGAGTTCAGTCTCGCATTTAACAGTTTGTTGCTTTCTATAGACTCAGACATTTGGTTTTGGCCTCATAAAATCTACAGTTGTCATAATTGACTCTTTCTTGCATATTTAAAGTACATTCTCGTTTATGGGAGAAAATCCAAGTAGGTGAATTTCACATCACTTTCAGGATTCTTACTCCCCATATCACATAAACTTATCCTATTGATCCATGAGAAACAAGCTGGCTTTCAGTACTTTTTAATTAAAATGTAGTAAGGCGCTGGAATTACTGGAAGATGGCGGAAGAGTAAGACGCGGAGATCGCCTTCCTCCCCACGGATACACCAGAAATACATCCACACGTGGAACAACTCCTACAGAACTCCTACTGAAGGCTGGCAGAAGACCAAGCCAGTGAAATGGGTTCAGTGGGAGCCTCAGTAAAATACTGTATGCAGTTATTTGCTATGTGATTAATATTTATATAGACAAAACCACAGACTTAGTGTATAGATAATTCTCTACTAAATACTTACCACAACCTGAAATTAACTGGAATCATTTTTTTTTTCTTTCTTCACTGTGTTCCTAAATCACCAATTAAGACTTTGTTCTTTTGACTCAGAGAGAAAAATGAAGGATGACTTTTACAAAGCAGGGTTGGTCGCTTTTGTAGTAGCCCCCAGTGACAGACTTGCATAAGCTTGTCATTTCCAATCTGACGCCAGTTGATAAGTGAGAACGTCGATTATGGGGAAGTTGTCTCCCTGCTATTTCCCAGGGTTATAAGATTTAAATTGGTTGGAAGTTGTAAAATGCTATACGTTGTCACGTAATAGAGCCCATTCAGGCAAAGTCGCCTTCATCTGTGCGAAGCCACTCCTAAAATCACGGCACCTCCACAACCTCACACCTGTTATCACCTTTCCCAGGCTGAGCACGCAGGAAGGAAGAAGCTGGTTAATTCTGTGGTTAACATAGGTGTATGTTCTGTATCCATTTACAAGTGTTCATAAAGCTTCATTTTCAGAAAGAGATCAGGATGGCTAATGTGTTTGGGGAACTTACACTTAATATATTCTTATTTTACAGAAGAAACACTCATTTGGGCTAGATGAATATTTGCTTAAGAAGGGAATATTGGGACTTAAGTAAGAGACGCCTGGATGATAAGAACAAGGCCTGTGGCCCGGGGAAGTCTCCCTTTGGAACTGCCTTTCTAGGGAGCATTCAAGAAAATAATGAAAACTAGAAAAGACAAACACACGATATCAGTTTCTTGGTCTTCACAAACAAACGGTTCTTAGGTTTCTTTGCCATGTTATGCAGGAAGTCTCTCTACCTAAGTAACATAAAGAAATACCATTCTGATTCTGAAAAAAGGGAAATTTGAGAACTAAACTCGAGATTAAAGGAGAGCCTTGTCTCCCTGAGAAGGTACAAAAGACGACGGACTAGACATACACAATCATTAATAAAATCACATTGTGTTTATTTGAACACCATCAACCATAAAGAACTCCTGAGTGGCCACAAATGAATAAATTGGCTCTCCTGGCAAAGTCCCGAAGTTAATGTTAGGACTACAGTCAGTGACTTTTGATTTGGGATAAAATCTCCAATATATGAAAAATTCAATGAGAGCTTTATTGCAACAGAGATCTCAGAAATAGCTACATCATTTTTTCTACATAATGGATAAAGAAAATATGTAACTTATATTCTAGCTGTACTTTAAAAGGCATGGGCATTTTGTTTTTCTGTTCTGAAACTTCCTGGAAAATGATTTTCTTGAGTAGCAGAAACTGAATAGAAGCACTGACTCCTAAAAAGGCTACCAGCAAGGATGAAGCAATGGATCTCTGTGTATAAATATTATCAAAATGCAAATGTCATTGTCTGTATTTGTTTTCTCCTGCTGTGTGACAAAAACTTAATGGCTTAAGGCAACACACATTTATTAACTCAAGTCTCAGTGGACCAGGAGTTCCTACATGACTCATCTGGGCTCTCTGCTTAGCCAGAGCTGTGGTCTCATCTGAGGCTCAGCTGGGGAAGGATTTACTTCCAAGATCATGTGACTGTTATCAGCATTCAGTGCCTTGTGGGCTGTCAGTCTGGGATCTCAGCGTCTCACTAGTTGTCAGCCTGAGACGGTCCTCAGTTTCTTGCCAAGTGAGCCTTCCCAATATGGTCATTTTCTTCCTCAAATCCAGCAAGGAAGAGAATCTCCTTGCAAAATGGACATCACTCTCCTATGTAATGCCATCACAAAGGCGACAAACCTCCACCATTCCATATTCTATTGGCTAGAAGAAAGTTACAGACCCAGTCCTCAATCAAGAGGGGTACATTACACGGGATATGAACATCAGAAGGGCAGGGATCATTGGGATCACCATATAGTTTATCTGCCAGCATCGATTATGTGTCCCTGCCGTGTACAAAATGCATTTCTGCCCTCCCAAGTTTCCACAAAATTTTATACCATTCAATCATTTCCCCAAAGTCCAGAACCTTATTTAAGTCAGACCCATATGTGAATGAGCCTTCCTGGGTGTAGTTCATCTCAGTCTGTCCATCTTTAAAATGAGAGACACGTTATCTGCCACCAACACACCCAGTGAACCCATGGTGGGACAGGCAAAGGGTTACAGCTACAGATAGTCCTGTTGAAAAAGGGGGGAAATGGAAAGTACAAAGAAATTTCCATTGAAATTCTGAAATCTATTCAGACAAGTGTATGGAGTTGCTTGACTAAGTTTCAAAGCTTGGCCATGATTCTCCACAATTCTTAGCTCTGTGTTCTGGGCTCTCACTTCTGTTTCCTGAATCATCCTTCCTTTCTCATGAAAGGTAGCATGTGCTTCCAGCTGGGCAGTTTAATCAGCCTGATTCCTGCCAGGACAAGTCTGGGTTTCCAACAGCCTCATTTCATCTGTACTTTCTCCATACATTTCAGTCTAAGCTGGCGATCTTTTTGCTGAAATAAACTCTATAAGTCTTCTGTGAATTTCCTTGGGGTTTACTCCGCTGAAGAGATCTACACCCATAGATCTTTTTGAGATAGCCCTTCTCTACCTGGGGTTCCTGCTGAGATGGCTGAGGGACAACACCCTCCAGCTTGCTTGTGACTGAAAGGATCTGCGACTCTTGCTCTTGATCTTTTGAAAGGACTCCTTGTATGACTGAACACTACTCTGATCTTTTGATGTTTCTGAGGTTTTAACAAAAGGTTGTACAGTCACACCCTCAGCTTTTTACTCTATGTCCACCTTTCCTGACAGTGCTCAGAAGTTGCTTCTTCGTTTTAGCGTCTTTTGCCATCAGGAGAGGCCAAGAATTTCCAAAACCATCCAGACCTGTTTCTTTCCATTTACTATTGCTTCCCTCAATTATTTTTCCTTCCACATTTTACTATAAGCAGCAAGAAGAAACCAGGTGGCACCTTCAACACTTTGCTTGGAAATTTCCTTAGCTATATAACCCAAGTCTCTCTTTCCATATAACTGCGGTAACAAATTTGGAAGCTCTCTTCGTTGTATGACAAGGGTCTCCCTTCTTCTAGCTTCTAATAATATGATCCTATCTTCTTTTAGTTTCTTTATTGAGCTAAAGATATATATATATATATATATATATAAAAACATAAAATTCGCCATTTTTAACTGCTCAATTCAGTGGCATAATTACATATACAGTATTGTACAACCATAACACTATTTCCAAAACTTTTGTATCACCCCAAACAGGGACTCTGAAACCAAAAAGCAATAACTCCCTATTATTTCCTCCTTCTGACCCCTGATAACCTTTAATCTATAAATTTACCTATTTAGGAGATTTCATATAAGTAGAATCATACAATATTTTTATGTCTGGCTTATTTCACTTAGCATATTGTTTTCAAAGTTCATTCATGCTGTAGCGTGTATAAGAACTTCATTGCTTTTTAAAGGCTGAATAATATTCTCCTGCATGGCTACATCATATTGTGTTTACCCATTTACCTCTCAGTTGGCATTTGGGTTATTTCTACCTCTTGGATACTGTGAATGATGCTGCCATGAACACTGGCATGCAAGTATCTGTTCAAGTCCTTGTTTCAGTTCTTTTGTGTATATATATATGTAGGAGTGTGTGTGTGTATATATGTATAGAATTGCTAGGTCATATATTAATTCCATGTTTAGCTTTTAGAGCAACTGCAAAATTGTTTTCTACATTGGCTTCATCACTTACATCCCTACCAGCTATGTACAAGTGTTCCACTTTCTCTACATCCTTGCCAACACCTGTTATTTTTCATTTTTTGATTATAGCCATCCTAGCAAGTATAGTGTCTCATTGTTGTTTTGATTTACATTTCCCTAAGACGAATGATGTTGAGCATCTTCTCATGTGCTGATTGGCCATCTGTATACCTTTTTTTAAAATGTCTAGGCCTTTGCCCAGTTTCTAATTGGGTTTGCTTTGTTGTTGTTGAGCTTTACTCTTTATTTTATCTCCTTCTAAACCTTCACTGGCAGCATCCTCAAAGTCTACATGTATACCAACAGTCTGTTCAAGGTGATTTGGGTTTTCTCTACCATGCTTTTCAAAATTCTGCTTGCTTCTACTCATTCTCTAGTCCTGAAGCCTCTTTCATATTTTTAGATATTTCTTACAGTAGCACCACATGCCTAGGTGCCAAGATCTGTCTTAGTTGTCATTCATAATAATATTACTTCACACTTAGCTGCCTAAAACACCACATGCTTTATTGGCTCACAGTTTCTGTGGTTTCATAGTCTGGACGGGGCTTACCTGGGTCCTTTGCTTCAGGATCTCACAAGGGTGCACCAAGGTGTAGACTGTGGCCATGGTCACATCTGAGGCTCAGTAGGAGAGGGGAGGAGACTGCTTCCTAAATCCCATGGTCGTCAGCCACATTCAGTTCCTTCCATGTCATTGGACTGAAGCTGTTATCCAGAAACTGCCCACAATTCCTTGCCACCTGGGCCTTTCGCATCTGACTGCTTACTACTTCAGAACCAGCAAGGGAGAGAATTTCTTGAAAGAAGGACATTACACTGTTATGTAACATATTCATGGGAGTGACAGCCTGTCATCTTTGCCATATTCTATTGGTTAGAAACAAGTCCCAGGTCCCACCCACCCTGAGTGGGAGGGGTTTACACAGGATGTGAATTCCAGGAAGCAAGGCTCATGAAAACCATGCTTGAGTCTTTCCACTGCATTACCAAAGTTAAGAGACCCAGGAACCAAGGGGGTTTATTATATGATTTTTCTTCGTCTTCATGGGCAAGTTTACTTAATCCTGTGATGAACCAAAGTGATGCTCTTTGCAAGTCATTATCATCACTCTATCCTACTGGTTCCCTTAGCTTTCCCTTGGGGTAAAAAATAATATTATGGAGGACTCAATACATGTACAGTTTCTCTGGTGCCACAAAAGTTTCCATTATCCCAGTGTGGCCCAGCCAAGGAACAATCACTTAAAGGCGAACTGAGAAGAAAATAGTTCTAACAGTGCTCTGATTGGTTCAGGCTAACAGAGGTTTCAGTGAGAAACCAACGTGGATTGAACCACATCAGAACACAATTTGTAGCATAAAGAAATAGGACAAGGAACATGATACGTTATTGAAAGTCTAGTCTATACAGGATTGTGAAAGGCAATGCTCTTCACAGAGACTAGGTTTGTGGAAAAAGGGATAATTTATGGAGAAATATTGCTGGGCTATTAATTCATTTTTAAATGCAAAATGAGAATGAGTAGTCATGGGTAAAATTAAAATCTTAATTTTTAATGCATCATGAAATGTATCTGTGACTGTCAGTGCTTTAAGAAGCTAGAGGTCCAGGAGAGCAAATAAAATTTCAAAACTGTTTAGCTTATCATTTGGTAAAAGCCAGCTGTGTGTTAAGGACTAGAGAATGAGGAACCAATGGCTGGTCTACTGTGTAGCTATTTTATCCATAAATTAATAAAAATCCTTGCACACCCAGAGTCACCAGAGTAACTAAGTTTAGACGCCCATTGTTGTTTGTGACACTAGAGGCCCAATCAGGAGTTTAACAAGAGGTACGTCTCTCAGTGGCACGTGTTTGTTGGGTGAAGGAGTTAGGGGGGCAGAGGGACAGTACTTCCTTGAAATTGCAGAGAATCCAGAGTTAGGAGCTTGTAAGGGCTTAGCCTCTGAGCAGACTCTCCCAGGTTGAATTCGTGAGTGAAATCCAGACATAAAGGGACAAACTGGCAATTTCTAGTTCCCTCTGACCTCCCTTGCAGAGGGCGACAGTCACATATCCTGGTGTGCCTTTTGTCATGGGACTACTATAGAAAGAGAAAGAGAAGGGGGGAAAGTACATTGTTGACCACCTAAAAATGAGGCCAAGTAAATCATTTACAACACTGGTTGAAATTTCTATGCTACACGCAGTTACCAAATTATCCAGCTGTGGACTTTCAGCTGTAATAATACGCTGAGCGTGTTCAAGGGAGGGCCTGCTCTAGGCAGAGATGAGAAAGGATTTATGCATTAGGATTTATTTTGCTGTGGGGAAGTGGGAGCTCAGTTGCTGTGCCTTTTATTAAAAGTCGAGGGTTTTATAAGTATTTTTGGTAAGATTTTCCTTTGCCCTCCCTACTCTTATTGTTGGTTTGTTTTTGTTTCTGCAAGCTGAAATTCATGTCAAGGAGTCAAGGACTCCTTTTTAAATATGGGCAAAATCACCTTGGAAACAGGAGGTGGCCTTCTATCCACAATGAGAGAAGCTACACATGGATATTTTGAATTAAATGCTGAAAGTTCTGATGTTCTGAGCTTTCTTGACTTACTTCTTCCAAATGCGTTCTTAAACCAAATGGCAGTTGCCTCACAGAACAATCCTTGCACCAACGTGTATGCTAATAATCACTAAGGAGTCAGGATGCTTTGCTTTACTTATGGTAACTCTACACATCTGCACAGGCTTCCTGAGGTCAGACGCTTTTCATCTATTGTGTCCTCAGTGTTGTTTTGGCTCTTCTATCTAGAGGTCACACTCTCTTAATTAGAAGCCTCCTTCCCCTTCCTTCCCACATGTGAAACTGTCCAGAGTCCTGAGCTCCCAGATCTGTCTTAAACAATCAAGCACACAAGGAAGAGTGATAAGTATTCAGTTGCACTGGCTACTCTTTCATGTGGAGAGTTAGAGACCTAACCATTTTCCTGATTGGTTCTCGACTCTCTGAAGGCTCCTTCCGCTGTGAGATATCAACCCTCTCTCCCTAGAAGTAAGCATGCCTCCTCCTTACATTTGAGAGGCTGACTTTGGACTCTGCTGTTTACTTATTTGCTTTTCTGTAGTCCACACGGCTGCTATCTTTTCCCATTCTACCAGACGCCGTGGATGTGATGTCCCGTCCCTTCCCTTGCCATCACCACCCTCTTTGTTCACCTTGGGCTATCTCTCCCTCAGGTGGCTGGCATCTATGCCCTCCTGGCCGGCATCTGCTCCAGAAACTTGTCCTGCATGTGACCCCTCACCCTGAGCCTTTGGAGGCTCAGACCCCTCGCTCAGGCATGGAGAGCTCCTCTCACCTCAGGGGCTCCAGCGCCAGCAGGATGAGGAGACATCAACTCCTGTTGTCCAGTCTTCACTCTAACTCTGACAGTGCTATTTTGTCTCTGGAGCTTGGTGGGATTTCCTTGCTTCCTTGCAAATAAAGTTCAAATTCTTCCACCCTATTCATGTAAAGATACATCATTCCACTCCTTTTGCCTTTTTCTATTCACTTCTCCTCAATCACCTTTTTTTCTTTCGTGGTACGCGGGCCTCTCACTGTTGTGGCCTCTCCCATTGCGGAGCACAGGCTCCGGACGCGCAGGCTCAGCGTCCATGGCTCACGGGCCCAGCCGCTCCGCGGAATGTGGGATCCTCCCGGACCGGGGCACGAACCCGTGTCCCCTGCATTGGCAGGCGGACTCTCAACCACTGTGCCACCAGGGAAGCCCCTCAATCCCCTTTTTACTTCACTCTTCCCACTCCTACCTTCTGTTCTTTTCCAGGATGCCCACTGATGCTCACTGTGCTTCATCCTGTTGACTCCCTTCAGCTTGGCCTGGCTTCTTGCTTTTCATGGCTGTACCTGTTACGGAATCCATCACATTCTTCATTAAATGTCCCTGGTTTGATGGGAAGACGGTTGAATCGTATCAACATTTGCTGTCAGGAAACTACGTTCCCCGAATTACCTCTCTTACATTCTGGAAATCAGCTGTTTACCTCTATTTTTTTGCTCATTAAGATAGTGTTTTCTGACTATGGAATGTCCTTAAAAAAATAAAAAAAGAATTGCTATATGATCCAGCAATCCCACTCTGGGGCATATATCCAGGAAAAAACCTCTAATTCAAAAAGATACATGCACCCCCATAGCAGCACTATTTACAATAGCCAAGGCATGGAAGCAGACTAAGTGTCCATGGACAGATGAATGGATAAAGAAGATGTTGTATACATATACAATGGAATACTACACAGCCATAAAAAACAATGAAATAATGCAATTTCTAGCAACATGGATGGGCCTAGAGATTATCATACTAAGTGAAGTAAGTCAGAAAGAAAGACAAATACCATATGATATCACTTACATGCCGAATCTAAAATATGGTACAAATGAACTTATTTACAAAACAGAAAAAGACTCACAGACATAGAAAACAAACTTGGGTTACCAAAGGGGAAAGGGAGGAGAGAGAAATTAGGAGTTTGGGATTAACATATACACAGTACTACATATAAAACAGGTTAAAAAAAAAAGGACCTACTGTATAGCACAGGGAACTATATTCAATATCTTGTAATAAACAATAATGGAAAAGAATATGAAAAAATATATATATAATGTATATCATATATATATATATAAACTGAATCACTTTGCTATACATCTGAAATTAACACCACATTGTAAATTAAGTCTACTTCAATAAGGAAATAAAGATAGTGTGTTCTATCCTGCACATCCTGGACTTGGGTCTGTTTCCCTGTATGCATTTCAGGTTGGACACACCTGTGATAGGGAAGTACTCTTTGTGATTTTGAGCACTTAGCGAGACACAATTGCCAAATGTGTCTCACTAAGTTTGGCTACATTCAGAATAACATCTTCTTCCCTAATGAGCTGTAAACCTGCACCTTGCCAGATTGTTTCCTTCTTATTTTTTGTTTGTTTCCCTCACTTCCCTTTATTTCACTTGTAGCATTAAAGATAAGGAGAAATTTGATCCTTCTAAGGCTAAGGAAGGCCATGTATATTTGGCTAAAAATTGGCAGTATGAATGTACATGTAGAAGTATAGTCAATCACTAAAAAATAGGACTAATTGTCAATAGTACTTCAACTCTTTTTGGGTAACAGGTGGTCATCTAAATTAAGGTAGCTGGACATCATTCTGAGAGTCTACAAATAAATTTAAAAATACAATAACTTAGCAGTATGTGACTTGAAGCTTCATGCTAAAATTAGACTAACTTTTCTTTGACTTATATTAGTAGGATTATGGGCCTTATTCGATTCGAGGATGAGAAATGAATTCCAAATACAATTTGCTGCCTTTATATTCATAACCTACTTTATCTTTCAGTGTTTATGTTTAGAAGATACATGCCCTACTTAGGTATTTTCTATGTGTTCTCATTTTTTGAGTGTCTGTTTGAAGGGTTTTTTGTTTGTTTCTCCTCTAATTGGCTGCACAGGAAGATCCATCCTGCATTGTGAGTCTGACATTTTTTCATTGTCTCCTCCGCATCCCATTGTCTGTGCACACACAGCATGGCCAGCGCCACATCCGCCTCCTTCCCTGGGTGACCACCCAGAACACGAAACGCCCCTCACGCGGAGCATGCCCATGGGTTCAACATTCCGTGCAGGGCCAGAGAGTGGAAAGCCTGTGGCCTCACGTTCCACTAAACCCTTGCTTTTTTCCTCTTGGTTTCCTCATTACAGATACTGCAATGAGCATCTGCTGTGCCCCCCACACATGTTCTGGACAGGCTGGGGTCCCTGGGAACGGTGCACAGCACAGTGTGGAGGCGGCATTCAAGCTCGCCGCAGAACCTGCGAGAATGGTCCTGACTGTGCGGGCTGTAGTGTGGTGAGTAGCCCTCCTCATCCCCAGCCCACAGTCTAGAGCTGGGAGTCCAGAGTCAGCACACACTAGATGCTCTGCAAACACAAGGTGTTCTACAAACTCTGAATGCTCTGCAAATACAAGATTCTGGTTAATGAGAATGTCTGGAGGAGATACTGGAAATTCAGAGTATCCTGAAGGCTGATTGGAATAAATATTCTCATGTGGGATATACTGCCCCAGGAGTTTTCCAGTTCTCATTTCTGAGCTAGTACAGAAACTTCAGTCTGCTTAACTCTGGGCACTATATTTGGTTTGGGAAATGGAATAAGGTCATCATACCGGGCCTGCGCTAAGTTATAAAATGCGGACAAACCTGAGACACTGAGGATTGAGAACCTTTATGGGGCCATTGTCAGAGCACATTTGGTGCCCATTCTGAGGGAATAAAAGACAAATGATGGTTTTGTTTTTCTTCTGCCTTAACGGGTCCTATTTCCCTTAACACTTTAGACTCTCAAATAAAATTCCACTTGTGCAAGGGCATGTTGTTGCTCGTCCTGTGTCATCTGTCAGAATGATTGAGCACCAAAGACTGCTGGGCTTTCACTTCATTTGTCTGCCCCTGGTGCTGGCACTGCAGAGTGGCTTCAAAGACAGTGCAGGTGCTTTTGTGGAGAGGTTCAGCCTGAGAAGGTCTGGCTTGGCGCCCTTCCTCACTGGTCTTCCAGTTGGTCTTTGCAGCAATTTTGTAACCTTGGCTCATGAAGCTTAGGATGTTTCTGTGTTGCTGTAAAGTTTGTTTTTGTGAGGTGCAAAGACCACACACTCCAGATAGCCTTGAGAAATTTGGAGAGAAGAAGAGGATTATTAGATGCTTTGCCAGATATTACGCCCAACCCAAGGAGATTTCTGTTATTGGGATTTGCAATTAGATTTCTTCCCCTTTGCACTGGCAAAGTTTGCAGTAACTTTAATCGAATCTATCACTGATTATAGAGGCACTTCTTTCCAGGTCACCCTGAACTAGCTTTCAACCAAGGAAAATCTTAGTATCCAGTTTAGGATGACGTATTTATTGATATTTCAGATGCTAAGATTTTAAATTATTTATGAAAATGCGTCAGGTAAATCTGTGAACAGTCACATGTTCTAGGAAATCAGTTCAAATGTGGTAGATTTACTCTTTGCTGAAATATATCAGTCCTGTTCCTGGTGTTTCGACATTTAACACTGGAATCTCCACTCCCATATCAAGGTTTGTCTCCTCTGCGGGGAAACCACAGGGATGGATGACCTGAGTCGATCTTGCACTTTAGTCTCTAAAACTTTGCAATACGAAGAACTCAGAAAACATTTCAAGTCTTTCATTTTCTTATTGCAAACTGACTTCAATTATTACATTTAAAAACAGTTTAATGAAAGAAAAATTATATTAAAGAAAGAGTAGCCTATCTCCTACGTAGTCACTGGAGTATGTGTGTGTGTGTGTGTGTGTGTGTGTGTGTGTGTGTGTGTGATACATATGATTATAAATGTAAAAACTGAATGTCTTTCCAAAATGTTCATGTATTTTGGCTTTATTTGTGTCTAAATTTACAGAATTATGGTTTATGAAAAAAGATAACATCAGTTTTCAAATCCAGAGTAATATCATGAATGTTTCTAAGAAGGCTAATATAAGTTTTTAGGTATTTTAGTTTTATTTTCTTTTTCTTCCCCACCATAGTTAATCTACTGGCCATGTAATTCCAGGAAGGTGTTATTATGGTACACTGGAGCAATCTATTCTTTTACGATAGAAGCGCAGCATTGATTTTTTTCCTGCATGGCTTTTTTTTCTATTTATTCCAGTTTCTGTCTCTTCTAAGGCAGGAATGCCAAATGAGGGACATAAGCAGAATGAAGGAGGGGCTTGGTTTCCTTGCTTAGAAAATGTATCCTATCAGTTCAATTTGTAAGATTTTTTAAAAAACACTAATAGCTATTTAGGTAAAGTAGTATGTTGATCATATCCTGGTTGCAGTTTAGAAATCTTTGGCCATGAAATATGTCTGTTTTTGATGTTTTGTCTTCTACCAAGATAGTGGCACACAACAGTGTAAATCAACTGTACTCTAATATAAAATAAAAATTAAACATTAAAAAACAGAATTAAGGGGGCTTCCCTGGTGGCGCAGTGGTGGAGAATCTTCCTGCCAATGCAGGGGACACGGGTTCGAGCCCTGGTCTGGGAAGATCCCACATGCTGCGGAGCAACTGGGCCCGTGAGCCACAACTACTGAGCCTGCTTGTCTGGAGCCTGTGCTCCGCAACGAGAGGCCGCGATGGTGAGAGGCCCACACACCGCGATGAAGAGTGGCCCCCGCTTGCCACAACTAGAGAAAGTGCTCGCACAGAAACGAAGACCCAACACAGCCAAAAAAAAAAAATACGGGAGTCCATGTATTTTCTGCAGGGCTCTCCAGCCAAAGAAGCTACTGTAATAGGGAAGAACAAATCTGATTCCATATTAGATCTGTTCCTTTAAAAAGAGAAAATAAAAACAGAATTAAGAAACAAATGTAAGGACACTTTAAATTGGAAAAAATGGTAGTGGCTGTAAGTATAATTTATGAATTTTGGATTCATGAAATTGATTATCTCCTTGCCGATATCTGGCTGGATGACAAGTCAGGTGATAGTTCTGAGTCTCTGTCTCCCCCACTAAGAAGAGGGTGATCATTCATCCCTCCTAGAGCTGCTGTATCAGGCGCGGTGGTGCCCCTGACGTTCAGCCACAAGGTCTCACCTTCCCTGTGAGTTCTCTTTCCTACTCTCATTTCTTTCATTGTTATTCCTGGGCTTCAGCTGCTTCTCTGAGTCCAAGCTTATTACAAATGACTGTATACTAATGGAATGTTATTTACACAGTAAAGGACAGCTTTGTGAAAAGTATAACAATTTGAATTTCCTGAGCACTACAGCAGCCAATAAAAAAAGAGTTGGTTTCAATTTCAGGTATGAACGGGATAAAAAGACTTGAGAAACTTTTCTTGTGCCACCATTTTTAAACTGAAGTTTCATGAAAAGGTTTCCCGTATTTCACCCGTGATATTCATACATCCTTGTCTTTGATTAAACCTCCACGCCTTTATTTAAATCTCAATAAGAGACGGTCAGTTCAGACAGTTAAAGACCCTCATTGAGAGCCATTTGTTTTTTCTGTGAAACTCTGTTCTTAAAGTTCCAAATGTTGATATCTCTTCACAATTCTGATTTCAGTTCTTTTGCTTAAATATGTAGAAGTGGGCTTGCTGGGTCGTGTGGTAGTTTTATTTTTAATTGTTTGAGGAACCTCCACGATGTTTCCAGTAGCGGCTGCATCATTTTGCATTCCCATCCAAAGCATGCAAGGGTTCCAATTTCTCCACATCCAGAAGAATTGAAATCAGGATCTTGAAAAGCACTCTGCACTCCCATGTTCATTGCAGCCCTATTCACAATAGCCAGGATGTGGAAACAACCTAAATGTCTATCTACAGATGAATGGATAAAGAAAATGCAGTAGAGACGTACAACGGAATACCACTCAGGCTTTAAAAAAGAAGGAAATTCTACCTTATGTGGCAACATCAACGAACCTCGAGGACATTAAGTGAAATTGTTGCTAGAAGTGAAATTAGCCGGTCACAGAAGGACAAATACCATGTGAGTCCTCTTACAGGAGGTATCTGAAATAGTCAGATACGTAGTATCAAAGAGCGCAAGTGTGGCTGCCAGAGACTGCATGGAGAGGGAAATCGAGTTTTATCTAAGCGAGATGAGCACGTTCTAGAGGTATCCTCTACAACATTGTGCCTTCTGTCAACAACACGGTACTGAACCCTGAAATATTTAAGAAGGTGGATCTCATATTAAATGTTTGTCATGTTTACCATGACAAAATAAAATAATAAAAAGTAAAGTTAAAGAAAAGTAAGTTCCAGATGTTGGAGGCTTGGGGGCCCATGGAGCCTTGGGTTGTTTGGGGAGCTGATTGACGCATACAGAGGGAGGGCCTGGATTTTTGCAGTCAGTTAATTGTGTGACTCCAAGGCCCACCCACTATCCTCGGGGCCCCTGTCTTCCTCCGCGAAGTGCAGGGCAAAGCCAGCTAGAGTCCAAGTTCCCTGGCCCTGAAATGACTGATTCTGTTGTGATCCTGGTACCCCTTCTCTGGACCCTGGTGGCACACGTGTCCTTCCCTGGTGGCGGAGGTCTCTGATGAGTTTGGAATGAGGTACATCAGGATCCTTAATGGACAGACATTTTCTCCCACTTCCAAGTGAGCTTGTCTAGAACCTGCAGGAGTGCTAGGTTCCTCCGGTCCCTGCTGCTCCTCCCCAGCTCTCCACAGCATCCCTTCACGCCTGTGGCCTCCCAGAGCGAGTAGGCAGGTGAGAGAGGAAAAGCCACCCCCCAGCTCTGCCTCTGAGTCGGCAGGACACTTGGGGCCCTGTTTCGCATCTCCAGGCTGCATCCTCGAATGCAAACACCTGGCTGTCTCGGAGGATACACAGAAGGTACGAGATACATGTCTATATATCCTACTCAGTGACAAAGCAACATAGGCAAACAGAAATAGAAATTGTCACCATCATTATTGGCATCAAGTCACAGTCTCCAGGAAAATGTTTCTATTCTTGAATAATATACCATTAACAAGTCACATTTTATGTTTTTCTATTTAAAGTTACTTTTATATTAATATTTGTGTAATTTATAATGTGTATTTATAGAGATATATAAATTTACATTAAATTTAAATTATTTTATGTTACCTATATTTGGCATATGTGTTTCGCTTTTAACCTCTTTTGATAATACCTGGTAACCATGATGATGATTGTCAGATCAAGTCTTGTAAATCCTAGCTTACTGCATAGTGTCACATGGATTACTGAAATGAGGTTATCATTAGACAAACTCGGGTTGTTATCCAGGCACGTTATGATAGGCTGGACTCCTGTGTCATATAACAAAGTGCTCACAGTAACCCTGGATGGCAATAGAAATAAGGAGAAATGGCGTTCTTTATTGAGTACTTGCTGAGAGCTGGGTGCGATCTATCTGCTCTCATTCTGTTACAACTCTGTAAGTGTGACTCTGCTACACCAGTGCTTATGGAGGAAGGAGAGTGAGACAGCCCAGGGTAAAGTGCCCGAGGGCACTGAGCCTGCCCCTAGAAGGGTGGGCCTCAGGGAGAAGTGGCACCATTCTGCTCACTCTTTCCCTTCTACCTGCGAGAAGATGGGCTGAGAGAGAGGGTCAGGGTCTGTTCCAGGTCCCACTGCTGGGATTCAAGCCTAGACCACAGCAGTGACTTAGAAGTTTGAGGTTATAATTATTTTGATGTAAAATTATTAGATCATTTTAGAATAGCCACTTGGGGCTTAATTACCTTTGGCATATTTTTGTTTAATTTTTAACCTTTTCAGTCATATACGATAGCCATGATGATAATTGTTATATCAAGTCTTACAAATCCCAACTTACTGCTTGATATCAAATGAAATATTGAAACTATAACCAAGCACACTGGAGTTACTATTTAGGTGTGTTATGATAGACAGAAATTCTGTGTTCCATGATCAAATAAATAACTTTTATGGAGCACCTGCGGCCGGGTACCGTACTAAGAGTGATCAAAATAGGTTATGTTTATTTTCCCTGTGCCCCTGTTAGGCAGTTTTTATTATTTTCTCCACTTGGAGATGGGAAAACTCAACTTGAGAAAGATTAATGAACTTCGCCAGTACCCAGTTGCTAGTGGGTGACTGGGCCAGCATTTGAGAACTGGTTCTTTGGGCACAAATAGAACTTAAATACACAACTACATTTGCATAATATTTTTGATTAATGTTAAGTAATAAATGATAAGGTTTAATTTTCTTTACTCTTATTAAGTACAAAGTGTATCTTAAAAGAAAGAGGAGGGTTTTTCTTTTTTTTCCATAACGCTCCTCTTCTTCATTAGCACTTGATGTCCATAATATTGCAATAATATCCTTTCTGCCAACCATGAAAATTCCGTTAATAGATTCCCATGATCATGGAAATTAATTGAACTCACAGCCCAAATCTTAACTAGATGTTTTGTTTGAAAATTACAACACAAGAAAGGAAGAAAGACAAAATGGTACAGTGCATAAATAGAATTGCTTCTCAAATTAACGTAACTCGGAATTCCCTCGGAGGTTTAGCAGATGCGTGAAAGAATAAAGCTAAGACTGTCACATACAGCAAAGATCATTCAAAAGCAGAAACACACTGACTCCTGCCAGCACTATATTTATTACTGAAGTATCACTCACGGCGTAAAACAGTTGACACAAGCTGTGATTTCACATATCAGCAGGGAGCATGTAGGAGAGATATCTATATCCCAGATACAAAGGAGCTGGACCACAGAAGCCCCTGAAAGGTCGAGAATAAAGACATTAAAATCAATACATGCTGTCAAAGGGATTCCATGAAGGTTAATCAGAGTTGATATGACACACTAACACTTGTTTGGGTCAAGTAATGGCACCATGGATACATTTAGAAGCAAGTAAAACCTGGCAGTTGGAAGTTTAAATAGGTTGTAATGTATGAAAATAATGACAGTATTACAAAGATAACTTGTTTTTGTGTAGCACAGTGGAGTTCGCAAAATATTTTGAGAAATGTCATCTCATGTGTTCCTGGTTTTCCAAATAAGAAAATCTGGGCCCAGAGAAAATAGTTTATGGACGCGAAACCCTGAGGTTGTCAGAGCAAGACCCTGGGTCCAGGTCTTCTGCCCCTAAGGAGCTGAAAGGTCCAGGATGCTGTGGCCTCCTCAGAAGATGCTAGAACAAGAGCTGATTAACTGACAGGAGGTAATGTCCCCACCCACAAAGCTGGATCCGTTCAAAAAGGAGTTATTAGAAGGCTCATTTCCTTTTCTCCTAAATGATAGTTATCTTTACTGCCCCATCTTTCTTTCCTTTTTTAGTACTAAATTACCTTCAAGAGAATAATAACCTCCTTGCAATGGCACCTGCTTCTCTTCAGATGGGATAGCTGGCACCTCCTTTCTGCATAAAATATAGAGGAAACCTTAGCTGGGAGAGACTGAAGTTTTTAAACCTGAACAAGTAGTTTTTGAGTTGGCTGCTTGATGGTATGGGTGGTTGGTTTCCTTTGCACTGTGGTTTGGTGTTTCCTCACTTTTAAAGGTGGTTTTCTAGAGATCCACAGTCCTGCCGTGGAGGACGGGAACATTTCTACGAGGAGGTACATAACGCCTTTTCTCTTTGTCCCATTACGTTTGTTTGCTTTTGTTAAGTTTGTACAAGGTAAACCCAGCTTATGCTAGATTGAGGTACTTGAGCATTGCCAGTTGACATTAAGCTGTATGTGTTAGTTAAAGGGTTATTATTTCACTTTGGACCAAGATCCATTTCTGCATGTTTATTTGCTGCCCCAGCAATACCTTGAAAGCTCGGTCACAGACGCTGACCTCTCGCCTGGCCTTCTTGTATGGGCTTCTCACTGAGCTGTCTGGAAGCTCTAGTTACTTTAATGAGCCAGTGGCCCTTCTGGGTTAGATACAGTTAGCTTTATCCATTGTTTATGAAAATACCATTTCGTAATTCTAAAAAGGCTATTTTCTGAAGTACAATTTAATAAATAAAATTAAGTAAAACTTAAATAGTTGAGTCTTAATCAGTGGAAACAGTGAAACGTTTTTATAGATAAAAATAATATTTTTCATCACTATCACTCTTCCACTGCACTGTGCTTATAAAATGCATTCACGTGTATTTCCACATATTCTTCTGCAAGGGGAACGATCGCTCTCCCTAGCTAAAACTGGCTGGATGTTACACCTTCCAAAGCATGGGAATGCAAAATTGGCTTTCCTTTGTTATGTGAGATCTCAGTGAAGAGCTTGCAAAGACGAAAGATTGTCAGTGTAAAGATGCCACATGTTGTTAAAAGAGGCCTGAGTACTTTGAAAAAGTTAATATCAGTACGCAAAAGCAAGGAGGAGTACTGGAGAGCTGAAGAAGTGTAGGCATTCTGAAATTTAGACCTGGAAGTTTGGTCATCAAGTTCAAGAATGATGTATGATGCAGATGGAGAGAAGAGAAAATGATGGATTGTAGGAGTTAATCCATCAAAAGTCTGCCTCTAGAGCACAAAAATTATTCTACAAGCTCTGGTAATTATAGTTGGTGTGGAGATCTGGAGCATTTCACAAAAATGTTTTATTTATAATGTTGGAAGTGTCTGTTGCCCAGATTTCTTTGCAAAGAATCAGGTTTGTTTCTGCCTATAACAATTCAAATACAGTGATTGCAAAGTCAGTTGAAAAGAGTTTTCATGAATAGAGGTCTTCTGTTGTAAAAGTGACTTAAGTGAGACAGACAGACACATACACACACAAACACACACACAAATTCTTCCTTTACAGTTTACCAACAAATTCCACGATAAAGGTTTTCCAGTACCTGATATTAAAATACCTAAAATGTACTTATGGAAACACAGTAACAGAATTCTCAGCCATAACAATTTCCACGAAGTGACCATGAGCTTAAAAATCTTTTGTAGGCCTACTCAAATACACAGTACACACAGAAGAAATTGATTTTCTAATGGCATAAATAAATACTCAGCTATAGGAAACCCAGGCCTCTTTTAAATGATGCCAGATTTTTACCTGCTACAAAATGAGTAATTAAATGTGGCTTTCTAAATTTAAAGCCTTAGTAGAAGTTCCTATAAAAACAATTAGGGAATAGTCTTTTCCAAATGCATCTTCAGTCTTTGTAGGCCTGTTGACACTCTGGGCTAATTGTGGATTATCCACAGAGAACACTCCTGGGGTAATTTAGTCGATTTGATGTCTCTGTCAATTTGGACACTTATTTTTGGTCAATTTCTGTAGCTCACCTTGTCTCCTTCGGGTTGCGCCGGGCACTTGCCACAGCAATTAAAGAGAACGTTCTCTTGGAGTCTGAAAAGGCTTTGCTTGTTCATAGTTTCTAAAAAGTAATTTATTCATCCTGTCAAGTTGGCCTTTATATGATGTGCTGTGTCGCCGTCCTTCTCATCTGGAGTTGAGGACTTCCTGTCCTCCATGTGCAGTTTGTAGCATCAAGGATGCACTATAGCACTTGGGTATTTCCCTCCACACCCCAATTTTAAAAAATCATATTTCAGTCCGGCACTTCACTGCACAGGCTGGGGCCATGTTTCCAGGATATATTTTCATATCTTACAGTATCTTGAGCCATGGCTGCATGAGAACATTCTGTCCATCCAGCCATCCCACTCTGAGACCTGTGGTTCTACTTGAGACTAACTCTGCTCAACCAGCCGATGGGAAAGATGGAGGGAAGCCGGGGTCTGATCTCCTGTAGGTTCTATGTTATAGAAGCCAACATACTGACTCAGCTGACTCATTTCTAAAATCCCCTCTAAAAGCAAGGAAATAAACAAGAAAACAAAAGCCTGGGGAGACATCCCTCTGATCAGCAAAGCCTTTTGTCATTTACTTAATTGATTGCGCCTCTTGTGCTGACTCAGGTTTGCAAGACCTGCATACATCACAGTCTTAATAGATGTTTGCATGCACTCATACTAATGTAGGTAGAATCTGAGCATCTTAGTTTTTTACTCATTTTCATGCCATTATTGTTGAATAACTATTAAGCTTCTGCCCTATAACAGGCTCTGGGGATACCACAGTGAGTAAGGGACTCATGGTTCCTGCTTAAAACTTGGGAAGGATTCTTCACTTGTGAAGCTTAACCTGAACTGGTCCATGCACAAGTCTGTTCATTAGTTTGTTTTGGTTTGTGGGTGCTGTCGTTCAAAATATTATTTAGTGCCAATTTTGATTTAGCAAGAGTGAGGGGTGTTGTAGAAAGAGTTCACGTGTGTGCTATTGCAGCCAGAGAGTTTGAAAATAAGTTTTGATCGTTATATTGTTATACTTGTCACTTGGTTTTATTCATGGCCTACAGTTGTTCCTTTTGGAGGAAGTAGCATAAGTGTTTCATTATATCAACAATATGTTTTAATTGGTGTTTTGCTTAAGATTTGCATTTCCTATTTTTTATTATTTCATCTGAGTGCCTCCAATGGAATTACTGAACATGTATAATTTCAGTTGTTAAAACAACGCACATACATAATAATTTTCAAAGCAACTTGTAATTAAGTAAAGAAGGAAGTAACAGATGTTGGAACGTGAAAAAAAATGGTTTAAAGCACTGAGTAATTTTCACAGATGCCATGGTTTCTTTCTTCCCAAGTGTTATCCCTTTATTAATCCTCAAATTTTCTAAGAATAAAAGCCTAGCTCAGCACTCATCTATGTGAATACAAGAAAGAATAAAGAAGCTACTGCTCCACTTAGATTTTTTTCTAAGTAGAAATACAAGGTTCCATTTAGAAGCCTTCAACATTTGTCAGAATAATTAAAAAGCTGAATTATTTTGCTCTGTGATCTAAGGATGTGCTATAACAACAGACATTCTTAGAACAGTTGTCTGTTCATTTCACTCCACGGTGTGTTTTTTCCAAGATCTGTTTGACATGCAGAATCTCATGAGGTTCTGGTTTGAAAGAAATAGTTGCAATAGAGGCTCTTGAAGATGGAGTTGGCCCGTACCATGTCACATTCTTGCATTATTATATAAGCCAAGCTGCGTGAGAAAGTTACATCCTACACACTACTATTTGGGATCTTGCTTCTATCATGATGTGAAAGGTTTTCCACATCTGTTCCAGTCTATCCTAGTCCCATGAAATCGCCCAGTTTACAACTATTGAAAAGCAGTCTTTCAAGGAACTCGAGTGTCATCATGTGGGAAAAAGAAATGGCAGTGGCTGTAAGAAATAAGCTGTGGAATCTACCTTATAAAATTATTCAGACTCCACAGAAGCACATGAGGAATCGCCTCTCAAAAGGGAGAGAGACAAAAATAGCAGGGGCAAACAGATGGAATCCAGACCTCAGGAGGAGCTCTCTGATGTTCGCCGAGCAGTTTTCCTTAGGAAGCTTACGTAATTGATTTCCTTCTCTTATCTTCTTGCCGCTGCTAATAGCTTTTAGGGATAAGCCTTGACATCTGAAAGTGAAGGGTGGAAAGGAACTCTGCCTGTTACATGAGTCGTGTTTGATAATTGATTCCCCTAAAGCTTGGTGTGATCTCATATATAATTGTTAATTTCTAGACAGTTTCACATATGGAAGAAAAGAACATTCTCAATGACTTCAGTTACTGATTCATGTCTTCCATTCTACCCTCTGTAGAATTTTCAGATCTTTTCATCTATGAGTAGTCAGCCAAAAATGTTGACTATTTACTGTGTGTAAAGAACTGTACGAGGTCCTATGGAAGATGAAGGGATGCAGATGCATACAAGAAAACTCTGAACCAAGGGAGAAAAATATAAATCTAATGGCCAGAATATAAGGAAGAAGCCAGGAATGCCAATGGAACCATTAAGAGAAAACAGTGAGTCCAGAGGAGGGAGAGGTTACCTCTGGCTGGCTGGGTCAAGGGTCCCAAAGGTGTGGCTAGGATTTGGCCAAGTTGAGATGGGAATGGGAGCTTCTCTGTGAACGAAACATGAACGAAGGCTGTGAATCAAAGGGCATGGGGAATACACTGTGATCCGTAAGTAGTGTCATTTGCGTGGTTGAGGATGCATAAAGGAATATGGCAAGACGCAGACAGGGAAAGTAAGCTGTTTCATTCCTGAAAGGTCTTGGGTATCAGACTAAAGGGCATAGATAGCCATTTGACTCTTACTTACTTGCTACTGCAGTTACATAATTGGTGCTAGGATAACTTTCTTGTGTTAATATTTCCACAATATAAACCCATCAGTGATTTCAAGCAGGTAAGCCACATCATGTTTTCAATTATTTTTCCTTACAGCAAAAAAAAAAAAAAAAAAAATCGTCTAGATTTTACTATCTAAAAGCAGCCATCTAATTGTAAATACATACCTGACGTTAGGCATGCAAATCCATGTGGGTGTGTAGATGTATAGACCTTATTCTGAAATTTGCTACTTTCCCAAAATCGTTATTTCAACTTTAATAGGTGCTTCTAAACCTAAAAAAACATAAATTAAGGTCAGTGTTGCCCCCAAATATGTCATAGAAACTTGAGTTTAGTCCTATTTCAAAGGGGAAAGTTCCATAACATTAATATGAGATAAATTAATTTGTTTTTAAACTTATTGATACCAAAAAGACGATATTTGAGATTTTTTTTTTGCCGTACGTGGGCCTCTCACTGTTGTGGCCTCTTCCGCCGCGGAGCACAGGCTCCGGACGCGCAGGCTCAGCGGCCATGGCTCACGGGCCCAGCCGCTCCGCAGCATGTGGGATCTTCCCGGACCGGGGCACGAACCCGTGTCCCCTGCATCGGCAGGCAGACTCTCAACCACTGCGCCACCAGGGAATCCCATTATTTGAGATTTTTAAAGTCAAGGACAATATCTATTTTATTTGCGATTATATCCGCAATACCTAGCAGAGTGTAAGAAAATGAATAAATGAAACTAGTTATTCAATTTATGTACTAATTTTTTTTAAAGATGATGGCAATTTGGCAAAATGTTAGCAACATCTTTTCAAACGAAGTGATCATTCTTGTGCATTATATTGTTTTTGTCTACTCTTTGGTTCTTTCTTACAGTTTCTTATAAAGGAACATATTTTGTGGTTATTCTTTCACAGAGACTCTTCATACCCCAATGGAGCTGCCTTTCGTTCATATTTAATTTTTCTTTCCATGATATTAGCTTAGGAACATTTCACTTCTTGTTCATATTCTTAAACTATTTCGAATTCTTCCTAATTAGTTTTACAAGGCTGCTCCAAACGAATCCAATTTAGCACTGAAAGCCAATATGCCTGCAGTAATAGTGTATGAAGTTCATTAAAATTGGTTTTGATATTAGATTATACTTGGCAGTGACCTTCCAAGACCTTATCACATCCCCATAGGCAAGACTTGAGTACATATAACTATTACAGAGCACCCAATTAGAAAAGGAAATCTGAATTTAATATTTTAAAGTTGCACGGATTCCAATATTTGAGCTCTCCTTTGTAAATAAGAAATTAAATGTAATGGCCCTGAGCCCTTTGCAGACCATCATCCTGCATGCTAGTCAAATGTTGTATTATTTCCTTTGGTGCACTTCATGCTCCCAGTCAATGTTGAGTCGAGCTCTATTCCCTCGACAAGTTAGTCTTGAACAGCTATGTGTATGAGCCACGGCCTGGATGTAGGCTGGGTGGAATATGAATCTGGGTAAGCTGCTATTCTTGACCTCAAGGAGCTCTCAGCCTGGGACGAGAAATACTAACAACCCCATAGCACCAACTCCTGGTAGACAGTGGCATATTGAATATAAGCTACAGGTGTCCAGAGGATGCAAGGAGTCAAGTTTGCAATTTTAAGCCCCCTGTACACAGGATGGGTTTCCCTGGACAAGCCCCACCTCACTATTTTAGGAGAAGTCAATTGGGTGTTTTAGGGGTTACTGAGAGTTAGGAAGACGAGTGCTCAATGGGACTTCGAATACAAATGGTGTCCCCATTAGTTTGCTCCCACAGGAGGGGCTGGCACTAGAATTGGCTGAGGCCCTGGCGTTTCCCCAAGGGTGCACGTTGGGGTGCCTTGCCTCCGGTACCCCCCATGTATCCACTGAGGGACTCCCCCTGTTTACCCTGCGGGATAGAGATCTGCCTGAGCACCTCCAGTGCATTTGTTATGTTCTCCATGCGCTGCGGATCTCATTGAAGCAGACGGGTCCTTTAGCCTGCACAGCCAGTAAACTGGAAACGTAAATACTTCTGGTCCATTGGGGCTGATTCTAGGTTCTGTAAACCCCAATTCCTGGGGCTGTTAAGGAGGTTTCATTCCACGTGGGTGCCTTTGTGAGGATTTGGCAGCCTTTTCCTTGGGTGCATATATCTTAAATGACCTTCTCAGGGCCTCTCCCGCTCTCTCTTGCTTGTCATCCTTGGTGCTCATAGATCATATTATTCTTAGATGTGACCCAGGAGTCACAGCCTAATGAAAGGAATCTGGCCAAAGGAAATCCAATTCCATCCCGATACAAATTGTCAATTTTTAAAATTCTGACTCTTCACTTCTATCTTTTACTGGGATGTTGGCAAAAATATATATATAATCAATAGAAGTTGTAACTTTTTTCCCAGTACTCATTGTTCCTTGGCCTTTAGCAGAACTTAAAATTTCCCTTTTGTTGCTTTTAGACTAATATTTGTGTAGGGGAGGCCTCTGAGTAGGTGTGGCTATGAGTTTACTACACATTTATCGGGTTTTGCCACATTTGTTTGAAAGGCATCTTAATTAACTTTCAGCATATGTACTCAAGTTAAAAAAGATAAGGGTCTAGTGTTATAAAAGACATGTATGGGAATTCCGTGGTGGTCCAGTGGTTAAGACTCCGCACTTCCACTGAAGGCAGCACGGGTTCGATCCCTGATCAGGGAACTAAGATCCTGCATGCTGCGAGACGTGGCCAAAAAATAAAAAAAGGGTTTACAATCTGACACTTTGCAAACATTCTATTTATGTCTCAGTGGAAGACAGAACTTTGCTTGGCACAGTTTTAAATTGTCAACCATGTCCTTGTAACTGGACCAGGGTGAAATCATTGGTGAGCCGGAATTTCGAGAAAGCTGGGTGATGCTTTTTCTGTGGTCCTCTCCACTAGAGAGGGGAGATTTCCCAGGGGGTTGGGGATACTTTGCAGAGAACACTGAGATTCCAAGCCACCAACTGCAGATGTCCTGTTTCTGTGGCTCAGCCCTGCATCCTCAGCACCTTCTCGGTAGCTGGCACAAACTAGCTGCTCAATGAATTGTGTGAAAGGCCCTGGAAAAATTCAAATGAAGGGAGAACTGTCACAAATTTAAACCAGGAGCAGAGATCAAGCATTCTCTCCAGAGGTCCCCAAACACTCATCATATTTGCAAGAAGCGTCAGGTCTTCATCATTTTAAGTTGTATTTGTATCTCTCTCCCTCACTTAAACATTTGTGTCCCTTTTCTCGTGGCCACCTCTTTGAGTAGGGGAAAGGCATTAAAAATCAGAGCTAGTGGTGCCAGCTCATAGAGATGGTGGCAGGGATTCTGAGCAGTAGACAGAAAGGGACAATTTGTTTAAAAGTGAGAGAATCCTGTAGCAAGTTCTCCCAAGATAAGATATCCAGTGGTTGAGTTGCTTGGTAAATGACATTGACCTCGAGGGCTAGAAATGGATGAGCCCCAGAAGCACTGCTAACCTGTAAAGTGCCTTTGTGTGAAGTAGTACATATTTCCCCTTCTGAGGGTCACAACGGCGTAGGCTCAGGTCTTGGCAGGCAGCCAGCATGTTCTTAGGCTCCTTCCTCTGAGGACAGACAGCCCTCTGCCAAAACTCATGGCTTAGGAAAAGATGCAGGCTGAATTTCAGCTCTCACATGCCCCTTTGCCAGGATCTTCTTTTCTGCAGTGTACATATTGTGCAACCTTGTACAACCTTAATTCATCAGACTTTATGTACAAATATAAATTTTACATATATAAACATTTACATTGCACTTACATGTTCATATTCATAGTGTGACATTTACAATGAGCAAATGGAGAATTTATAAATAATATATTTTATATTAATAAGATTAAGAAGAAAGAATGTCAGAGTCATTCCAATAGATGCAGAACAAATGTTTGATAAAATTCAACACTCATTCATAACAGTTTTTTAAAAAGTCAACAAACAAAGCATAGATGGGAGCTTTTTTTTTTTTTTTTTGCAGTACGCAGGCCTCTCACTGTTGTGGCCTCTCCCGTTGCGGAGCATAGGCTCCGGACACGCAGGCTCAGCGGCCATGGCTCACGGGCCTAGCCGCTCCGCGGCATGTGGGATCTTCCCGGACCGGGGCACGAGCCCGCGTCCCCTGCATCAGCAGGCGGACTCTCAACCACTGCGGACAAAACCACTGTACAAAGGTTTTGCTGTCCAGCCTTGTGGCACAGACTCCAAGGCCTCACAAGTTCTGCCTGTTCTCTTTGCTGTGTGCTCCAATCAGCTTAATGATCCATTGTCCAGAATATCACATAGATGGAGGGAGAAAGAGGACCGCGAGAAGCGGGGGCATAAGACAGCAGAGCTGTGCCTGAAAACTCAGGTCACGGCAAAAAAAATTCAAGCAAACGTGAGAAATGTGTTTAGGCTCTGGAAAACAGCAACAGCAACAAACCGGATGCATTAATAGTATTGTCAGTAATAAATAAATTTAATTACATCCCCAAGACATCAATAAACTGTTAAATTAAGTTCTGGGAGAGAAGTTTATAAATCTTAGAAATAAATCCATCAAGAGCGGTCTTAGACAAATGATTGTGTTATGATGTCACTTCATTTAGACAGAATATTTATTCTTATGATAGTTTATTTGAGAAACATCATTCACTTTTGTGATAGTCTATTTGAAAACGATATTAGGAAAGTCGTTATATATTTATATTACCGCATTGAGATTGTGACTCTACCAAGAAAGAGCAACACCTTTATCCTCAGGTTGAAACGAGTCTCCTTTGCTGGGAGAGTGGGGCTCTCTTGTGAACGTAGCTCCCAGCTTTGAGAGGAAAGCCAGTAGAATAAGGATGATCTGGAGACACCACCCAGGCCTTGGAATGACCCTTGGCCATCAGTTGTGACCACAGTCCTGAGCAGGTTACTGTCGCACTTTCCTCTTTTCATCAGGCCTGCTGCTGGGACCCTGTGCATACATTCTGAACATTTATAAAATTGGAGCATAACGAATTTTAACTTTATTAAGAAAAAATATGGACACATACCCAACTCTTTTGACAACTTATATTTTAACCTGTTAGTTTTTTTATTTTATGTAGTCAAAACTTGAAACTTAAAGTGGATAAGATTGCACTGGGGTTTTCATTTGTTTTGTATTAGCAGTGACATCGTACTATGAAGGCATGGATAATTTAGCCAGAATTTGTTGCTCAAGGCAACTAAGCTGTTGGGTGCGTCCAACCTCTGATGCTGTGGCTGGGGAGTAATACACCCCTTGGTATAAAACTGGTCGGTCTGTCAGACACAGAACCCCAGGCCGAGTGGCCCATGGCATTGGCCACAGTGTCAATTACTGTGTCCTCATGTGATTTAAGATCAAGTCCCCCCTGCATCTTAATTCCCATAACACAGTTGGTGTGGGACTTAATGGCACTTTCACGTGTCTACCTTGCACTTCCCCTGTTCATTTTCACCACTAACATCTAAGATCCCCTGAGGATGTAGCTTAGCATCTTGCACGAGGTATAGATGCTCCAATGGTGATGACTGGAATAAGGATTCATGGATGAGTGGATGGATAACATGATACTTCTATTTTCATGACTGTGTTGTTCATTGAAAACGTCATTTGTACAATATTACTTTGACTTTTAATTTAAAAAATATAATTGTTTAAATTTAAATACATAGGACATTACCCATAATTTCTGTCAGGAAAGATTCATGAGGTAATAGAAACCTAGTTAATCTGAATTATAAGAAGAAAGTCATTTACACAACTTTATTTGAGGAACATAATTTCCCAAGGTAAATTGGCCAAAAGAAGAGCAAAAAGAGGGTTCCTTGTGCTTTAAATTCTAAGCAAAGATGTTGATAAAACATACGTGTTTTTCATTTCCCAGATCCATTAAATGATGGGATCCCAGCTTAGACAGCCAAAAGAATACCCAAGAGTTCTGAGCATTTCCATACTGGTGAAAGGAAATGACAGAAGAACTTTGACCTTAGCAGTGAGTGTCCCAAATGCATCATTCGTGCTGTAGGAATTTTAGATTAAATAAATGTTCCTACTACTATCTTTTAGGACATGAACCCTTAACTAATTATTTAAGGAATGTGAACTGATAGAAAGTCAGCTTCATGTAAACTCAGTTAAGAACAAATTTTGAAGATAATTTTCTACTGGATGATCACATTCCCAAGTGAGTGAAATGATGTACATGGAAACTTGGATGCAAGTTAAGTTTAAACCTTTTTTGCCAGTTAGGTAAATCCATTCCTTTGTGTGTAACCTTGCTGGGATCATTAGGGGTTTTTGTGACCATCCGCATTTTCTTGGACAGAGGGTGATTTCTCAAGATTGCTAGTGACCAACTTTGCAGAACCCCTAGTATTTTCACGTTCTGCATCCCATCTTCATTTCCAGGCTTCTGTGCAGACCAAAGATGCCCCATGTGCCAGGATCCCTGCTAATCACTGTGAACACCTTATCTTGTTAACACTCCCCGAAAATTATGATGTGTTTCTTTTTATTTATTTATTTATTTATTTTTGGTTGTTTTGGGTCTTTGTTGCTGCACGTGGGCTTTGTCTAGTTGCGGTGAGCAGGGGCTACCCTTTGTTGCGGTGCACGGGCTTCTCACTGTGTGGCTTCTCTTGTTGTGGAGCACGGGCTCTAGGCACATGGGCTTCAGTAGTTGTGGTACATGGGCTCAGTAGTTGTGGCTTGTGGGCCCTAGAGCACAGGCTCAGTAGTTGTGGCACACAGGCTTAGTTGCTCCGCGGCATGTGGGATCTTCTCGGACCAGGGCTCGAGCCCGTGTCCCCTGCATTGGCAGGCGGATTCCTAACCACTGAGCCACCAGGGAAGTCCCAATGATGTTTCTTTATGTGCCCATTTTTCAGATGAGAAAGCTGAGGCCCTAGGTTAAGGTTAAGACCTGGTGGCCTCCCCTGGTTATCACACAAGGCAATGAACTTGGAAATGAGCAAAGAGTTTCACAATAAGAACTGCTTAGCCCACTTATAGATAGACTGGAAGTCATTGGAGGAGCAAGACAAATGAAGTGCCAGCTCCCTATACATCATACACTTCCTGGAAAGCTGCCCACCCACCTGCTTGAAGGAGAGGGATATTCTAGATGGCTTTCCTGATTAGAACATGGAGTCAAGTGGGCAAAGGATCTTATGAACGTAGGACTGCATCCTCAGTCTGTTAAATCCTGGTTAGGTTTGGCAGAAGAGGGATGACTTCCATACAACTTCAGAACTCTGGGGATATACCCCTATTTTCAGTTTGAATCAATAAAGTTGATTGTAGAATCAGTGCTCCGATGAGAAAACTGCTCTCACCTTTTGAGAACTTGTTTGATTCCCGGTAGCATCCTCTCTGACAGCATTTGCTAAGGTGCCCTCTATTCCACTCTGGTTCCCTGAGAAGCTCTAAGAAAAGGGCTCCAAGATCAGCTCTGAGCACGCCTGGTTTGATGAAACCCGTTTAACTCTGTTGAACCCAGAGCTTCTCAGTCCCTCCTGACAACAGATGCTTTTGTCTCTGTAGCGCCATGAGCACCCCATGAAGATACACTTTAGGAAAAGCTCTTCCATAGAAGGAACAGAACACCATCTTAAATTCTGTTCGTGCCCTTAAACAAAAGACATTTACCCAACATTATTTCACTCAAACACAGTGACCTGAAGTTCGGAGACTGAGGTCCTCGTGTTCTTCTGGCTGTAGGTAGGAAGATGTTGTCAGTGGCTGCCCCCAGGTCCTAGCCATGTGGTCCCCTCACAATGTGGCAGCCAATATTTTCAAAGCCAGCAGGAGAATCTGTCTTTTGTCCACTACAAGGAGGTCTTAGATTAGGAGGAACCTCACTATGCCATCATTTTCATAGAACCCACCCACATTCACAGGAAAGGGATTACATAAGATGTGATACGCAGGTGGTGGGGCTCTTGGGGGCGTGTGAGAATTCTGCCTACCAGAGTCTGCGAGTGGGTGCTTACTGTCAGGGCACCCTTAAGATCATAGCTGTGCCATAATCAAGGAATCATGGTGGAGGTGACTAATGACAAATAGACCAGCTGCTCCCAAGGCTCCAAGTAGGACTACTCAACCCTCCATGCCTGATGAAAGGCAGAAGAAAACTGATGTCTTTAGGAACTTTGTCAGCTGAGTAAGCAAATGGAAAAAGACATTACAATTCTGTTTTGGCCTATGTTCCTTTAGCTACACATGCAGAATAAAGAAAAAATAAAAGCATCCAAATTATCTAAAAGAGGAAAATGGTATTTAATTATTTTGCAGTCAATGGTCAGGTAAAAACAAGTTGTATATATTTATCAGCACCATCTGACTCACATTTATTTATTTATTTTATGTTATTTTATTTTTTTGGCGGTACATGGACCTCTCACTGTCGTGGCCTCTCCCGTTGCGGAGCACAGGCTCCGGACGTGCAGGCTCAGTGGCCATGGCTCATGGGCCCAGCCGCTCCGCGGCATGTGGGATCTTCCTAGACCAGGGCACGAACCCATGTCCCCTGCATCGGCAGGCAGACTCTCAACTGCTGTGCCACCGGGGAAGCCCTCACATTTATTTTTAATACATTTCTCAAAAGTTCAAAACAAATTATTTTAGAAATTAATTTATATATAAAATAAATGTTTACTTATCAAACCACAGACTAATAAACAGGTGTTGGTAAAATACCAGTGGTTGCCTAGGCTGCTAAGTAACAGCTTTTAATACATTTAATTTTTTTAATTAGGGTTTGCCCAAGCCATGAGTATGGTTTTAGCCTGTATCTTCATGACTGAATTTTCCATAACCACTCCATTAATCTAATTTGATTTTGCATCTTCTTGCCAAGAAATTAAGCCACTTTAGCCCACACAAATATGGCTATAACCATAGCATCCAAATCCTATGATGATAGGGAGTATTTTTTCTTTCTTTTCTTAAGCCATTTTTTTCTACAGTTGTA
>NW_020173927.1:621298-670739 GCF_003031525.2 Neophocaena asiaeorientalis asiaeorientalis
AGAAAATAAGTGACTATTGTTTTTTTGTACTTAAAAGAATCCAGGGCAACTGCCCCCATGTATTAGTGTAAAAGCAATGCCCCATGAGTTGTCCTTTCAAAGCCTCAATCTTAAATAACACGTCAGTTTGGTTTGTGTTATTTACTCTTGTTCTTCCGAAATTCCTCATAAGAACTCTTAAAATAGGTCCAAATATTCTGAAGCAAGTATATTACAGTTAAGCATTTTTTTTTCTTTAAAAATAGAGGAATGGAAATAAAGGGTAGACTTTTATGCTCAAAGTCACCCATTTCAATGGTCAGTTTGGGAAGGAAACATTTTTCCCAATGGTAGGCTTTCACTCCTAACTAAAAGTAGTTTCTCCTCTTGTTGCAAGGTATTTGCCAGAAAAAAAAGATATCTGAATTCTTGATGTTCGCCCTCAGGGACTAAGAATTTAAGGGCATGATAGTGAGAGAATAAACCAAATAAGTGGATCTTCTCCTTTGAGATGTAAGTTTATAGAGTGCCCACAAATCACAGCCTCTATAATAAAAAAAGATTACCAGCGACAGCACTGATTTTCTTATTCTCTTGGGATTTCTACAGTGTTATAAAAAGGAATGCCTAAAAGTATGTGTAAGGAGGAGAGCCAGCTCCGTTTTTATAGATATGCACATGCATATAATCTAACACACGCAGGCGCACATCTTTTTTTAATATGAAACCAGAGGAGTATTCTGCTGCTTTTTCTGCACTTAGAAGAACGCAGGTTGACTGCCTGTTGAAAGTATTGATAAATGCACCCATTTGAAAGCCCTTGAGATGTTCCTCTCAATCCTCTCCCCCTTTGGAGCCAGGGGTGTTGCCAGTCACCCAAATGAGGAAGGAAGTTGCATCAGCCCCAGGCTTTACCCTCAAAACGCTTTTGCAGGATTTGGAGACCCTTAGGCAAACGAGTGATACAGTAAAGATGTATGAATGTGGCCAAAGAGAGGACTGTGGCTACCCAGAGGAGGTCTGCTGAAATGCAAGCAGTTACTGCAATAGAACAGTGGGATTTTCTACTTAAAAATATTCACTCTTTTTGTTCCAATATTGCTTTCACATTTTAAAGAGTATTTCTATTTTATTTCATTGGGCCTTTAATGACTAATAATAGTAATGGAAATAAAACAAGAACATTCTTTAAAATCTCTAAATCAGCATCCCCTCTTTAAAGTAGCTAGTGTAGACTGTCATGTAGCCTTTGGATATCAAATCGTTTTACCTTCTATGAACCAGATTCAAGTGCATGCACTGAATATCTATTTGGGGTTGGCTGACTAAATTAAAAGCAAGATTCTGGATTCCAAAATGTGTTTGTTAAGTACTTTGAGATCATCTTGTATAACCCTTCATTTGGTGTTTGTTGCAGCGTGTTCTGCTATGGGCTAAATGCTTGTGTCCCCCCAAAATCCATGTGTTGAAAACCTAATGCCTAAGGTGATGGTAGTAGGGGGTGGGGCCTTTGGGAGGTGATTACATCATGAGAGTGGAGCCCCCATGAGTGGGATTGGTGTCCTTATGAAAGAGGCCCTAGAGAGCCAGCTAGCCCCTTTCATCATGTGAGGATAAAAAGAGACATCTGTGACCCGGAAGAGGACCCTCACCCAACCATGCTGACACCCTGATCTTGGACTTCTAGCCTCCAGAATGGTGGGAAATAAATAAATTGTTTATAAACCACCCAGTCTGTGCTATTTTGTTATAGCAGCCTGAACAGATTAAGACATGTTCAAAAGATTTGCCAAGGATTATACAGTAAGTTAGAAGGTGGCCTTGGGGCTGAGTGCTACTTCCACCAAGCCATCCTGTGACTCACAAACATCTCCAAACCCCATGGAAGCTAATTTTAACTCCTTCATGTTCAAAGACCTGTATCAGCATGAAAATGCACTGAAGCTAAAGAAACCGATTGTAAGAGGAGTAAGATTATCAAAGAATGCAGTTGATGCACGTGTATATGTAGGCTAAACAGGCAGTTGCTACACTGGCTGATTGTATGATAGAAAATAACATTTTCTATCATACAATGTAGGACGTGGGATGACAGGTAAAATTGGCTTGACCGTGCACATTTTGTGTTTGTGAAACATTTATCTACAAATACTTAGTAGTTACGTTCGGTCTCAAATATTCCAGCATGAACGCCATAAAATAACTGTAATCTTAGTTTGTGTGCAGGTACGTGCAAACACAGCTGTTTTGAATGTCACTTCTAAATTAGCAAAATAACCACCATTTTTTAGAAAGAGAATTGTCTTTCAGTGACCACATAGCTTTTAATATTTTATTGAGTATGATTTGTATACCATATACTGCACCTGTTTAACATTTGATACATTTTAACAGATATGTACATCCATGCAACCATCAACACAAGAGAATGAAATGTGTTCATCAACTCAAAAGTTTCCTTGTTTCCTTTCGTAACCCCTCCCTCATATACCTCCCTGCCTTCCCTAGTCTCAGGTAACCACTCATCTTTTTGATTCTACATAGTTTTCACTTTTCATGATTTTATGTGAATGGAATCATACACTGTCATTCCATTTTTGGGAGCTTCTTTCACGTAGCACAATTCTTTACAGATTCTTCTATGTTGAATATAACAACAGTTCATTTCTTTTTATTATTGAATAGTCTCTTATTTGGATATTATTTGCTTAGATATTTACCTGCTGATGGGTATATGCATTCTTTCCAGTTTTTGGCTATTGCAAATAAAGCTGTTGTGAACATTCATGTACAGGTATTTGTATGGACATATCCTTTCTTTGCTCTTGGGTAAATATCTAGCAGGGAAATGTCTAGGTCATATGGTAAGTGTATGTTTAAGCTTTTAGCCAAGTGTCAAATAGTTCTCAAAGCAATTGTGTCATTTTACATTCCTACTAGCAGGATATGAGAGTTCCTGTTACTCTGCAAGCTCACCGGCATTTGATATGGTCAGGTTCGAGGTTTCTTTTGTTCTGTTTCATGTTAGCCATTCTAATAAGTGTGTGGTGGTTTCTTGTGGTTTTAATTTACTTTTATTCTTTTATTTTTTTGGATTTTATTTTATTGTTTTTTATACAGCAGGTTCTTATTAGTTATCAATTTTATACATATTAGTGTATATATGTCAATCCCAATCTCCCAATTCATCGCACCACCACCACCACCCCGCCCCACTTTCCCCCCTTGGTGTCCATACATTTGTTACCTATATCTGTGTTAATTTATCTTTATTCTTAAAAAAAAACAAAAAAGCAACGATGTTGAGTACCTTTACATATGCTTTTTTGCCATCTGTATATCTTCTTTGGTGAAATGTCTCTCCATAACGCTTGACAATGCTTATACTGTTTTTCTTCTTTTATTGTTGAGTTTTAAGTTTTTAAGTGTATAATGGGTATGAGCCTTTTATCAGATAACCGATTTGCAAATATTCTCTCCCATGTGTGACTAGTCTTTCATTCTCTTAACAGTCAGTGTCTCTCAAAAGTAGAGGTTTCTGATTTTGATTAACACAACTTATTTTTACCTCTCTTATGACTGATGCTTTTGGCATTGTATCTAGGAAATCTTTGCTTAACCTAAGGTCACAGAAATATTCTCCCAGGTTTTATTCTATACGTTTTATGCTTTTAGATATTGTTCTATGATCCATTTGAGTTTATTATCATGGGTAGAGCAAGTTATTGATCAAAGTTCAGGTTTTCACATATGGATATCAAATTGTTCCAGCACCATTTGATGAAAAGACTGCTTTTACCACTAAATTGCCTTTGTACCTTTTTTGAAAAATCAATAAGCCATATGCATGTGGGTCTATTTCTGGGCTTTTCATTCCACTCCTTTGCTCAATGTTTCAATCTTAATGCCACAGCATTTTGATTATTGTAACTTTATAATGAATCTTGAAGTCAGGTTGTGTAAGTCCTCCAACAAGGTCCTTTCTTTGCAAAATGCTTTTGCTATTCTATTGATAGATACTTTGTGTTTTTGTGTGAATTTTAGAATTAGCTTGTCAAATTTTATTTTTTTAAAGAGGCCTTCTGGAATTGTGACTAAGATTGCATTGATTCTATAGATCATTTAGAAGATTAAGTTTTCTTTAAGTGTACAAGTCATGCACATATTTTATGAGACTTATTCCTAAGTATTTCATATTTTTGATAGCACTGTAAATGGCATTCTTTTAATTTATGATTCCTCATTGCTAGTACATAGAAACAGACTTAATCTTTTATATTGATCTTATATTCTTCAGCTTTAAGAAAAGCATACAGGCTTTAACCTTTAAGATGTTGTTGTATGTTTTTAATAAATGTCCTTTGTCAGATTTAGGAAATTTATTTCTATCCTAGTTGATTGAGAGTTTCTATAAGGAGTGGCTTTGAGCATCTTATCAAATGACGTTTCTGTATCTATTGAGATGTCCATATGGGTTTACTTTTTAGACTGTTAATAAGGTGAATTTCCTTGATCCAATGTTAAATGTTAATGAACCTTGCACCCTTGACATACTCCCTACATAATTATGAGCTATTAACCTTTTAAAATAGTTTGGAGTTTTGCTTTTTAAAGTCCTGTTAAGCACTTTTGTGTCTAAGTTAATGGGGAATATTCACATGTAGTTTTCTTTCCTTCTTATGTCTGTGTCTGGTTTTTTTATACCAGATTAAAGTCAACCTCATAGAATGTTGTGTATAGTTGATTTCATTTCTTCCTTATATCTTCCATGTTTCTACTTAACAGGTTGTCTTTCTTCTAGCTCCTTGAACATATGCAATACAGTTATAATAACAGTTTTACATATTCTTAACTACAAATTGTGTCATCTATGGCTTTCCTGTGCCAATTTCAATTGACTGATTTTTCTCCTCAGTGTAAGTTGTGTTTTTTTGGCAGCTTCTTTGCATACCTGGTAATTTTAGATTAGATGTAAGACACTGTGACCTTTTCCTTGTTGTACGTTGGACACTTTTATATTCCCCAAATTATGCAAGAGCTGTCCTTTGGGACAAGATCAAGTTATGTGAAGCTAGGTTTGATCTGTTTGGTTTTTGCTTGTAAGCTTTGTTAGTTGAGATGAGAGCAGAGTTTAGTCTGGGATGATTTTTCCGCACGGTGGAGACAAGACCCTTCCTGGTACCCTAACTGATGCGAGGAGAATTATGAAGCCTTTCAGTCTGGCTCTTAGGAGCAAGCAGTATCCCCAGCCCTATGTCAGTGATGTGCACTGTCCCCTCTGATCTTTTCAGGTGGGTCTTTCCCCACCCATGTGTAGTCTCTTCATACACATACATTCACGGGTTTCTACTCAGCTGAATACCTAACGGGGGAGCTGTGCATAACTGGAGTTTCTTCTTTGTGCAGCCCTCTCCTGCTGAGAACCCCGGCCCCTTTGGCTTCCTTTACCTCCCAGTTCTGTCTCCCCAGTCACTAGTCTGTGCCTGGGTCTCTTCTTCCTCCACCATAACCTGGAAACCTTCTCCAGGTTGTAGGCTGGGTCAATTGTGGAGCTCACCTCATGGTTCCGAAACTTGGTGATCACTGCCCTTCGTTGCCTAACGTCCGATGTCTTACAAACTATTGTTTTATGTATTTTAAAGTTATTCTTGGTGAAAGAGTTCATCCCATTTGTGTTACCCCATCTTGGTTGGAAGCAGAAGTCATTCCGTGGCATTATAATTTTGAATGCGCTGTCTCCCTTTTCTTTCTCTTTCTTGCTGGGACCATGCAACTAATTTCCAGGATTTCCTGTCAATCTGTGCTCTGCTTCCTCAAGCTCCTGGGATCAGAGATCTACCTCTCTACATATGCTTCAATACCTTGGCCCTTCGCAAGCACAGCTACATTACTCTCTTGTTCCTCTGGTGCAGAATGGCTTTCTGTTTCAGAGTGTAACAACTTAGTTACTGAAAGAGAATTTGATAAGTACATATGGAAACCATACATATTCCATACGAGAATATATTTAGTTCACATATTCAGCTATTGATGAAAACACTTTAAGGGTAATTTTCTTATTTTGTGCTAAACACATGGTATCAAAATTTTTCTTGGACTGTTACCATCTATTTTACTTTCAACCTATGGAATGTAAGATATTTTAGTTTTCTCAAAGGAAATATAAACAGCAAAATGGGACCCTGCTTAACCATCTAATTTTTCCCCAGATTTATGCAGATTCCACCAGAATGGGCTTATCTGTGAATTGATTTATCCATTCACCAAAAAATTATAGTATTATACTTAGGACTGGTAATATAAAATAAATATGGCAAAGTTCTTGCTCTTGACAAATTTACAATCTGTTTGAGGAGGCAGACTTATAAGTACACAATTAAATGTCAGTGAAATACACGCTTTGATTCTGTGAAACAGGACTGAGATGATGGTGACCTGAATTAGAAAAGAGACAGTTGAGAAGGGGAGGAGAGAAGGACCCTAAGAGGCCATATCTATAGGACTTAGCCTAGAGGTGAGGGAGAACAGGCAGGTGCCTCCCAGGTCTCCAGATTAAACTTTTAAATGGATGGTTGTATCACTGTTGACTGGGACATATAAAACATAGGCAACATGTTAGGAGAACTGTTTAAAATTGATGTAGTAACCATGTTTATTTTTTCCTTTGTTGTTCTTGACCTTTTGTTTTTCTTTTTTGTCCTTGCAGTCCAAGCAGTCCTTGCATCGGCTGCTGTCTTTATTTAATTTTTTTCAGCTTTATTGAGATATAATTGACACATAACATTATGTAAGTTTAAGGTGTACAGTGTGTTGATTTGATACATTTATAAATTGCAAAATGCTTATCACCGTAGCATTAGCTACCACCTCCATCCTGTCACAAAATTATCATTTCTTTACTGTGCTGAGAACATTTAAGATCTACTTTCTTAGAAATTTTCAAGTATATGATACAGTATTATTAGCTATAATCACCATGCTGTAAATTAGATCCCCAAACTTGATAATCCTATAACTGGAAGCTTGTACCCTTTGACCCACATTTTCCCGTTTTCCCCAACCCCTGGTAACTTCCACTCTACTCTGTGTTTCTCTGGGTTTGGCATTTTTAGATTCCACATATAAGTGAGAGCATACAGAACTTGTCTTTCTCTGTCTGACTTATTTCACTTAGCATAATGCCCTCAAGGTCCAAGTTGTTGTAAATGGCAGGATTTCCTTCTTTCTTGTGACTGAATAATATTCCACTGTGTGTGTGTGTGTGTGTGTGTGTGTGTCTGTCTGTCTGCGTGTCTCACATCTTCTTTATCCATTAATTCGTCACTAGACACTTATGTTGTTTCCATATCTTGGTTATTGTGGGTAATGCTGTAATGAACATGGAAGTGTAGGTATCTCTTTGACATCCTGATTTTAATTCCTTTGGATATATAGCAGCAGTGGGATTGATTTATTGACCATTCTTATCTAATATTTTCCACCAGAATATTAAGAATCCTATGTGACAGGTATAATAATTAGCTCCCTGAAATCCCTTTTAAAATAATTTCTCTTTTAAGCATCAGATATAATGCTGTTCAAGTTCCATTCAAATTTAGGTTTGCTTGGATTGTCACCATCTCTCTATTTTACTCACAGCAGCAGTTCCTCAGTAAATTGGAGCATACAGGCTCAGCTAAGCCATACAACTACTCACCACTGAATTGAACCACTTTATAATTTTGGTCATTAATATAAAAGAGATCAGTCATACCATTTCTCAGTATTTCATAATTTGATATTTTAAATGAATGCATCATAATCAAATCTTAAAAGACAGTTGAAAGGAGAGGTCCTGAGACTCCTGTTGGATTTTGTACAGTGAGGAGCTAATGGAACATAAGAACAGACTTTGTTATCAGAGGTTTAGGTCTAACGGGCCTGAACTGATCTTTGTACCCACCTCTGGGACATGTGACAGCCGCCACCATCCCCCCACCGTTCTGAGCATTTTACCAGTACACAGAGGCCAACCACGCTTTAAAATATATTTTCTATTCATCTGTTTCAAAAAAAAACTTCATCGCCATAGAAGAGGTGAAATTTCTAGTGCAAGGAAGCTCAGATGTACTGGGAGGACCCTCTGTGTTTGTTTATTGAGACATGGGATCTTACTATTTTGTAGGTGATGTCAAACTTGTTAATGCTAAAAGCAGGGGTCCATAAACAGCATATGTTTTAAGTCCAGTTAGGCAAGGAGCCAGCCGCCCCTGGACACTTGCCCAGCCAGGCTGACGCAGAGTGATGAAGGGAATGCATATGGCATTTTCAATCTGGGGCTGGCAGTGTTGCCACACACTGGGCCTGGAAGGTCCCAGACAAGGCCGATTGCATTCCTATTACGTGGTCTCCATTCCAGTGAAAAAGAGCACACACGTGTTCTGTCTAGTGTTTCACATGATTGAGTTTATGGCATCCATTGGGGTTATTAGTTTTTCACTTAAAAGGCAGCATCCAAAAGATGCTATAATAAAACATGCTGTAAACAAAGGAAAATGAAGTCATCTGTCTTCCGGTGTGTGTTGGTGTGGGGTTGGGGAGCATCAGTGTGGGCCAGGGAAGGGAGGCAAGAGGTGATAAATCAGGAAAGTGGTGACGATTGCTCTACATGTTTTCTGTTAGAAGCGTATGAAGTCACAAACATGAAGAGCCCTCGAGTATTGTCCCTTGTAAAAAAATTTTAAAAGATAGGCCCTGCATAAAGAAAACTAGTTAGACTAATTAGAATCATGACAAAATAAATATTTTAACAGGCTTCCAGTTAAAGCTTCTGGTGTGGATACACATGGCTACTTTCTCTCCTACCAGAATTCATTTATACAATATTACTGAGACTTTTTTATTTTCCAAGCATAAACCAGTCATCACAGTTCCTACTGTGTCAAAATACCTGATGGGGAGTGACTTCATGACAAGTTCATAGAAACTAGACAACTACCCCGACAAACCAGGCAAGTCCTTGAGTCGGACTGGGAGGGAACTGGACACGAAACAGAAACCAATCAGCTCTCTGCACCAGTCACCTGTGGATAATGTTCATCTAGCGATAAGTGCAAACACTGGATTTGGATCTAACCAAAAGTGCAGCGTATCTACATAAAGATGATGGGAGGTGGGAAGGCTGCATCTGGGTTGGAGACACAGGAAGCGGGGTAAAGGGGTAAAGAATAAAGAGCTAAATCTTTTCCCATAGTGCACAGTTAATGGATAATGCCTGATGCTGGAAAATTCTTGTTGTTAGCTCTAAGGGATAAGTATCTAGATAACTGAAAGAGATGCGGGAAGGATAAAACAATTCTCTTTTTCATAATAAATCTTAGAAAGATATTTAACTCTTCCTTTCTGTGTATGTTTAACATTAATAAAATTATTTTAAAAGTATGGCCATAGGGCTTCCCTGGTGGCGCAGTGGTTGAGAGTCCGCCTGCCGATGCAGGGGGCGCAGGATCGTGCCCTAGTCCCGGAGGATCCCACATGCCGCAAAACGGCTGGGCCTGTGAGCCATGGCCGCTGACCCTGCATGTCTGGAGCCTGTGCTCTGCAACGGGAGAGGCCACAATAGTGAGAGGCCCGCGTGCCGCAAAAAAGAAAAAAAAAAAAAAAAGTATGACCATAATTGAATGTATTATATGTTGTGGGTTTTCCCTCTAATGAAACACCTAGTGCTATGTTCAAGGTCAAACCCTGTGCCCCTTAGATTTGGTCATGTTTCTGAAGACATAATGTTTAAAATTCTTGCCAGATTAAGAGACCCAAATTTATAGTCCTAAAGTCCACCACCCAAAAATGGCATGTCCCACTTGCCAGGGTCCTCCCCGCTGTGCTTACAATGGAGGTATTCTGGTACTCGGGAAGGGAGGTGAGACTGAAAAATGCCAACAATGTATTAACTAGGGAAATCATGTGAAAATTTCTTATAGACCAAAAGTTGTCACGTATTGTGTTATCAACTGGAAAGCTACCATTCTAACACTTTGAATCTGTGATCCAGAGCTTAAAATATAAATCTTAGACTGAACATAATGAGGTCCAAAAATCAAATTCTGGTTCCCTCATTTTAACTATTATCTTAAAAAAAAAAAAAAAAAGCTAAAGTTAACGTCAGAATATTCAGCATTTTGGGTCACTTATCAATGAAAGGAAGATGATTTGGGGGGAATCACCATTTTTATTCACACACAATTACATTTATTATCTCATCCTCATTGTTGATGTAGAAACTGTACAGATTTCTTTGCAGTTAACTTGAACACCGAACATTCTCTTCAATGCCTAATTTGACAAAAAAGTGTGCTTTTAACTTTGCAGAGTAGCTGGTGGGTGTCAGGACCTGAAGTTTTAGAGAGCCCTCTCCTTCACTTAAGGAAGGATGCCCCTGGCTCTATTTCTGCAGTATGATAAGCATACTTCATGTGTTTTCTCCTCCAGGAGTACCAGCCTTGTAATACCAACCCATGCCCTGAGCTGAAAAAGACCACACCCTGGACACCCTGGACACCTGTCAACATCTCTGACAATGGGGGCCACTACGAGCAGCGATTTCGGTACACGTGCAAGGCCCGCCTGCCTGATCCAAACTTGCTGGAAGTGGGAAGGCAGAGAATTGAGATGCGGTACTGTTCTAGTGATGGAACCAGCAGCTGCTCCACGGACGGTGAGTAAGCGACTCTGTAGGGACTGACTCGCTTCCAGGGACAGGTGATCTGTCTTATCTCTAAGTTCATAGAAGAGCCCAGTTAAACTAAAATTTAACTGGGCTTCCTGTATTTTATTTGCTAAATCTGACAACCCTGTCTCCAATTCAGTCACTTATTCCCTTATTTCAGAGCAGGCTGTGAACTTACCTCTTACGACAAAGTAAAAAAAGAGAAAATGAATGACATTGTTTCTTTAACTTTATTCTCTTATCCGAACATATATTTTTTAATCCTTCCATTCTCAGATACATATAAAACCAACTAATATTCATTTTAAATGATATAAACTAAGGAAAAATTTTGATAAACATTTATAAAAGACTTCTTATATTTCCTCCAAAAGTATATTATGGGCATGGCTTAAAAAATACTTTATCCTTCTTGTGTCTTAATGGCTTCAAGTTCTAACGACTAGCCATACATTTTGGTATTGATATCTTGAGAATACAAAATTGGACCTGTTTGCCTCTGATCGCATGAAATTAGGCTAAATTGTGTGTTCTTTATTGATTAACCACAAACTACTCTCTCATCAGAGAAAAAGGTTTCTAATCTATTTTCTCTGAAGAGCATCTGCCTAGGTTTCTGAGCCAGAATTTTTAAGTAGACAACCAAGAAACTTAACAATGGATAGAACTATTCACACATCTGACTTCTCACATTTCCCCAGAACTTCATGGCATACTTTGAGAGTTTTTTCTTAAAACTGTGTCACACTGCCTACCTTTGAGAAAATGACTGAATATTTTTTCATGAGTCAGTAAGCATTTCCATCAAAATGAACATGAATTGCACAAGGACAATTTGTTGTAGAATTCCCAATGGAAGTGAGAAAGGTGTATTTTCTTTGTAAGAAATTTCTCAGAGCAATAAGTGACCTATTACCCATAAAACCCTATTACTTGTATAAGGACTTTGCTACATTGACAAATTGAGTTCTTAGTTGCACCCCTGTTAATAGCAACTGCAGAGAAAGAAGCTTGAGTTATAGGAGATTATCATGCAAACTGCAATGTTATTTTTATTTACTTTTGTGCTTCTGAGGTGTGTAAAAAGTGTTCCACTGATATTTGAGAGTATAGTTGCAACAGCAAAGCAGACAGTGCTACAGAATGAAAGTTAGTTTGGACTCTGGTTACTCTAAGAGTTCCTAACAGAATCGTGCTTTGGCCATTTCCCTTGCAGGCCTTTCTGGTGATTTCCTGCGTGCTGGGAGATACTCTTCCCACACCATCAACGGGGCCTGGTCAGCCTGGACCTCATGGTCACAGTGCAGCCGAGACTGCAGCAGGGGCATTCGCAACCGGAAGCGTGTTTGCAACAACCCAGAGCCCAAGTTTGGGGGCATGCCTTGCGTGGGCCCCTCCCTGGAATACCAGGAATGCAACATCTTGCCCTGCCCAGGTGAGTGGATTGAGTAATCTGGAAAAGACCGAAACATCAAGGGCCTTGGAAGACTTTCTCACTCAGCTTCCCTGGCTTTATGTTTGAGACATAATTTGTGGTAGATAGATAGATAGATATAAATGTAGATGTAGATGTAGATATAAGTATAGACATAGATATTGATGTAGATATATAACAGTTATAAATATAGATACAGATGTAGATAAAGATATAGATAGATATAGTTATAATCTTCCAACTACATTGGTATAAAGACAGATATCACCTAGACTGGATTATGTTCATCTATTTCTTCTGCTTTAACAGAAACTGAAGCATTCTCAGGAGCCACTCTAAGGGATTATGGCCCCAAGCACTGCACCACTTGAGAAGTGGGCTGGGCTGCCATGGTCCAGAGAGCGGTGTCCTGTCTTTAAACTGGAGGTCGGTCCCTCCCAGACTCTGATGTGCCCAGCACCTCCAAGAACTGACCTCCCTCCATACCACAGAGTCCTCACCAGAGTGACAGTTATCAGGGGTGGCCCAGCAGGGCCTTGCCAAGCCTGTCCCTGGTGCCCTCAGCTGACAGGGGTCTACATCCTCCTAAGGTCAGTCCTCTAAACACGCAGCATCCTCTCCTGCAGACCCACAGGAGCTGTGTTGTCTGGGTCTTCCTCCTGACCCCTGGCTTTTCATTCCGCAGGCTTCCCACAGAAGCTCAGGGTTAATAAAATGACCTTAAGGAGCCCCCTCGCCCCCGCTCAGGGCGTTGTCTGCTAATACAGCCCCGAAGGCTCCTCTGTCACCTTTGATGCTCTAACCATCTGTGCCTTCCTCTTGCCCCTGCTCTGAGTGCAGCTCTGTCACCTGGATCGCTTCCCCCTGACCTTCCCACAGTCAGAGGATCTTTAATTTAACCCGATTCCTCATGGCCATCCTGAGTGCTGGCCTCTGGCTGTGCATCCTGCCTTTTGACTTTGTCAGAGTGACCACCCAAGGAGAGCAGGACCATCTCACTCACGGCAGTGCCCTCAGCTCCCAGCGTGGGCCTGGCACACACTCAAAATAGCTCTCAGGGATGGTTATTGAATGATGAGAAAATAAGCAGTTGCTTACTTGATCTTCCTTTCTTTATTCATTCAGTTTTTCAGCAAACAATTTTGGATCACCCACTGTGTGCTATTCACTGAGTAAAGAAAGACACAGTGACCTGGTCCAGGTCAGAAAGGAACTTAAGAGTTCAGTGAGGACGCATCCTGTGAATAATGTCAACCCAGTATGGTTGGGTTGATGACAAGATGCAATGGCTACATCAGCTGGGGACACATGGAGCTGGAATCATGGCAGCTATATCAAGCAGGCTGCCCCTGGACTGGGCCTTGAGGGACAGATGGGAGTTGATCATATAGACAAGCAGGGGTGGGGCATGAGGGGTCATTCCAAATACTGTGTACATTGGTTTTAAAGGCACACACCACTGCAAATATAGCATCTTTTTCAGTTGGTACAAACAACTTTCTGAGTTCCTTAAGCAAGGAACTGGCTTGTAGCAGTACTTAGTGAGCATCTATTAGATGGATGGATAGATGGATAGATGGATGGATGGATGGATGGTTGATGGATGGACGGAGGAGTGGATGGGTGGATGGGTAATGGATGGATGAGTGCATGATGGAGGGATGGATAGGTGGATGGGTGGATGGATGATGGATGGATGAGTGAATTATGGAGGGATAGGTGGATGGGTGGATGGATGATGGGTGGATGAGGGGATAATGGATGGATGGATAGGTGGATGGATGATGGGTGGATGGAGGAGTGGATGCATGGATGGGTAATGGATAGATAACTGGATGATGGATGGATGGATGAATCAACACGTACATTAAGCTGAAAAACACAGCTCCCAGCTTTGTAGCTGGGCCACTCAGTAATGTCCTTGCTTCTCCAGTCCTCCTCCGCTGTCTCTGCCTGAGTTTCTCCAGCATCAGGAGATGCTTCCCTCCAAACTACCCAGCTTTCCTGGCCAAGCGATGCTGAGGGGCTGGGAAAGGTCACAGAGACATGTCTTTCCCACAGCCCCAGCCTGGAGAATGGAAGGGCTTCTCCCCGGGGGCTGAGGGGATCCCTGGGGCAACACGATTAGATGAGGATCCATCCTGTAAAGTGGGGGAGGGAAAGCCACATGGGAAAGTCAGTATCCCTCCAGCCACTCCACATCCCCAGGCTCCAGACGCAGGTCCATGCTGCTGTTGGCTGAATGTACAGACTCCTCCAGATGCTCGGATGCTGCCCTGGCCTTCGAGTGCAAGGCGCGGGCCCGTGTCCGAGATTTCCCATTAACATGATCTAGTGGCTGTTTTTATTTTCGTTGATTTGATGGTCAAGGCAGTATCAGGTACACGTAACCTTAATGTCTTGAAATAGCTCTGTCCTCATCTTCTTTTTGAAAGCCAAGTTTCCATAGAGGGATGTGAAAATATTCAGAGTGGCCCTTCTCACTTTCCACTTGGGAATGCATGAGTTCAGGGGGTTGAGTGGGGCAAATGTCAATTCTCTCTCCCACCTGCTAGAAAATTCCTAACACAGGCCAGGATGCAACTCAACACGGAGGGGTTGGAAGACTCAGGGCTCTTATAGGCTATTTTTACTTCATTTACGACTCTTTCCTCCCTATGCATTTACTCCTCCTTTGTCCTCTTGGGTCCACAAGAAACAGTTACAAAGGGGTGGTATATTTTCTTTAAAAACAAGTTTTCTCATTGTGATTAAGTTTGAAAATTAATCGAAGACCTGAGAAATATAAAACTACCTCTTAAATTAATGAAAAATTCGATCTCCAATTCTAATGTGGATCAAAACTTGCAGTAAGGTTTGAAAGTTGAGCCCATGTTGAAATGATCCTTTTTCTTCTGTGGTTTGGTCTAACTAGTACTTTCACTGACATAATTTATTCCCAACATTGAGAAATAGCTTGGTCTTTCTCCATCACTCCTTTTTCTCAATTTGTGTTTGATTCAGAACTGATTCCAGACCTTGGCTGACAAAGGATAGCAGATGGTTCTTTGTTCCTAAGTTATATTCCAATTCAGTAAGATAATTTATTTCTTCTTTATTATGAAAACAGTAAGTGCAAGGAAGAAGGAACAGTAAGTGAGAATCTCATGGAGGGGAGACCTTTTGAATCAAAGTGAATTTGGACAGGTGTGTGTTCTGTGGATGACATCAGTTAAGTACCTATGGTGTGCTAAGAACACTCCTCGCCTCTCTGTCCATGAAATCTTTGAGTCCACAGTTTGTTCTGTAAACTGCAAGTGACACAAAAGGAGGATAAGACACTGGTTCTGTCCTGGGCGGCTGGCAGAGGTAGCGCTAGCTGGGGCTCCACCTGAACAACTACAGAGCATTGTTCTGTAGTTCGTGGTCTTTCCCAGAGACTGGGTTTTGTACTGCAGATGTACACGCACTCCTTGGTCATCCTCGTGCTTGCATTTTACATGCTTAGAACTATTTCCTGAAAGAATAGGAGGAACTGAAGAAGCGTAGAGAGGAATGTGAAAAGCCAGGCGGAAGATCCTGAGTCCCCTCCTGTGATGGTCAGTGGTGCGCACAACGCATTCGCACAGTGCAGACTCTCTCTGTAGCCACATTGCATGGGTCAGACGGGGATTTCAGAAGCGGTGTGACTTTGTGTCCCTTCCCAGTGGATGGCGTGTGGTCTTGCTGGTCCTCCTGGTCAAAGTGCTCAGCGACATGTGGAGGTGGACATTATATGAGGACCCGCTCGTGCACAAACCCAGCCCCCGCCTATGGAGGCGACATCTGCCTGGGCCTGCACACGGAAGAGGCTCTCTGCAACACGCAGCCCTGCCCCGGTAAGCAACCCGGCCAGGCCCGTGCAGATAGCAGGGCAGACTCACCCTTTTCCTGATATGCAAATGGTGAAACGATGAAACCATATCACGATAAGACCAAAAGAGGGGAACACATCAATGCCACGCTATTGCCTGTGATGTGACCTCGTAATACATTGTTCTGCAATGGAGTCATTCTCGCCATGCTGTAGTTGCAGAACTAGTTACAGAAGCCAGTGATAACCAAGTATTTTTAAAATATTTACGCTGGTAATGGGAGCTGACATTTACTTGCTTAGAATCAAGGTGGGGAAGCAGGAGAGCCCTTGTGAAGTGGCTTCACAGGAATCCCCCCAGGACCGTGGGCATGGGGGTTCCGGGCTCCGAGGCCAGCTGGCCCATGTGCCCAGTGGATGCCCTGCAGCAGCCCACCCCATCCAAGAATTAGCTTTGTTTTCTGCCATGTAGGGACCACTTGCAATGAAAATGAGACAATCTCTTCTGAGTCTAACTTCGACTTTGAAACACACACACACACACACACACACACACACGTTTTTAACTAGCTCCTGCAGACTTTCCTTGAAGGTTCCATGTATACTGAAAAGTTCCTAGAAACCAGATTCTCAGTCATCCCCAAAACTGGCACTTTACACATTTCTAAGGAAAATTATACCCTTTACAATGGATCAAAACACAAGTTTGGTTGCTAAATTTAATTTAAAAAGAGGAAAAAACCAAGCTGCATAGAAAAACATTATTTTACATTATTAATATTTCATAAATAATATTGAGAGTTCATTTTTTTTTAACCTCCTTACATAAAATGAGTATTAATTGTCTCTTTTCACACATCTGTAGGTCCGGTGAATTTAACACATCTTAGCGAATCTACCTTTTTGGGGTAAAGTGACTTTAGCTAGTTCATCTTTTGGCCTTGATGACTTGTGTGTGGATGTGCTTCAGTGGCAGTAAACAAGGGATAGAGTGAATTCTACTATGAGTACAGCCTGCCTTTGGTGTACTGACCCTGCAAAGTTGTTTTCACAACTGGAAAGAGAGTATTTGTAGTAGCTTGAACCCCTTTCACAACCAGGGCTTTCTCATTAACACACTGTCATTTCTCTTGCTTGAGCACTGAGGCCTGTAGAAATTTTCTGGAGAAGGATTTGAGTATGACCCCGTAGGAATGGGGTCTGCATTGATGATCTCTTTCCCACCAAGGAAGGGTCACACACAGCCAGGCTTCATGCATTAGCTTATGGAGTGTCTAATACAGTTAATTTAGAGCATTAAAATAATGTGAGTTTTAGAAAATGTATTTTAAGCACATTATTTCTAATCAAAGGTATATGAGCTCTTTTATTCTTGCTTCTTTGTATTTTATTTACTGGACTGGTCATAAGTTACGAGACCATCTTATTTATACACAGACCCACTATAAACATCATATGAAACCTTAATGCACATAAGCTGACCCAACTTCCAGGGTGATGGATCTTAGTGGGTCTTGTTGCCGCATCTCCTCTCTTCTGGCCCCTGCAGAGAGCTGGTCTGAGTGGTCAGAATGGTCCGAGTGTGATGTGTCTGGGGTCCAGGTCCGCATCCGCCAGTGCATTCTTCTGTTCCCCGTGGGCAGCCAGTGTTCCGGAAACACCACGGAGAGCCGGCCCTGTGTTTTTGATTCCAATTTCCTCCCAGGTAAGAGGGGAGATGCTTATTAGTGCGAACAAAATCATTTCCAATATTTTGAGAGGTAATGATTCCTAGGTGGGAGTTTTATCTGTGCTATCAGGTCCTGTTTGCTAAAACAGAGATGATTCAATCAACTCTTGTGGTTGCAAGGTGATTATAGATTTGTAGGTAATTGCGTCTGTAGACTTGAATTTAGGCCATGAGTTTTAAGGTTTTTTTAAGCACAATGTCTTCTACAATTTATTGCCTATAACACGGTCAGAATAGTTTGTTCAAAAAATGAAAATAGGTTATTTGGTTACTTTAATATTAAGTTAAATGCTTTGGCAAGGTTGTGCGTATGTGTTTGCACAGAGAAAAGAGGGCCATTCTCTTCACACAGCCTTAGTTTATTTGGGAAAAGGGGAGGCTGTCCTTGCTCTCGTCTTGGAGAAGAGGTTGGCTTGGCCCTTTGGCTACAGGATTTTCCATGTGAAATCGATGTTTAGTTATTAGTGATAGCTAGTCACCCATCATATGCTCACTGTAGGCACAGGCCTACATATATGCCCACCATGTGCCTTAGCACTCTGATGTGGGCCAAAAGCAGAGACTAACCTCTTACAAGGTAATAACAGGGAATGCCTTGTTTTCCTTCACTAAAGGAAAGATATTATTTTAGAAAAAACTATCAGCTTCAGCCTCAAAAGGCACCTCAATCTTCTGTGGTCTAGAACTGCAAGAGTGTTTATTGTTTCCTTTTCAACCATAGACGTATTTTTAATTCTTGTTAAGGAATGAGAAATCAACACCGGAGAGAATAGTGTTTCTGGACTCTTGAAATGGTGTTTATCCTTGGGCTTAAACATTTAGGTGGATCTCTCCTTTTGCTGGCATCCTACTTGTCAGTTTCACATGGGCCATGGCAAAGATCATGAATGGGCTCCGAGTAGGAAGGTTATTTGTTTTGGCAATTTCCTCTGAGCTCTGGTGGTGTGGTCCCCCTCCCCAGGCAATGTGACAACACTGACTTTGATGAGACAAAAAATCTGAGGCAGAAATACTACAGACAAACACTGTGGGGTTCCACAGCTGGCAGAATACATTCTAACAGAAAATCAGCCCATATGCCAGCCTTACTTTGAAGCTAGCGCCCTGGTTTCAACCCAAGGGACCATAGCATTTTCTTTTTGTAATAATGAATCTCACCCCTTTCCAATCAAGGTGACCTTGACCAAATACATCTCTGGTTGGTTAAGAAAAAAAAAGAAAGAAATATGTTTTTGAAAACAATTAATCAGGCTTTTGGAAACTGACTCACATAAAACTCAAAATCATTAGACATTTCATAAATGAATCATTAATGTGATCTTCCTTCCCTACACCCTTTATACATTGTGATTAAACTTTGTTTTTCCAGAAGTATCTGTGGCAAGATCCAGCAGCGTAGAAGAGAAAAGGTGTGGAGGTAAGTTCTTTTTCTTAATTAATTTCAGGTATTTTCCATTCATTTCTCTTGCCATATGTTTCATATGATGTTTCAGCTACTGGCCAAGAAAAAAATAAAATAAAACTGGAGAAACTCCTGAATCCAAACACCTTATATTTCGGCAATAGAAATGCTAAGGAGTCCATATTTGACATCTGGATCAGTGGTTCTCAGGGGGTCCTTAGACCAGCATCATCAGTATCACCTGGGAACTTGATAGAAATGCAGATTCTCAGGCTGCACCACCATCTACAGAGTCAGAACCTCCCTGAGAGGGGCCCAGCACTCTGGCTTAATAAGCCCTTCAGGTGAATCTAGTGGACATAAGCTTTATGGCCCAGTGATCTGGGTATTAGCTACAGTTAGATTTCCTATGAGTAAAACAGAATTCAACCATTTTCTTTATATGTGTAGTGCAAATCCATAGAAACCAGCCTCAAATCTTCAAACTGCTGAAATGATAAAATGTCAGAATTTTATTATGGGCAAAAGGCTATACCTATATCTCCAGAGATGTTTTTCTAACTTCCTGCAACCCTGAATGACAGAAATCACATTCTCTGGGTCAAATCCATAATGCTTTTGGACTTTCCCATCTAGTTCTATCCTGTTTGGATGGGAGGGACTGGCTGTCCATTGATCAGAGCCCAGCCCTGGTCCACCTTTGGTGTCAGAGCCAAAAACCACACACAAGACCAGCATCTTCATGTGTGTAGCTGATGACTATTCCTAACCATTTCTAACATAATCCATTCCAGCGGGAGGCCCCAGGCAGCTCAACCCAAAGGGCTTTGGTCTCTCACACTCAGAAGGAGTCTGGATTTTCATTGGTGTGTTTTAGGAATGTACCTAGTTATTAACTACACTGGTTAAGAATCTGCTGTCTGTGACGCTCTATCTGTTTAGTCAGCCGTCTGTTAATCCATTTGTTCAATCATCTTTCCTGAGCACCCGCTCTGGGTCAGTTTTGTGAGGGGTGTTCAGCTTACAGTGGGGACTCAAACAGCCCCAGCCCCTCTGGAACCAAAAGTCATATCCCAAGAGAGCCCTGTGCCTGAGAAGGGCAGTGTCTGGTGTCTGACTGGGTCAGTTCAGTGAGCCACTACTTGGGGATCCGGCTGCAAGATGAATGTTGGCTGGTTCACATAAGAAGAATTATAGCTGTAGTATTTTTAGGTCAGCAGTCACTGTGTGCCAGACACCGTAGAGGTATCCTATTTCATCCTCACAAAGAGCATTCGCGTGGGTGCCACAGCCCACTGTTCTTTACGTAAAACCCTTGGAGCTAGAGCAGGGTTTGGAAGTCAGCATTCTTCAGATTATAGATGGGTAATACGGGTCATATAAGGTATGACACCGCGAGGTCTGGGGGTCGCACTCCGTAACCAACCTCTTTAATGACGTTGCCGTGAAATGTAGGTGAAGTGAAGCTGCCAATCATCCTGGTTCTGAAGCAAATGATCAGGTCAGGTCAGGCTTCACTGCCAGGTGAGTGATGAAAAATCAGTTTTCAGAGACATTTTTGTTTGGGGAATTGTAGGAAAGGGATAGCAGCCACGTCTTTTTATCTGTATTTTATAAATAGGGATCATGAGGGTCAGAGAGATGAGGTTCACACAAACAGTCTAAGTGAAGCCAGCTTTGGATCTGGGCAATGGGATCCCAGCGTGAGCTTTAAGCCCGGAGCACCACGGGAAAAGGGGCCTGGTGCTGAGTGTCCCAGAGGAGGGTATCTGGTGTATGCAGCCACAGCAGGCCCGGCCAGGCGACACTCTTGGACAACACCCAGGGTCACCACTGGAGCAGAGCTTGTAGAGAGTGTTCCTGCCCTGAGGGAGGTCAAGGCAGAACCTGGGGGCAGCCAGCATGCCCTCCAGGCCTAACACAGTTCAAAAACCACTTTCCCTGGCCAGCCTTCTCAGGGTTCAGATACGGGAGTGCTGCCAAGGCCTTGAGCACCCGGGAGGACAGGAAGCCGTAGGCTCACTTGCATCCTAAAATGCAGCTCCTGCGTGTTTGAACCAGCTGTACCAAAGGCTGCACCAAGTCAAGCCTTGAGGTGCTATTGATTCAATCACAGAAACTTTAATTACTCTATAATATTCAGAACCAATCGTTTAAATCAGGCTGCTGACATTGACACAGCAGAGTAGGTGGGTAAGAGGTCAGATGGGGCTAATTGTGGGGCTGAGAGGTAAAAACAATCACCTAGCAAGGATGTTTGGGGATGCTTTTTTCAGTTTGTTGAGAAGAATCAAACTTTGCACAGAAAATTAGCCATTTGAATCGACTGGGTAGTTGGTTTCTATTCTAGGTTTACTGACCAAAATCAACAGCAAAAAGCGTTGTATTCAAAGCAAAGAGCCACGCTAAGCAGATTCAAGAGATTTAATAGGCTTGATTTTTCACTTATGCAGAAAAAATGTAGGCCTATTGAAATGTTCCAACTTAGCTATTTTTAGTTGCATGAGACACAAAGACTGTATAATCATCATAAAGATGTCAGCTGGCCCCAACCTTCCCCAGGCACCTGCAGGAATGATTCATTTGACTAATAACAAAGTACCTGCATAGGGAGAGAGCCATACATCTTCTATATATTATTTTATCAATGCAGCAGAAGTACTTTTATCCATATGCTGCATTGACCCTGGGGGGTCCAAACGGCTAAAGTATAGAGAGATGACAACAGGTATGAAATCACTCTTGCTTATCTTGAGGGCAACTTCAGGGTTAGAGTAGAAGCTTCTAGCGGTTGCTGGTAGAATGGCCCCTGGATGCTTTATCCAGCTGTCCCAGGTTCAGCCCTAGAGTCTTCAGACAAAATCAGGAACAGCCAAAGATTTAGCAATTCCTTTCACTTTGTTAAACCAGTGACAGGATAATCAAGAAGTGAAAAATTGAGGTGGATGTCAGGAAGTGGGTGATATCTGTGGAATGTTCTAGTAACGTCCTCCTGGATTATCCAGCTCCAGGTGCTGAAGACACCTGAGGCGCGTGTTAGGAGTCACCTGTTTGGAGTCTCAGCATGGGTGGAGTACGTTTGTTCCAGTTCACAGAGAACAGAGGACGAGGCTGCCTCTCCACGCGGTGTTCATCCACCTCCTGGAGCGAATCTACCTCCCAGGGCCCAGGGCCCCGAAAAACAGTGTCCAGGAACAGCAAAGGGGCACAGCTTAAAGGGAGAAGCTTAGAGGGTTTAGGGACGGATGAAGGATGTTCCACCTGTGCTGTGGATCCCAGGTGAGGCGAGGACAGCTCAGAGAGTCCTCGGAAGGATCCCAGGTGTTTAAGGAGAAAACATCCCAGAACCTGGGTGTAGTAGACAAACTCACGGGTCTTCTCTCCCCGAGAGCCCTGGGGACCTCCCCACGTGGCCCAGCAGTCTCACCTGGCATCCACAGGGGTGCCCAGCAGGCATCTTCAGTGGTCCCATTTGGGTGCAGGGAGAGCAAGGGTGTCACTCAGCCCTCTGGTGGTGCATGGAGGGGACACCTTGGAAGAAAAGCCAGATCCCCAGGATGTGCAGTGGAGACATAGGGCCAAGAACCCTTAGGCAACTGGTTAGCTATACGGTGCCAACACAGCATAGAAAAATTGAGGTCCTGTTTTGTTTTACCTGATTTTCAGTAATCTCAGCTTCATGGTCATGGCTCAGATGTTGTCTTTATTCCCTGAAAGGCTTAAAATTTTGATTGTAACATGTTTTACCAACACACAATGAATATCTTTTTTTCTTTTGTTGCTCTTTGTCAGAGATTAAGCAGTTCTTGGTTAAGCTACCTTGATGTCACTCAAACCAATCCTGTCTTAGAGACATGAGTCCATGTCAGCTCGTTTATTCAACATTGTGTATTTATAACTCAAAGAAAATTACTTAAAGATGCTATTAGATAGAAAAAACACTTTAAAAAAAGAGGGTCATTTCATGACCATTAATAGATCATATTTGACACAAATCCTTTGTTTCTTTGGAGTAAGCCATTTTCTTTAAAAGGTCTCCAAAATACAATGTGAGTGAAAAAATGGTACCCAGGATAATGTTTACAACACGCACACATAGCATGCAAGTGCGCAGAGTGTCTCTGGAAGAGCACAGGAGAAGGTGGTGACAGTGGTTTCCTCTCAGAAAGAAAAAAAGATTTATTCTTGTATATCCTTTTGCACTTTTATTTTCATGCAATCAAATGTTATACAATATGTGTATCTTCGTATTCCAAAAAATGTAATGGAAAACATAAGAATGATATAATCGGAACACATTTTTAAATAAAATGAAATGATAAAGGAGGGGGAAATAATCGGGCTTGCAGGTGAGCAGTGATTGGAAGTACTAGATACATCCTTGCTTTGTTCCCAGGACACAGCCAGGCTGCAAGCAGGGACTCAGCCTGTTCAGGAAAACGGAAAACATGTTCACTAGAAACCCCCCAGACCACAGATCATGCTGCACTTGAAACAGAAGAACGGTCTCTTACAAGCCTTTAAAGAAAAAAGTGTCTCTGCTAGTGTATTTGGTGATCTTTAAAAGATCACCATATTATACGGTGGTTATAATCCATAAGAGCGTTGACTTAAACTACACTGAGCTCGCTGCAGAGAAGTGGCTTGGCGGCCACGACATTTCAAAGGAAAGCCCTATGATTTCCTGAGTTTTAGAAGGAGTGTGGAGCTTTCCATGGCATCCTTCTCTTTTCCTCTGAGCCCACTGAGCTGGGGAGGAGTGCATCCTTTTCCAGGGTGGCCTCACTTTTGACGTTGTCTTCCCAGAGTTCAACTTGTTCCACATGATCGCCGTGGGGCTCAGCAGCTCCATCCTGGGCTGCCTTCTTACGCTGCTTGTCTACACCTACTGCCAGCGGTACCAGCAGCAGTCCCACGATGCCACCGTCATCCACCCCGTTGCGCCCGCCCCTCTCAACACCAGCATAACTAACCACATCAACAAACTGGACAAGTATGACTCGGTGGAGGCCATCAAGGTAAGGGATCAGCAGCCTCCACTGCAGCCAGGTGTGCAGAGAAGGCAGGTGGACCCTGATGGCAAAGCTCAGTGGTGGTGGCATAGGTGACAGGGTGGGGGACAAGGTAAATGGCTCCTCTTATTTTTTTTATTTTTATTTTATATTGAAGCATAGCTGATTAACAACATTGTGTTAGTTTCAGGTGTACAGCAAAGTGATTACATGTATCTATTCTTCAAATTCTTTGGATGACCTGCCTTATTTATTTATTTTTAACATCTTTATTGGGATATAATTGTATATATGTATACATATATCCCCATATCTCCTCCCTCTTGCATCTCCCTCCCACCCTCCCTATTTCCCCCCTCTAGGTGGTCACAAAGCACCGAGCTGATCTCCCTGTGCTATGTGGCTGCTTCCCACTAGCTATCTATTTTACATTTGGTAGTGTATATATGTCCATGCCACTCTCTCACTTTGTCACAGCTTACCCTTCCCCCTCCCCATGTCCTCAAGTCCATTATCTACATCTGCGTCTTTATTCGTGTCCTACCGCTAGAAGTCGCATGGTAGTTCTATTTTTAGTCTTTTAAGGACCCTCCATACTATTCTCCATAGTGGCTGCATCAATTTACATTCCCACCAACAGTGCAAGAGGGCTCCCTTTACTTCATACCCTCTCCAGCATTTACTGTTTGTAGATTTTTGGATGATGGCCATTCTGACTTGTGTGAGGTGATACCTCAATGTAGCTTTGATTTGCATTTCTCTAATGTTTAGTGATGTTGAGCATCCTATCATGTGTTTGTTGGCAATCTGTATATCTTCTTTGGAGAAATGTTTATTTAGGTTTTCTGCCCATTTTGGGATTGTTGTTTGGTTTTTTGATATGGAGCTACATGAGCTGCTTGCATATTTTGGAGATTAATCCTTTGTCAGTTGCTTCATTTGCAAATATTTTCTCCCATTCTGAGGGTGGTCTTTTCATCTTGTTTATGTTTTCCTTTGCCGTGTAAAAGCTTTTACGTTTCATTAGGTCCCATTTGTTTATTTTTATTTCCATTTCTCTAGGAGGTGGGTCAAAAAGGATCTTGCTGTGATTTATGTCATAGAGTGTCCTGCCTATGTTTTCCCCCTAAGAGTTTTATAGTGTCTGGCCTTACATTTAGGTCTTCAATCCATTTTGAGTTTATTTTTTTGTATGGTGTTAGGGAGTGTTCTAATTTCATTCTTTTACATGTAGCTGCCCAGTTTTCCCAGCGTCACTTATGGAAGAGGCTGTCTTTTCTCCATTGTATATTCTTGCTACCTTCAACAAAGATAAGGTGACCATATGTGCCTGAGTTTATCTCCAGGCTTTCTATCCTGTTCCATTGATCTATATTTCTGATTTTGTGCCAGTACCATACTGTCTTGATTACTGTAGCTTTGTAGTATAGTCTGAAGTAAGGGAGTCTGTTTCCTCCAGGTCTGTTTTTCTTTCTCAAGATTGCTTTAACTGTTTGAGGTCTTTTGTGTTTCCATACAAATTGTGAAATTTTTGGTATAGTTCTGTGAAAAATGCCATTGGTAGTTTGAAAGGGATTATATTGAATCTGTAGATTGCTTTGGGTAGTATAGTCATTTTCACAATGTTGATTCTTCCAATCCAAAAACATGGTATAACTTTCCATCTGTTTGTATCATCTTTAATTTCTTTCATCAGTGTCTTATAGGCCTTGTTTTTGTATCCATTCAGCCAGTCTATGTCTTTTGGTTGGAGCATTTAATCCATTTACATTTAAGGTAGTTATCGATATGTATGTTCCTATTACCATTTTCTTAATTGTTTTGGGTTTGCTTTTTTACGTCTTTTCCTTCTCTTGTGTTTCCTGCCTAGAGAAGTTCCTTTAGCATTTGTTGTAAAGCTGGCTTGGTGGTGCTGAATTCTCTTAGCTTTTGCTTGTCTGTAAAGATTTTAATTTCTCTGTTGAATCTGAATGAGATCCTTGCTGGGTAGAGTAATCTTGGTTGTAGGTTTTTCCCTTTCATCACTTTAAATATGTCCTGCCATTCCCTTCTGGCTTGCAGAGTTTCTGCTGAAAGATCAGCTGTTAACCTTATTTGGATTCCCTTGTATGTTACTTGTTACTTTTCCCTTGCTGCTTTTTAATATTTTTTCTTTGTATTTAATTTTGATATTTTGATTAATATGTGTCTTGGCGTGTTTCTCCTTGGATTTAGCCTGTATGGGACTCTCTGTGCTTCCTGGACTTGATTGACTATTTCCTTTCTCATATTAGGGAAGTTTTCAACTATAATCTCTTCAAATATTTTCTCAGTCCCTTTATTTTTCTCTTCTTCTTCTGGGACCCCTCTAATTCGAATGTTGGTGCATCTAATGTTTTCCCAGAGATCTCTGAGACTGTCCTCAATTCTTTTCATTCTTTTTTCTTTATTCTGCTCTGTGGTAGTTATTTACACTAGCTTATCTTCCAGGTCACTTATCTGTTCTTCTGCCTCAGTTATTCTGCTATTGATTCCTTCTAGAGAATTTTTAATTTCATTTATTGTGCTGTTCATTATTGTTTGTTTGCTTTTTAGTTCTTCTAGGTCCTTGTTAAATGTTTCTTCTATATTCTCCATTTTATTTCCAAGATTTTAGATCATCTTTACTATCATTACTCTGAATTCTTTTTCAGGTAGACTGCCTATTTCCTCTTCATTTGTTTGGTCTGGTGGGTTTTTACCTTGCTCCTTCATCTGCTGTGTGTTGCTCTGTCTTCTCATTTTACTTAACCTACTGTGTTTGGGGTCTCCTTTTCGCAGGCTGCAGGTTCATAGTTCCAGTTGTTTTTCATGTGCGCTCCCAGTGGGTGAGGTTTGTTCAGTGGCTTGTGTAGGCTTCCTGATCAAGGGGACTGGTGCCTGTGTTCTGGTGGTTGAGGCTGGATCTTGGCTTTCTGGTGGGCAGGACCGCATCCGGTGGTGTGTTTTGGGGTGTCTGTGAACTTATTATGACTTTAGGTAGCTCCTCTGCTAATGGGTGGTGTTGTGTTCCTGTCTTGGTATTTGTTTGGCATAAGGTGTCCAGCACTATAGCTTGCTGGTCATTGAGTGGAGCTGGGTCTTAACATTGAGATGAAGATCTCTGGGAGAGCTTTCACTGATTGACATTACATGGGGCCAGGAGGTCTCTGGTGGTCTAGTGTCCTGAAATTGGCTCTCCCACCTCCGAGGCTCAGGCCTGACACCCGGCCGGAGCACCAGGACCCTGTCAGCCACATTGCAGACATCTCAACAGCTACAAAGGGAGCAAGCAAGCATTTTCTGACATGCCTTTTAAGCTTCGCTGTTCCCGTGAAAAGGTGGCTTCTCATATTGGGAATTAGGTTAAAAATGGGCATGGAAATGGCAACAAATAAAATGCTGGAAACTATCGAGTGATTGGTCACCGAGTGATTGGTCACCATCCAGATCTGCCTCCACTGTGCCTCAGCACCCAAAGAGCAGTCCCACCAAAGAGAAGAGCTCCGTGCTGAGGACCTGCACATGCTGAGTGGTGAAATGAGGACGGGGCTTGGTCAATCAGATATACAGGTCCATGTACAGGTCCATTACAGGAATCCCCAGGATGGCGTCCTGAGAACAATTGTTACATTGTTATAAAGACTATCTTCTAATAACTTTGAAGCATAATGACATTTCTTCAATTCTGTGTAATGTTGATGCTGGTGCAATTGGTGGGGGGAGGTGATGCATTGTGTTAAATTTCCTGAGTGGGTGATTAATAACCCAGTGTTTCACCCAGAAATTTAGAGTGAATGACCAGTCTCCTTCTTGTTCTAAGGAAGAAAAGGTGGAAAAGGGGTGAGCCTGACAGATCTAGGTTTATGAGTCACTTACCAGCCAGGTAGACTTCTCCCAGGTATTCATACTAACTGAGCCTCCATTTTTTTTCTTGGTGAATTGGAGATAATGAGAATAAAGTGAGGTAAATTATACACAATACCTTGAACACTGCCTGACAAAATACAAGTGGTTTTTATTTGAGGCATTTTGCATCCTGGTTCAGAGTACAAGTTACTTACTTCTTTGAACCTCAGTTTCTCCATCTTTAAAATGGATTAACACTATGTACTCCTGTATCATTGTTGTGAGGTTGAAATGGACTAAGGTACATGAAGCCCAGCATCCAGCAAATAGTGGCTGCTGTTCTTACTGTGTCTACACAAGAGGTCAGGAATGTGGCTGGAAAGACATCACAGGCTCTTGTTACTGCACCCAACCTCCTCTACCACCCACGTGAATGCAGGGAGTTCTCATGAGCTAAGTTACTTTTATTTTTTTTCTTGATTTTTGTTCTCTTTTGTCCTTCCATTGCAGTATAGTTGATTTACAATACTGTGCTCGTTTCTGGTGTATAGCAAAGTGATTCAGTTATACATACATATTCTTTTCTGACTCTTTTTCATTATAGGTTATTACAACATACTGAATCTAGTTCGCTGTGCTATACAGTAAATCCTTGCTTTTTATTTTATATATAATGGTGTATATCTATTAATCCCATACTCCTCATTTATCCCTCCCCCACCTTTCCTCTTTGGTAACTGTAAGTTTGTTTTCTATGTCTGTGAGTCTATTTCTGTTTTGTAAATAAGTTCATTTGTATTGTTTCTTAGATTCCAGATATAAGTGATATCATATGATATTTGTCTTTGTCTGACTTACTTCACTCAGTATGATAATCTCTAGGTCCATCCATGTTGCTGCAAATGGCAATATTTCATTAAGTTACCTAAATTTTGATATTCCTGTTAAGTTGGTGGTTCCCCTTAATATTCTTAGGGAGTATTTGATGCCCTCTTTCTGCTATGATGGTTTCCTTTGAAATGCAGCACTGAGGATACAGGGAAACCTCAGATATGGAGGAACCACGTATCTGGAGGGAAGACTGTAAGTTATACTCTGGTTTTCAACTTCGAGGAGGGTCACTGCCCCTAACACTTGCATTGTTCAAGGATCAACTGTAATTGTCTCCTAACTATATTCTCTTTCTGAAATACTACTTACTGAATATTCCTAAATCTTCTATTTCATTTTTTACAGGCATTTAACAAAAACAACTTGATCTTAGAGGAAAGAAACAAATACTTCAACCCACATCTCACTGGGAAGACCTATTCTAATGCCTACTTTACAGATCTCAATAACTATGATGAGTACTAAGAGTTCTTCTATTTTTGGCTTCCTGTAACTGCCCCAGTTCCTCAAGGCCTGTGCTCCATGACTGCCCATGTCTCCAAGACTTCAGAGATGGAGTTTGGGTACATCTCAAGTGCATTTCAAGCCACTAGTGTCCCATTGCTGCCAAAAAGACACATTCTTAAAAGCAACAAAAATCTAATCGTGAAAATCTGGTCTACAATTCTTGATCATTGTTTAATGAGCCATGGTGTTCAGGGTTTTTTTATTGTGTTCAGTCCATTTTTCTAACAAGTCAGTTGTTTTCTTGAGCTTTTTCATAACTGTACCACCCACAATGGAAGGGGTCTTTAGAAATGTGAACATCTTCTTGACCTTGAGCGTAAATCTTCATGATGTTTTAATTCAAGAAATTAGGCACTTTATATGAGAGCCTCCCCACCTCCGCACAGTTTATAGTATTGATAAAATGAAGAATCTGAATGTGGCCATACAATGACTCACCATGGATCTCCATCTTCTCAATCTGGATGATACTGTGTGTGTTTGGACTTGGAATGCTTCTTGCCTGAGGTCACCCAGGGATTCAACCTGGCTTATATCTGCAAAGGTGATGGTATGAGGTGTGAGATGCTCTACCCTTGGTCTTGCTGCCGTTACTGTTTTGTCCCTGGGGTAGGTGAGTGTAAAGAGCAGAGGTACAGACACGATGAAGGGGGAACATGTTCTACATGCTGTCGTGAAGCTCGCCTTATTCTGACTTGTGGATTTCATGGCATTTCAGGGAGCTCCTTGTCGTGCATCGGCCTGGTGGCCCACCTGTCTGGTCCACAGTAACATCCTAAAGAACCACTCTGTAAAATAACCACTTGTTTAGCATTTGGATAACAGACTCTACACCTCCCCTCTCTCTGCAAAGAAAAATCTTGAACATTCATGATACTGATGAAGAAAGTATTGAAAGGACTGAAATATAATTGACAACTTTTTTTTATTTTCCATGTTACAGAAAGTATTGAAAAACCTGACATTTAATGAAAAGCAAATTTTTTATTTTCTGTCTCCCTGATAAAACTAATGTATGGCCATCAGCCCCTACCAAGAGCATTAATGATGTGTAAAGCTGGCTTTGTGCAGCTTGTTGCTGTACATATTGAAGGGCTCCCCAAGTACCAAGTGATCATTTGCTTCCTCTAGCTCAGGTGAGGAGATGTTCAGCTCTGGTGCCTCTTGTTTTTGATCTCAGTGCTGCTTTGCCATCCATCCACTCCCACTTCTTCCTGGGGCAGCAGCATTTCAAGAAGTACCTTGAGAAGTCAGGGTGTTGGCAAGTAAGAATTTTAATGATTCCATGGTTCTGAGCTTCGATCATTCATAAACATTTCAGGGTGTTATGATACTATCCAGAGGGGTCCCCAGGAGAAAAAAAAAAAAAAACAGGGTAGATTACTCGCAAAAAACTTATGCATAACATATGGCAGTTGGTTGAATAATTATTGAAAGTAAGAACAAGATTGAAATTATTCATTTTATGCCTCTGGGTGTCGTGATAAAGGCCTGGGTGGACATAAAGTCATGTTCTTATTGATAAATGAAACTTCAGATCTGGGAAAACTTACAGTGTGGGCATTGAGGGACACAGACTTTCAGCCTACATAGGTTGGTTAGGTTTTCACCCTATCCAATTTAAAGATTTGAAAAATCCTATGTTTAGTAATGAATGTTGATGAGTTCAAAAATATTCTTATATGCCCAAATTTTCAGAAACGGCTCTACTAAAATTAAAGTCTAAATTGCAGTTGGGCTCTGGGAGGTCTGATAGATTTCAAATGAATGATTTTCCGGGTCTTTCCAGTGGGAAGTTCATGCTACATCTCCCGTATTCCTTGTATGCTGTATGAGATTGCTGTTTCTACGCAAAGTCCACACTTAGGAAGTGAAATTTAGCCAGATAGTTTTCTAATTTTCCTTGGGTTGGATTTTCATTGGATGCTTCAACCTGTCTCATCACTTTCCTATAAGAAAAATGTCCTCATTTGTGTAGCGTATTTTAGCTGGTTTTTTAATTCCTCCCCCGCAATATTTTCAAAGCTTAAAAGTTCATTCTCTTTCCCCTAGGAAAGAGGATACTGATATTTCAAAAAAGTATCACTGGACTTGATGGGAAATGCTTCCCAAATGACATCAAAGTTGGTCTTTAATCAATCTTGTGCAATGACTAGGGAAACCACCCTTCCCTACAACGGAATTTTCATGTTGTTGATTACATAAATCTTTACAATTATCACTGCAAAGAAATTCACTCATTTTTGTTCCCTGACACTCTATTCAAAAGAAAATTGTTCTCCTCTCTCTCTCGTCCTCCTTCCCTCCCTCCATCCCACCTTCTTACTTAACAGGATATCAGTTTGTTTAGTTTTAGCTATAATCCAAGTATTTTAAGCATCTATGGAATAACTTTTGTTTTCCCATCAGTGTAGAGCTGTTGCTTATGTGTTTATGCTTCCCCTCCATAGCCCTCATCAAGCCCCCATGTGATGGGCTTTCACATTGGTAACTACCACTTCTACTGGAACCTTCATAAAGCACCTCTTCCTTAGGCTGGGATGGTTGGGATTCCTGCCAACACTTGTCACCTTTTAAATTACTGTGTGATTTCTTCATTCTCTTTATCTTTTCCCTCCCTCCCTTCTTTCCTTCCTTCCTTCCTTCCTTTCTTTCTGGTACAAGCAGTACAGATAGAGACTAATATTTTTAAATTGCATCTCTCTGAGCCTAACATCAAATGGCATTAATCACAGTTTAATTTCTAGGGTTATTTCTGGGTACAATTGAAGTTTGGCTGGTTATCATTAGGAAACTGGCTTTAATCTCACATTTAAATTCTTTGGAAGTGATTCCCCGTGCTCAGTGCTTTCTCTAAACTAGACTAGTCACTGTTAATGTCAACCCTGCAGTGCCACAGAATCCCTGCTCGCTGCATAGCGGGTGGCCTTCCCCAAATAGCTCTGAAGATGATGGCTTTGATGACACTGAGGGCTTTGTCACCCTGAATGAGATGGACTCCTGTGAATTCTGAGGTGCTCTGGGGGCACAGGATCAGCCTCTGTTGCGTGAAGACCCAGCATCCCCAGACTTGGGTGTTTCCTTACCCAGTTGTCTGACTCGCTTTAGGCATGTTTCTGTGCTGCTGCCCCTGGACGCTTATGGGAGGTTCTGAACTTCCCTGCTCCTCCAGAGACATTTCACTAAGCCTGTAGATTCTGACTAGAATCGGCATTAATACTGGAAAAAAAAGAGGGTTCCCTGTGTGTGTCAAGGGTGGGCAGAGATTTTAAAGGAACTGAGAGGAGTAAAGGGCGAGTGGACGTGAGGACTCCCTGCCGTGAAGAAGCCTCTGTCCCCAGGAGGGTTCAGCCCATGGGAACGGCGTGAGCCACGGGTCTGGCCCCATTGACTCACCAGTGATGCAAAGAGAAAGGAAGTGAATGTGGGAGAAGGTGACCTTGAAAAGAAGGGTACCTGGTCCCTCCCAGCCGAGTGTCCTGGACATTCCCAGGTGGGGATCCACGATCCGCTTGCGCAGTCCTGTGGGCTGATCCCTGGATCTTGCAGGATCAACTGCCCAGAGTGCAGGCGAAGGTGCCTCTATTTCCTTATTTATTTGCAAAAGGGTGAAATTAATGAGAATCAAAGCCTGTGTGGTGAGAGTTCCCACTGGAGACTTTGGTAGAGTTCGTGAGTCAGATGCCTTTCAAGTTATGGACAAAGTCTCATCAGGGGAATCCCAGGGACTACCTGAAGGGATGCTGTTTGTGTAACCACAGATCAAAGGAGATTTTATTAAAAGATATATCAGGTCTGCGTTCAGCTAGTCATTTTGTGTAAACACGTCCTTAATGCACATTGGAGGTGCAGCCTCCTTAGTGTCTGAATTTACAAATATACCACCTTGACCCCTTGGTAAACTTACAGAAAGTTACTGATCTTGGAATTAATTTTTAAAAGACCATATATATTAATCATAATGGAGCTTTCTTAGAATGAGGTAGCACTGTCTCCCCTTTATTGGAATGAGAAAAACAGAGCTTTGGTTGCCCTGTTGGAATGCTTGTGGATTTCTGGGTATTCCCCCTCAGGACCAATGGGGGATGGGGGTTTTTCAGCCCTTACATTTGACTTTCAAGGTTTCACTGGAAACCTTGTTGTTAAAAATGTGTAATACTGATTTCCAGTGGTCTTCATTTTTTTCTGTTTATCAATTCACTGGTCTTAAATGCTCACTTGAGAGCTGTCCAGGTCTATATCTACAAAAGTTGTTTAATGACACCTGGTAGATACACTGTTTTCAAAATCAGTTTAAGACACCAGCTGAGGCAGTGCAGGCAGGGTGCCCATTGCCCGCTGCCCTGGATCAATGTCATAAGTTCAGGGAAGGGGCGGGCAGGTGTCTCCCAACCAGTCAGCAGAAACCAACTCTCATGGGCTCCCAGCCTCAGCTCAGAGGAAAAGAGGCATATTTTTGAGCTGGTATCCCCGAAGTGAAAGTGTCCCACGCACTCCCTGCTCTTGGCGAGTTGCCAGGTTCTGTAACCCAAACCTCTGCATCTTTTATAAACAATAGATTCATGAAGGATGATCCCGAGTATTGCCAACAGTCCCCCAAGCTTCCTTCCATACCAGCCCCCTCTTCATCTCTATCTGCCAACATTTTGGGGACAAAATAAGAGAATCCTGATTATGTACAGTAAAAAATGTATTATATTTTTTGTACTTAAGCTTTATGTAAATAGTTTGTCTCCTTCCATTGTAAGTTAGCATTGAAATAAATTCCGCCATTTAGGAAACAATTTAGTGGCATTTTTCTTTGCGTAGCCTCAGTGGCCCGTGTCCCCAGATGTGCTGAGGCACGATCACTACTTGAAGGATAACGTTTCATTGGACTGAGACTGCAGACGGCCTCTGGGGAGAACCCCATAACACGCTCCTGTGTGGTCAGATGCCACAGCCTCTTGTGTGGAGGCCAAGACAAGACCAACCAGCTTTGTGATGATTCTGTGACGCCGTGGACAACTTTTACAAGTATTTCTGTGGACAATAAGAAGTGTGTGCCAAGGAAAATCGACCAGGTTTTTCATTTACAAGGAGTTGATAACTTGTTCTGTTGACGATCGGTTTACTGTTATATCAAGCGCGCCTTCTCTACAGCACACCATATTCCATTCTTCCTTGCATAAAACAAGGTTTTTCTACAACGAACTGCTGACCATTAGCATGAACACAGCTAGAAGATGCCTGAAAGACGTATTTCAGTATTCATGATCCCATTAAATCTCCTTCTCTCTCTCCATATGTATATATATATACACACACACACACACACACACACATACGTCTAATATATACTCATATTCATGTAAATATAAACATACCTGTGTATAATTCCACATATCTATAATTTCCAGTTAGCACAAAGCTGAAAGGCCCATTTAATATGGATACAAATATTAACATAATAAAATAAAGCTATACAAAAATATAAACTAGCGAAGCATGTGGTAATGATTAAACTACTTTAACCCCAACTAATGAAATATTAATTTTTAAAATCTGTCTTTACCCAGATGATCCTGGCTGACTACACATTAAAAGACTTCTCTGCTTTTGGAAGGTTGGATGTCCTTTAGTGCTAAAAGGGCAGAAGAATAATTTCCTACAGACTTTTGGGGAGGTCTGTTTTTCCCGATTAGGCAGGCTGACAATCCAGGAGATTATTAGTTCTGGCTGCATATTAGTATCATCTGGGGACTTTAAACAAATACATGTCACCCAGACCCCATCTCAGACCAAATCAGTTTGGATTCTGAGTATCTGTATTAGATGAAATATTAAAATCTTAAAGCATTCCATGAAGAACCTACATTTGACTGTTAGTTTAGAAAGTGAGTGGAATAAATGCGGTACCACAATTCTCTTTCCAGTGATTTTTTTTCTGAATCTTTCTATTTACAGTGATGTGCTCTAATATTTAGACATTCTCACCCAATGCTCATGTATCCACCTCCTCTTTTTAGAATCGACTTCATTCACTCTTAACAAATACAATTAAAATGTCATTTAAAATCCCTTTCTGGACATATTCGAAATATACAATGTAAATTTCCATTTAACGCTCCTCCTTGAGCCCAGCTTGTGAAGAATATAGGGATGATTGAATATGTATTGACTGCACAACTGTAGGGAATTAATGTAAGAAGAAATTTTCCTTAAAATAGTATCTGAAACTGTTTATTTTCTGGAATTGCACTTGTTTATACTTGGTTTACTTCTTTAAAGGAGTTTGTTTATAAAATCAAACAGAAAGTGATGTCTGAAATGGCCTTTCTCTCATTAATCGGCTTGACGTACATTTTCCTTGGGAGTATATGAAGCCCTCACCCCACCCCTGTGATCACAATCAGAACCAGATCTGAAAACAACAGGAACACATTTGATAAACATTTGATAGTTCTGGGCAGTTCAGAGCTCCTTAGACCAGTTACTAAAAGCGTAACAGAGGAAACAAAGTCAAAAAGTAATAACCCTTTGTGAAATGATCCCTCATTGAGTACACAGGAAGTGCAAAAGTTCATCTCTAGTTTCAAAAGCCATTATTAATATTTTGAAAATGAGTCTTACCATAAAACACAGAGAAAACTTTGCTGAACTATAACCCAAACCTCTGCATCTTTTATGAATAATAAATTCATATTATTTTTCAAATTCATATGATTCAAATGAATTCAAATCAAATTCATATTATTTTTCAATCTTAATGCATGTGCGCTCCATGATATTTGTCAGGTATTTGCCGTGGCCTTTGCCAGAGGGTGAATTTTTCGTCACAGTGGTGGTTTTGAAAGCAGCTCTGTTGCCCCTTTCCGGTTTGCCCATTTCTCTTCCCCTCTAACCTTAAAAGAACCTAATTATAAGAGTGAGATCACTAAGCAGCTGAAACTAACTCTTGACTTATGCTCTCCTGAATGCTCACCATGTCTTGTCTAACCTGTTGATACTTTTCCTAGATAAAAAGAAGTAAGATTAGCTCTCTACCCCCAGTAGGCCCTGCTAAGCAGTCCTGCAGGCAGATCACTTGGGCAGGATAACGTCTGAAGAAAGAGTCAGCCGGTCTGCACGCAGTGGAGCTGCAGAACCCAACCTCCTGACTCAATGGCTCACTGAGATTCTCCCCCCACCCCACCCCATTTTTCCCTTTAAAAACCAACCTGGCTGAGCAGAATCTTCGGAGTTCGTCTCTGGACACAAGTCCACCATCTCCCCAGCGCCTTTCCTTTCTACTGATTAAAGCACCTTTCCTTTCTGCTGATACGTGCCTCTCAAATTATTGGCCAAACCTCGGTTTGATTACAGTTTCATGGGCCACCTTTCCTTAGAAAGCTGGGAGCAGTGAAGACAGCTACACTCAAGTGCTGTGCAGAGGTCTGTCCACAGGTCTCTTCCTCTTCAGTTTCTTCTGTCTTCCTCTCTCCCACCTCAGCACTGCTGTCACCTCCTTGTTCCTGCTACTAGATGCCTGAGACAGGCGCCCCCTGGTGGCCAGGCATCGCCCTTCCCTGAGAGAAGCATGGTTGGGGGAAGCAACATGGCGCCAGGACATTCCCATCAGGAGGACAGATGGGCAGCCAGGACTAGACAGCCATCCAGTGGGAGGATTCAAGTGTACACACTCGCAGATCAGCATGGCAGCTGGAAAGTCCCCATTCTGAATCTAGGAGGTGCTCCTGTTTGCTGAAGAGACAAGGGAACACACACTCGTCACACTCGTACACAGGACAGCGGCAGGGGCTCCATTCTGAACTGGGAGAAACATTTTCCATGGGCTTCAAGTCATTCTAACCTAACTCTTTGTGACACATGCATTTTGTAGGACATATTCAGGATAGATCCCACTTTAAAGCATCTGAAGCTTATGTAATTTGAGTGTCTGTGAAAGAAAAGGAATACAAAATTCACACTATCAAGTCAAGGATGAAAATTAATGTTCATTCAGATTTAGAAAAGAAATCTGTACAAACTTCAAATTAAAAAAAGTTACGACAGAAACTACATATGTAATAAATTGAAGAAAAATAACAGAGTACGTGTGTTAACTGCCAGACAAAAACTATTCTACTGAGAGAATAGAAAATAATTATTAATCAAGGTGGATTACCTTGTTATGTGTAACCACATGTAAAATTTTAGCATTTTTGTCAACATTTGGAACATTTCTACCAACTTCCCTTCAGGTACAAGCTAAGGCAGTAGGATGATTACCTATGCAGACCAGCTTATGGCTCTGTGTTTCCAAATCTTTCTTCACTATTCACAGACTTGGGGGCTGTGCACTGCAGGACAGGCCCTCCAATGCCACATCTTTGTGTCAGCACATGGTGACATGACGGAGGGAGGTTGAGTGCTGTCACATCGACAACAAGACTCTGCAATAACATCACTTTACATGGAGGTGACTGCAAACCACATGCACACTATCCCCAAAGTCCAACTGAATGTAGTCCCCACCTCAATTTCCCCACAAACCCTCCCAGAAATGCCCACAGCCACTCCAGTGCCCCCTACTAGAAGGGGAAATGTGATAAGAGGGTGGGAAATCAGGATGGAAAGAGAAAGGAGTCTTACATGCAGTTGAATTCTTTACCTGATCACATTTTAGAAAATCACTCATATTTTAGAAAACCACATGACATATGCAAGTGAGGGGATGAAGCATGTGCTCCATTCTCTCCATGATACTCCATCTCTGGACCACTAGGCACAAGGTCTGTGCTGGAAAAATGGGAGAACAGAGTTGGCTAAGACAGCTGTGCGTTTGGATCCCTGATGACAGGGAAGCCGTGTTGGGCTGGGTTCAAACAGTGACTCTGTCCTTATGGCTGCAACCTTGGGGCTATTCACTTCTCTGTGCCTCAGTGTCTCATCTGTAAATGGAGATAACAAGAGCATCAATCCACCTTGTTTTATGGCACTTCATAGATACTGCGTTTTTTACAAACTGAAGGTTTGTGGCAACCCTGCGTGGAGCAAGTCTCTTGGCACCATTTTTCCAATAGCATTTGCTCACTTGGTATGTCTGTGTCACATTTTGGTAATTCTCACAAATTTTCAAAACTTCCACCAGCAAAAAATTATAATTCACTGAAAGCTCAGACGATAGTTAGCATTTTTTAGCAATAAAGTACTTTTTAATAAAGGTATGTATTTTTTTAGACATAATGCTATCACACACTTAATAGACTACACTATAGTATAAACATAGCTTTTATATGCACTGAGACACCAAAAACTTTGTAAGACTGGCTTCATTGGGATATTCACTTGATTGCAATGGTCTGGAATCTAATCCACATCTCAGAGGTCTTCCTGTATTGAAAAGTCCTTTTTTTCTTTTTTTTGCGGTACGCGAGCCTCTCACTGCTGTGGCCTCTCCCGTTGGGGAGCACAGGCTCCGGACACAGTCTCAGCGGCCATGGCTCACGGGCCCAGCTGCTCCACGGTATGTGAGATCTTCCCAGACCAGGGCACGAACCCATGTCCCCTGCATCGGCAGGCGGACTCAACCACTGTGCCACCAGGGAAGCCTGAAAGGTCCTTTTGATGATTCATCGAGTTAACACAAACAAGCACGTAGCAAAAGGCCTTGCCGCATACAAAGCGTTGAACAAACATGTCATTACTATTATTGCTTTCATTGTACATGGAAGGATAATGTGAATAATATTTGAACGAGTGGTACTTTATTGAACACTCCTTGAGGCAACTAGGATGTTATACAATTCAAAAAAAACAAAACAAAACAAAAAAAACTCCACAGCATTTGAAGAGGGGAAATGTGCTTTCAGGCCAAGTGATTATCAGAAGAGAGACGTGACCGTTGCAGGGAAACAAAGAATCTGGCTGGTCAGATGGACATTTAGGGGATTCTCAAAGGTCGACAAAACACAGGCAAGTAATGATTATCCATGGTAGAGGTGCCAACAGGAAGGGAACATTTAGATTCTCGATTGCTCTGTTCTGTGGATATAGAACAACCTGTATCCTCTCTTCACAGTATAATGAAAGGACTTGCTCAGACACATGGTATTCTTATAGCTCTTGGAAAGGAGGCTTTCTGTACATCTAAGGCGATATTCTCATGATTAGTATGTATTATGTAAACAAAGAATGTGAGGTACTTTAATTTTTTCAAGAATTATGGAAAAGATAGATTTTTTGTGGTCAGTAGTCAAGGTTGCTAGTTACTTTGGGCTCCTTGACCTTGAGATAACCAGAGAAAGTAACAAGTTTTTAAAAGACAGGTAGTTTTGAATATTTTAGTTGTTTCTAGTCTATTTTTCTTTTGTCAAGAGAAATGATGATGGGAAGCCCTACGGGGTAAAAAAACAACAAAAATCCAACCTCTGAACTTCAGAAAGTGGAGACCAAGGTCATCATGACACCACACAGGCTGCTTGAGAACTTGAGAAAAACCTGCTAGAGAAAACATATTTTATGACCCGGGTATTTTATGTTTTCTCATTTGATCTTTCGGTTTGATTTTTCACTGCTTCAGTTTTTTCAGAAGTTTTATGAAAATCAGGATATGGAAAAGTAAAATACCAAAATTCAGACAGCCTGCATCCTGGAATTTTCCAGAAGTTTCCCCTGCATGGAGGGGGCTCCAGGTAAGAGGCAATACATGAACAAGTAAAGTCAGCTGGAATGGAGCCATGCAAACTGCACCCACAGGAGGGACTCTAAAGCCACTTGGTGGGGTCTTACTTGCACAGACTCACATAAATACAAAGTAGCCTTGGCCAGATTCTGGTGTTTGAGAGCAGCAGAAAAAGAAAACTTTGTAGAAAACAGAACTAAATGTAAACATGCCTTTTTAGCTATTGTGATTCAGTCCAAAGGAGAGCCATTCACAAAAGAATTGAAAGTCTAGACATTTGACAGTAAGTGGCTGCCCACTGCCCTGAAAATACTGTCTTCCGAGGAGGATAGAGCCAGGTCCAGACCCAGCTTGAAGACCGGGGGCAGGGCTTCCCTAGTGGCGCAGCGGCTGAGAGTCCGCCTGCCGATGCAGGGGACACGGGTTTGTGCCCCGGTCCGGGAAGATCCCACGTGCCGCGGAGCGGCTGGGCCTGTGAGCCATGGCCTCTGAACCTGCGCGTCCAGAGCCTGTGCTCCGCAACGGGAGAGGCCACAACAGTGAGAGGCCCGCGTACCGCAAAAATAAAAAAAAAATAAATAAAAAGTAGACCGGGGGCAGCAGCAGCTTCGGGTGACAGAGCCTCTGGCCAATCCGGCCGAGGCATCCAATGGAAGGGCCTAGACATGTGACCAGAACCTGGGCGATGAGAGTTCTTTGGAAGGAGAGTGGAGAACCCACCACAGCCGGTGATGGGAGATCAACGTAGGAAAGTGGGTAAAAGCCCCGATCCTGTGCCTGGAAAGGGGCTCAGGTGTCGCTCTGATTGGAACATGAACCAGGATAACACTTTTTGTTGTTGTTCTTTTGTGGTACGCAGGCCTCTCACTGCTGTGGCCTCTCCTGTTGCGGAGCACAGGCTCCGGATGCGCAGGCTCAGCGGCCATGGCTCACGGGCCCAGCCGCTCCGCGGCATGTGGAATCTTCCCAGACCGGGGCATGAACCCGTGTCCCCTGCAACGGCAGGCGGACTCTCAACCACTGTGCCACCAGGGAAGCCCCAGGATAACACTTTTGAAATGACTTAGTTTGCATTTCTGTTCCCAGTCTTCCTGTTTGTTTGTTTTCCTTGCTTCCTCTCCCCTTTGAACTGAGGCTGGGCCGTGAGTCTCAGTGCTCCAGCCAAGGTGTGAGTGAGGAGGAAGCCACCAAAGGAAATCGAGTCTTCCCGGCGTCCAGTGCGACCAGGTGACACAGAGGTCCCCGTGCTCTCCCTCAGTATACAGGGGAGTCGGGAGGGTCCCGGGCCTGCTGTGGTGAGAAGCAAGGGGGTCCCCGGGTTGGGCGCAAGGTGAGGTGGGCAGAGGCGTGATGGGATCAGCGGGTGGGGGGAGGGAGGGCAGGGCCGGGGCTTCTCAGCCTGGAAGCAGTCTCAGTCACAGCAGAGACCACTGCCCAGGGAAACAGATGGCTCTTGGGTGAAACTCCTTCTGTGAGTGTTTATCTGCTTTTGAAGGTTTTCAAAGAGAAGGCAGGTATCTTGGGGCGTCTTGGGGAGCACAGTTTTGGTGTGGTGTTGAGAAGTGGCATGAGTTGGGGAGAATACTGTCTCCCCCCTCTGTGTGCGGGCCCAGAGCTCTCCGTCCCCTGAGCGCTGGGTCTTGGGAATGAGAGTAGTGCCCTGGGTGAGACCCCTGCCTTTCCCCCGGGGTCGGGGGGTGTCGAGTGGTAGCAACCGCAAGCAGAGGCAGCAGCGGAGGTGCTGATCTCAGGGAGGGCAGTGGGCCCAGGTGAGGAGAACGGGGCGCCTTCCTGTGGTGTGGCCACGGGTGCGCGTCCTGCCGTTGGACGCGGCCCGGGGCTCCCAAGGTCCTGGAGTGCAGGTGGCCGCGGGCCGAGCACCTGCGCAACACCTGAGGGGCAGGCGAGGCCGAAGCGCGGAGCCCGCAGGTGCCCATCAGCTGCGGGAGCACATCTGCTCCAGCCCACCTGCCGCGCGTCACCTCCCAAAGGTACCCGGGCCAGAGAGTGCTCACAGCTAAACCAGATGTGCCTAGAAACGGGCGCGAGCGAGCTCCGCATGCGCGAGAGGACAGCCTCTCATCGCAGTGCGCAGTTGGCGGCAGGAGTGTGGGACGGTGTGTGCGTGATCACGACAGCACAGCCGCCGCACGTGCAGTGGGAGAAACGCCAGCGCCACGTGGGAAATGCCTGGCTTGAGGACCGCCAGCAGGACGGCGGCGTCAGTCATCTCAGTAAGTTCCACAACTGCCTGCACCCAGATGTGGTCGGCCTTCATGGAGAGATGCCCAGATTCGGTGCTTTTCTCTTTCCTTCTTCCTCCTCGCATTCATCCGCAGGTCCCTGTCCTGGCAAGAGGGAGACCTCGTGCCAGATCAGGTCGACTGACTGCATCCAAACGCCTCATCCCTGGGGAGGGACCGGCACCTGCTCGGATAAACGTAATTCAGCAAAATCATCCCTTTGACAGCAGCCGAATTTAAATACAAACCTCCTCCTTCATAGGAGCAATCTCATCGGAAGATGCCTTCCTGAAAACGCAAACCTCTGTCTAAAGTTATGTAAAACTGGAATTCGTGAAGCTGGGGTGACTGCTGGCTGCTGGCTAGCAGGCCACTCTGCGGGCTGCTGTGGGCACAGGGGCGGCAAGGGGCTGTCAGATGCAGGGCAGCCGGGCCTCTGCTCGCAGCCCTGGGTGCCTGGAAGGAGGAGAGGCGTCAGGCTCTGGTGTGAAGTCACCGGGACCGGGGAGGAGGAGACTCCTGAGAGATGGGGCCCTGCGGCCGCTTTCCCAGGAGGCGGGGACTGAGCAGAGGAAGGGCAGGTGTCACAATCAACAGCCGTATGTCCAGGCAAAGCAGAGAGTATTTGTTGGTGAAAGCCCGAGAGGCTGCTTGGGGCAGTTTGCTGGGAGGCCGGGAGGAAGCAGAGTTTGAGGGGACAGAGCGTTTCTGTGGAGCCAGGTGAGAGGAGAGAGAAGTTAGAAAGGTCAGGAGGGGCCCGCCAAAGACGGCGCTGGGAGCCTTTGTCAAAAACACAAACAACGCAAAATGAGTGGCCGGCTTTGTGATCTAGAGGGAGAGAAAGAAGGAGGGAAGATAGGTGTGCTGAGAACACGGAAGACCCCTTGGGCAGGGGCTGGGCTTGTGTTGGGCCCTCGATCCTTGGCAGTCAGCAAATGTCAGGTTGCCAGGCCTGGAGACCAGGACGCTCACCAGGGTGAGCTCTCAGTGCTTAGAAAATAGCCAGCGTCCTGTTTATCTTTAAACCCATCACTGTGAACTTTACAATGTGGTCAGGTTATTTTCTGGAAGCTTTTCAGAAAACAATTTTCAAGAGTGTAATAAAATGAAAATGGGACCTAGGTAACAGTCAACCCTATTATCGAACAGTCTAAGAAGTTTTTTGGGCTTGTGAAGGTGATCCTTTAGTGAGACAATGGGATGTTACCCAGCCCAGGTGGAAATGCCCTTTGAATCTGCTTCTAGTATCTGAGGGGTGGCAGCTCACTCTCCTTGCCCAGCTTACTGTGGCTAATGGAAAGAAAAGGACTAGATGCGTGGAAACAACAGAGAGGAAGGGATTAGGGAAAATATCTGGCACGTCTCAATCCTACATCTCTACTGCCATAACTGGGCATTGTCATTTACAAAATTTTGATAGCCTAAAACAAAAGCAAGTTAACACATGTAACTCACAAATGGATTCGTTAGAGAGAATATTGCCAGTTTTGTCTTGAGAAGACAATCATTGTTTGTTCCATTACACTGGATTCTCCCTTTAACGATTATATGTGTTTTGAAGAGGGAAACTATTTCTTTTGGAAAAGCCGGTCTGCATTGCTCTTATATCACCTGTAAAGTACTGTAACCAGTGCTTACCAAGTCCCCTATTTCTATGCTACCCATTCTGCACGTAGTCAAAGAGTGTCTCTAGGGAAATAGAATACATTTACAGAAAAAGCTGTGATACTTAAGGCTTTCCCATCCAGAAAGTTCCACCATAAAGCCTGCTGTCTCTTAAACTAAATGCTCTTTTAAAGCAGAAGGTTGTGAAACTTAGGCTTGAGGTTATAAACATTCTTGTAGAGAAGTAGGGCACAATGGAACCAGGTAATGCCTCTGCAAGGATGGTATTCTTTTGTGCCGGAGCGAACTAGAATTGACCTTGTGATATAGGGCCAGGAACTGGGAAGTCAGGCCCATCTATGACATAAGGATGAACAACCTAAGTGCTCACTACTTAGGAATCCCAGGCCCATGTGAGAACAAGTTCTGGGCTATGGTTGGAAAAGAGTAGCCCGTGATGATGAAGAACCCACAGCCTGTGTGATGTGCAGAAATCTAATATAGAAATAAAGGTTGAAGGGTAATCTATAATGATAAGATCTGCTCATGTTCTAACAAACTTAAAAGCAAATCTAATATAGAAATAAAGGTTGAAGGGTAGTCTATAATGATAAGATCTGCTCATGTTCTTACAAACTTAAAAGCAAATCTAATATAGAAATAAAGGTTGAAGGGTAGTCTATAATGATAAAATCTGCTCATGTTCTAACAAACTTAAAAGCAAATCTAATATAGAAATAAAGGTTGAAGGGTAGTCTATAATGATAAGATCTGCTCATGTTCTAACAAACTTAAAAGCAAATCTAATATAGAAATAAAGGTTGAAGGGTAGTCTATAATGATAAGATCTGCTCATGTTCTAACAAACTTAAAAGCAAATCTAATATAGAAATAAAGATTGAAGGGTAGTCTATAATGATAAAATCTGCTCATGTTCTTACAAACTTAAAAGCAAATCTATTATAGAAATAAAGGTTGAAGGGTAGTCTATAATGATAAGATCTGCTCATGTTCTAACAAACTTAAAAGCAAATCTAATATAGAAATAAAGGTTGAAGGGTAGTCTATAATGATAAGATCTGCTCATGTTCTAACAAACTTAAAAGCAAATCTAATATAGAAATAAAGGTTGAAGGGTAGTCTATAATGATAAGATCTGCTCATGTTCTAACAAACTTAAAAGCAAATCTAATATAGAAATAAAGGTTGAAGGGTAGTCTATAATGATAAAATCTGCTCATGTTCTTACAAACTTAAAAGCAAATCTATTATAGAAATAAAGGTTGAAGGGTAGTCTATAATGATAAGATCTGCTCATGTTCCAGCAAACTTAAAAGCAAATCTAATATAGAAATAAAGGTTGAAGGGTAGTCTATAATGATAAGATCTGCTCATGTTCTAACAAACTTAAAAGCAAATCTAATATAGAAATAAAGGTTGAAGGGTAGTCTATAATGATAAGATCTGCTCATGTTCTAACAAACTTAAAAGCAAATCTTAAAAAGATCAAAGCAATTGAAATAAAACATAATTGGTCATCAGAACAAGTCCCAATACTCTATACAGGAATAAAATAAAGTTCAACATTAAACAACACAAATTTGAAATTTTCAGCCTCCATTAACACCGAGCATGCAAAGGAGAAAATATGACACAAATATTTGTATGCAAAATTCATAGCAGCTGTGTTCACAGTAGCAAAAGGGTGAAAGCATTCCAAATGTCCAGCAACTAGTGAACGATAAATTGTGGTATATTCATAAAATGGAATTCTGCTTAGTAACGAAATGGAATAAACTGCTGATACACACCAACATAACTGAATCTCAAGAGCATGATACTAAGTGAAACAAGCCCTACACACAAAAACAGTACGGGATCTATGAGTCTGTTGATATGAAATTCTAGAAAAGGCAAAATCATAGTAATAGAAAACAGATTTTCTTTTTATTGAAGTATAGTTGATTTACAATATTATATTACTTTCAGGTGTGCAGCATAGTGATTCAGTATTTTTATGGATTATACCCCATTAAAAGTTATGAGAAAATAATGGCTATAATTTCCTGTGCTGTATAGTATATCCTTGTTGCTTCAGAAAACAGATTTGGGGTTGTCTGGGCTGTGGTGGGAAGGGAGCTCCTTCTTTCTAAGGGAGCTAGAGGGACATTTTAGGGTGATATAAATGACTATAATGGTTAAAAGAATGTACATATTTGTCAACAATGATGAAAGTTTACCCTTAAAATTTATTTTGTGTTATTTATATATTTCAGTAATGCCAATGGAAAAAAATTAAGTCTAGAAACGGATAAAATATTGTGGACCAGACAGAGACAAATGTAAAGCTTCATTATAAATTCTCCACACCAGAGGTCAACGCGTGTCTCCCTGAAACAGTTCTCACACAAGGTAAGGAAAGAATATGGACCCATAAGAGAAGATCCCACCTTGAGAGATATTCAGACACTGCCATTTGTTGATGCCCATTTGGGTTATTTCTAGTTTGGGGCTACTTTAAATCTTATAAAATGATTTGAAAATAAGTATGTTTAAGATGTTTGAAAAAATAAGAGAAATGGTAGAATCTATAAGCCAAGCATAGGGCATGATGAACAAAGAAAATGGGAAGTCAGAAAATCCATCAAAATTCTGAAAAAAAAACCCCTATAATCATTGAAAAAGATCTCAAAAGAAGGGTAAATGGTAAATTAGATATGAATGATGAGAAGACAGTAATTAGAAGAGAGAACTGAGGAAATAAGACAAAATGAACCACAGCTATGAAATACAAAATAGAAGTTAAGAGTCATGACAAAAACACTGAAAAGATTTAATATACAGCTACGTCTGCATATTAATACTCAAAAGCACTGTCAGGTACCAGCTTACACTATCTTGCTTAGATTTAATGCAGTTGATAGAACTAAAGGGATTAGACACTCAGGGAAAATAAAGAGGAAAAGATTTAGGGAAAAATATCTAAGGCATATCTCAATGTCCTGGTATTCTATAAATGAATAAAACAAACGACAAATTCTGGAACAATAGTTTGTCAAAGAGAGCTAACTGTCCATAAAAGATTGGTATTCCCCAATTATAGGCCAGAGTTGTTCCTGGGAAGTGGCTATGCAGAGAGAGACTTCATTTCCCTATCCTAGTGCCTTTAAGTGAATCAGGTAAGGATTCTGACCAATGGCCTGTGAGCAATGGAAAAAGATATATCTCACTTCCAGTGTGAGTCTCTTAGTGCTGACTGGAGGTGTCCATGAGTCCTTGGGAGTTCTGTGTTGGCTAAGGCATTGGCATTGCCACTGGGGACCCTCAAAAGACTCAGGATAATTAGTTGCTGATATACCAATATATTAATAATTCATGCCCCTCCCCCCACCTGCCCCGGCTCCTGGCCTCACTGACCAGGGTAATACATGTACACAAGAACCAAACTCTTATGGTGTTTGAGCCATTATGCAATTTGAGATCTATTCTTTCAGTCAGTTTGCTTACCCTAAATGTTAACACACATCACTTAAAATGTCTCTTTCTATAGAAACATCCTTCCTCTTTCAGGCATTTAAGCCCTTTGATCTTTTAAAAAGATAATTGTGATATTTTTCAAGACTGTTTGTTCGGTCAGTTCCCTGTGTTGCATCATTAGAGATAAGCAATGTTTAAAATGGCTCTGATTCATAAGAAGATCTTGAACTTAATGAAGATCTTGAACTTACACCATGTATATTTTCTCCATGTTAGCCCAAAATAATCAAAGTACTTACTAGAAGACAGAAGTAATTTCTTAAAGAGACAGAGATTCTATGTTATGGCTTTGAGCTGCTCAAGGTCATGCCTAGAGAGAATTTCAGTACCTTTAATGTCAAGCCTCTGTGAAAAATCACTGTTGGGTTCATGGAGATTATGCATTGATGAGAAATGGAAAATATAAGGTTCTAGCATCCTCTAGGAAGATAAGATACTTTAAGTGCTTTCAAGGAGAGAAACCTTCTAAAGATGGAAACCATGATTTGAGGTTTTAGAAACTTTAATTACCAACCCTTACAGAGTCTAAAAAATATCACCATGTTTCCACTTGCTGCTGGCTGTGGAGCCTTCACGGCACCTACTTGTAGTATGTCTCATTGCGCTTCTTGAACTTGGACAAGATAGAAATGATTCTAAGTCACAGATTTAAGGGAGGAGAAGATGCTGACACCTATATGTAGAAGCATACTAAAATAATGACAATATTAAGACAATAATAGCAACGTTTATGACGTTCATTCATAACTGAGTTATATTAGAGTAAATATGAACATATTGAGTTATATTAGTGAAAATATGAACATATTGAGAACATAGAGTAAATATGAACAATTGAGCATAAATGTGGCAGATGGTAACTTTGAAGAAAGGTCTTTGGACTAGCAATCGGCAGATCCAGCCTCATTCCTTGATAAACTATTGTGATATGTGCATGCAAAATGGTACAGCTTCTTTGGAGAACTGATCATTTTCTTATAAATCATATATATATGTGTGTATCTATATACATATATATATAACATATATGACTCAGCAATTGCATTCCTACAGAAGTGAATTTTATATTCACACAAATACCTGTGCACAGGTGTTTATAGCACCTCTATTCAAAGTGTTTCTACTCTTCTTAGCAAGTGGTCTTTGCCCTCCTGCAACTGCAAGTGTTATCTCTACTCCAGACAGGAAGCAGGTAAGAAGGCATGAGGAGGAAAGGGTGGCCCTGCTGTGGAGCAGCAAAATATTCCTAAGAACTGTTGGCAGCCGGCTGCGCCATCTCATCTGGTTAAACCTCCAGGTGCAGGGGAGGTTGGAAAGTATCCTTCCTTACCTGGTACACTGCAATTCTAAACAAAGGAAGGATTCTCTTGGGAAGAAGGGCAGGGGGGTGAATATGTGGATAAAAAGCAGTACCTGCCATATAAACCTGTCATCCAGAGATGACGGCTATCACTTAACGTTCATTTTATTAGGAATATACAAATGTTTTTAGAAATACAGACTTGAATACCATTCAAACCATTTCCCCTCTCTTAACACTGTACATGAATATGTTCCAGGAAACAAGCTGTTTGCTTCTTCATCATGTTAAGTGGCTCCTTTTTTCCCCTGTCAGGAATGTACAACCCCTATTTGGGGGAAGTTAGGTAGTTTCCAACTGTCATTACAAACAAGGCTGTGATGACTATCTTTGTAAGTACGTCTTAGGATATTTCCTGTAAATGAAATTACTGGGTCAAAGTTAGGCAGGTATCTGAGGCTTTTGATTACAAAATTGCCCTTTAGAAAGGTTATTCCAATTTGTATTTCCACCTGCTTTCCACGTACCTTCTCTAGTGTTAAGCGGGATCATCTTTTTTTAAAAATCTTTGTAACAGGGCTTCCCTGGTGGCGCAGTGGTTGAGAGTCAGCCTGTCGATGCAGGGGATGCGGGTTCGTGCCCCGGTCCGGGAAAATCCTACATGCCGCGGAGCGGCTGGGCCCGTGAGCCATGGCCACTGAGCCTGCACGTCCGGAGCCTGTGCTCCGCAACGGGAGAGGCCGCAACAGTGAGAGGCCCGCGTACCGCAAAAA
>NW_020173927.1:670772-770716 GCF_003031525.2 Neophocaena asiaeorientalis asiaeorientalis
GTCCCCAAAAAAAAAAAAAAAAAAAAAAAAAAAAATCTTTGTAACATCCTTCTGGAATTGTGAGTGGTGCTAAGAAGATGCAGATAATTAGGAGAAGCTGAGGTCCATCTGTATGAAAGGTGTAAACCATCTCAACTGAAGATTACCAGAACTGGGTCTGGGACAGCGGTGTGCTGCGTGAAATAATTACGTGGTTGGCAGTCTTTGGGTTGCCAAGTCCCTAGCGTGTTAGTGATGGAGCATCAGTCCTTTGTTGCAAGGATCCCTTCCACGCCAGTGAGTTTTGAAAGACCTTCGAGGATGCCCCATGTACCCTCACAATCCTGTACCTTTGTCCTCCTCTCTTGGCAACCCCCTGCACCCCGCGCCGCGCTGTCCCACCAGCTCTGCCTGCAAAACCCCTGGAAGAGCCCCTTCTGTCCCAGTCTCTGTCTCAGAGCTGCCGGACCTCCAGGCTGCAGGCTGGTGGGGAGAAGAAGCCGGGAGGCAGGAGGGGTCTCCCCGCAACAAGGTGCTTTGCTTTGTGACTCTGGACACAAGGTCAGCTGCTCAGCAACCCAGGTGACAAAGTTCTTCAGCCAGGTCAGCAGTCTGGAGCGTCTGAATCCTCTCTTGCTGGGAGGTTTAAACCAGCTCCAGGGACCTCAGCAAGCAGGTGTCCCCTGACCCCTCAAAGTTCTCCTCTTCTCTGTTTAGTCTCCCCTCACCAAAATATCCCCTCTCCCCTCCCATTTTCAAACTCAAACACCATGGGTGTGAATGGAATGAAAGGATCCTACTCAGGGGCTGAGAGGGGGCTTGACCCCACGAGCAAACTGCCGTCTCACGTGCATTGGCTTTTACGCTGCCGTGAATTCCTCAGACACCCTGTGCAAGTGCTCAGGGCCATGGATTTTCTTGGCAAAGGAGCAAAGTGAAACGTGGTTAGCCTGCAATGGATGGAATGCATTTTAAATAAAAGCAGGGAGGGGGCTGGTGGTGTTATTTCACTTTGGAGCTGTCTGGGGGTGTAATAGAGCCCCGTGAGCAGCAAGGAGCAGTGGTAAGATGGAAAGTGCAGCAGCATGGGAAACGGATGGACCTTCCTTCCTCCCTCCCTCCCTCCTTTCTTTCTGTTCTTTCTCTCTCTCTTTTTTTTTTCTTTCTTTCTTTCTTTCTTTCTTTCTTTCTTTCTTTCTTTCTTTCTTTCTTTCTTTCTTTCTTTCTTCTTTCTTTCTTCCTTTCTTCTTTCTTTCTTTCTTTCTTCTTTCTTTCTCTCTCTCTCTCTTTCTTTCTCTCTCTCTTTCTTTCTTTCTTCTTTCTTTCTCTCTTTCTTCTTACTAGCTCTATAATTTTGACATACTGAACATCTGTCTTCGTTTCGTTATCTAGAAGATGAGTATGAAACTATTACTTGCTCATAACGCCTGTAAACCTCAAGCACACTGTTTGACACCTAGAAATGCTCAATTACTATTACAAATTATTATTTTTACCTGTTTTTCTACTAGGAAAAATAATAAACTTCCAGCTTTGAAGTTTCTAGCTCCTCCTTTGTCCTGGCCCATCCATCCCATGCCTCACATGCGGTCATTGTGGATCTTAAAACCTTTCCCTTATAAGGTCCCTGTGTCCTCCAAAACCCAGCAGGCAGGCCCCAATTTCCCCCTCTCTGTTAAAAATATTACAGACTCCTAAAATATGAAATTTTGAGAAATTTTATTATTAGTCTGAAGCTATACCATCACTTTGGCATTTAACAAACAGAGAGTAAATGTTATATATGTGTTTGGGCAGTAAACTCTAACTGGAAATGGCAGTGTACCAGCCCGATGTTGCTTCTCAACATTAAGCCCCCTAAGCTAATTTCATCCTTAAACCATACCTACTGAGGTATGTCACATTATTACCCTACCTCTCAGATCAGAAAACTGAAGCTCCAAGAGCTTAAGTAACTTTTCTGGAGTCACATGGTTCATGAGGGAGGGGCCAGGATCTGCACCCAGGCCCCCCAGTCAGTGCGCCTGGCCACTGTGCTCTGATACCTGCAGATGAGATGTTTCTGTTTATTCCTCAGCATTAAGTACACTCCACCAGTGCAGCGTGGATATTCACGAGCTGGCAGCTAGAATTGTCTTGATTAGGACAAAGCACAGGAGGTCCCCCATTCCTCTTGCTGGTGATTTATTCAGGCTGGGTCAAGCCAAATTGATTATGTTCAGTTTCTCATCCCATAAAATGGGGTGAATAATCGCAGCTATTGCATAAGGTTGTTAGGACTAAATGAGTTCATTTAAAAGGAGAGCTGGGGCTTCCCTGGTAGCGCAGTGGTTGAGAGTCTGCCTGCCGATGCAGGGGACATGGGTTTGTACCCCGGTCTGGGAGGATCCCACAAGCCGTGGAGTAGCTGGGCCCGTGAGTCATGGCCACTGAGCCTGCGCGTCCGGAGCCTGTGCTCCGCAATGGGAGAGGCCACAACAGTGAGAGGCCCGTGTACCGAAAAAAAAAAAAGGAGAGCTGGCTCTAGATAAATGTTAGCTATTATTTCTTCTGCCAATTAATATTCATTGGTGGTTACAATGGACTGAGCTTTGTGCTGAATTTGTCTGGAAGAAATGTTTTGATAAGAAAGCCACTTCAATTCATGAGAAGGCCTCCAGAGACACAGAGAGAGGGATTTGGAATTCTCCGGACGAAACTCGGGAAAGGAAAGAGGAGCCCTGAGACCCAGTCAATGAGGGCAGAGCTCAGCTGGAGTTGAAGGTGAGGAAAAGGGACTTGGATTCTTAAATTGTTTAGGGAATTTGCTAGAAAACCTTCCCTCGGTCTTAGTTTGATTCAGAGAGACTAGTCAAAATGAATTCGGTGACCACTGAAGGCACTTGCTCTGCGTTTGGAGATGACTCAGGGGAGTACATCACCAGACCAGGATCAAAGGACAATCAGGGCAGAGCACAGGGTTTAGGGGAAGATAGGAAGCTAGGAGTTTCTCCATGAGGGATACATTTCATTAGGATATTGACTCTGATTGAGGGCATATGGTAGTAATGAATGACAGGGAAATGCAGTATTCTGAAAACTCCATGAAATCGGCCTTAGGGGGCAAAAATAAGATTGTTACTGAAGTGAACACAGCACTAGGGGCATTTCTGGAAGAACCGGGTTCCACTGTAGTTATAATTTCCCCACTGAATGAAAAGTTCTTTCATAATATTAACTAATATCAAACAGTTTTATTGTGCCAATAAATTATACATTTATTCGATCAACAAACCTTTCTTATACACTTTATGCCAGGTATCCTGCCAGGTGCTGGGAAGACTGATTAATAAGACAGTGTCTCTGTTCACGATGAGGTCACACTGAGCAGCTCTGCTGGTGAGAAACAATACAGTGTGGTCAGTATAAAGGGCTCGAAGAGCAGCTGACGTTTCAAAGAGGACAGGCTTCATGGAAAGGTGATGCTCTTGTTGCCCTTTGAAGGGAAGAAGGATTCCGCTAGACGTGAAGAGCAGCAAAGGTCGTGTGCTGGATATTCTCCATCTGTGCCTCCAGATCTGTTCTCCACCTCCTATCCCCACTGCTCTGTGCTGTTATGCACTGCTTCAGTTGGATCCTTTGTCCCCAGGATTCCAGCTGAACTTGTGCAATGAGAGGTCCTAGGAGCAGGTCATAACTTGGGAGGAAAAGAAAGTTTGAATAGTTAATCCGAGTTCACTGCCTACTGGACCATGGGTGGAAAGTGGCTGTGGTCCTTCACTGAAGGGCACTGTTTCTTATGGGTGACCGTTCTCTGTAGCTACAACTCTCTGGGTTCTGGAAGCTGCTCTCCTCCCTTGACATACACCTACGGTGGGTCACAGCCTTACAATTGCTAAATTTGGGGTGTTAGAATGTCGTTTTGGTTCTATTTTAACCTTGCACACACCGTTATCAATATCCCATTGGAGTGTGTTAATTGTTCTTGGGAAACCTACTGATGCAGCCTTAAGTATATACCATGTCTCTGAAATGTACAGCTTATGCATAGTGGTGGTTGTTGATTTCCTCAGAGAATGTGTCCTCTGATTACATCAATCATAAAGGTCCTATCGTGCTTAGTTTTGCACTCAGTACCAACCATGATTTGGGTCTCAAAAAAGGTAAACCTGCAATTGATAGGAATTGTGTAGTATCTTTTTATTTCTATTCAAACTCTGTATTTGCTACTATGTCGATAGTTTTAGGAATAACTTATTTTCTATTTTTAATTAGCAAATTGTTATGATAGAGTTTGAAGGGGGACTATATTTAAGCATATTCTCTAAGGAATAATGCAACTTAAAAACAGCTTATTAGCAACAAGAATGTTAGCTAGGATATTAAAGAAACATTTGAAATTATTAAGCGCTTTTACTGTCTCTTAAATTATGCCAATATAGAAGAGACAACTCAGTGGTTCTTATATCGCATAATCAGTTATTATGAATCATTTAAAGATCAGGAAAGAGTTGTTATTATTAAAATTGAAATTAACTTTGAATAACATTTGAGGAAATGTTTTACTTTCATGATCATATTACTTTTACTGACAAGAAATAGTACATTAATGGGTTTTAGCTTGCACAGCAAATGAATGGTTCTTAATCCTTCCACCACCATGGGAGAAATCAAATTTTATGTACTTTCTATTATGAGGTCATCTCTTCTGTTTTCAGCATTTTCACATCATGGAAGCAGCTATGACTCTGCAAACAACACATGGGTTAAAGTCAAGGAGTATTTAAACCAAACTGGATGATTCTCCCTCGACTTCTGGTTCCCTTTCATTTATTTATTTTTGTTTGTTTGTTCATTTATTTTTTAGTGTTTCTGCCAAATTATTTATTTACAACTTTGTTTTTTTCCATGGAGCACAGTGTTCCATAGTACATGGTTTGGGAAATCCTGTCTAGAATCCTGGGAATGAAAATGAGTAGCAGGCAAATAAGGGCCATGTTCTAAAGGTAAAAGAGGTCAGATCTTTTAGATGGATATGAAAGGAGCTGGCTCCCTTTCTTTTCAAAGAAGGCTAAATGTCATGTGGGTTTTCTGATCTGCAGGAGTTTGAGTAAGTTATCCTTTATAATTTGTGTGTCTCCGGAGAATGAGAGGAGGGTTGCTGGGTGTTATGTGTTCTCATCAGATTCAAAAAGAGGTGGTCATTCTAGGAAAAACTGTCTGGGACATATGATACTATATAATATGTAATCATCATCTTGTATTTAAATTTTACTATTTGCTCTTCTTGTTACAAATTCAGGCAAAGCTATAAAGGAAGTTAGATAAATTCTGAGTTCACAAAGCTTATGTGTTTCATATAGAAGCAACTAATCCCAAGTCCATACCCCCAGCCACATCCTTTATCTGACTCTCAGACCCCAGGCTGGTATTTCCCCTGCCCTAAATCAACCCATGGCCAGGGGATCAGACAACTAGGGATAGCTCCTGTGCCCCAAAGCTGGCTGGAATTATTAAAACTAGCAAATCCTAAACTGTTTACTCTTCCCTGCCTTGCCATTCCCCTGGAGATTCCAGTAAAGACTCTGGTCTATGCCTTCCCCTCTCTCCTTTCTCCCTCCTGAATGACTCTGATGTTTTCCATTGTGGCCTGCATGGCATGCCGTGCCTTTCATTTCTAAGGAGACTGTGAGTAACATTAAACTTTTAATGTCATTGACCTCTGCATGTCGTCACTGCACTGCTTTTATAAATTAAGACCCACACACAAGTCATTGATGCTCTAAATCATCAGTGATCAAAATAAATGGTAGTTATAGAGGGACTCGTGTCCACAAAAAAAAGTCATGTTATTTTACACTTATGTACAAATTCAACACAGGATTTGGGGAATACAGACATGGAATCTGGGGGTGGTGATGTCTCCATTGGCAGAGCATCTTTGGGAAGATTTTGAAAGTTGTTCTCTATTTCTTAGACAACATGGGACACTGGTCCTTCCAGGAGTCCTTGTGCTTATTTTATCTACAAGTGTCCTGATCTATAGTCTCCTAATTTAAAAAATTAAAGTGCCTTTTGGTCATGTTTTTGTTTTGGGATCCAGCTTTTCTTATATAGAATGCTACACATTTGTTTTGTTTCCTAGCTTGCTTACTTTCTAGGACTTTCTCTCTCTCTTTTACAATTGTGGTAAATATACATGACCTAAAATGTATCAGTTTAATCCTTTTTGAGTGCTTAATTCAGTGTCATTAAATACATTCACACTGTTGTACAACCATCACCACTAACTACTTCCAGAATGTTTTCATCATCCCGAACGGAAACTTTGTGTCCATTAAAGAATAATTCCCCTCCTTCCTGCCCCTAGTCTCCCCTCTTTTATTCTGTCTCTACAAATGTGACTATTTTAGATACCTCATATAAGTCAAATAATACAATATTTATCCTTTTGTGTCTGGCTTTATCATTTAGCATAATATTTTCAAGTTTTATCCATGTTGTATCATGCATCATTCCTTTTTAAGGTTGAATGATGTTCTATTATATGTATATACTACATTTTGCTTATCCATCTACCTATTGATGGGTATTTGGTTGTTTCTACTTTTTAGGTATTATGAATAATTCTGGTGAACACTGGTGTCCAGTTTTCTGTTTGAGTCCCTGATGTCAATTATTTTGGACGTATAACTGGAAGTGGAATTGCTGGATTATATGGTGATCCTGTTTAATTTTTTGAGGAACTGCCATACTATCTTCCACAGTGGATGAACCATTTACATTCTCATTAGCAATACATCAGGGTTCCAATTTCTCCACATCCTCGTGAACACTTGTTTTTTTCTATATTTTGGACAATGGCTATCCTGTGAGTGTAAAGTGGTTTCTCACTGTGCTTTGATTTCCATTTCCTTAGAGTTTAGTGATAGTGAACATTCATTCACAGGCTTATTGGCTATTTGTATGCCTTCTTTGGAAAATCTTTATTCAAGTCTTTTGCTCATTTTTGAGTTGTTTTGGTTGTTTGTCATTTTGTTGTTGAGTTTTAGGAGTTCTTACATATTCTGATTACTAACATATTATCAGATAATGATTTGCAAATACTTTCTAGGGCTTTTTGAAGATATTCATCCAAATGTTCAAAGTCTTCTAAGTTGACAATCTCCAATTCCATTGTTAAGCCTCTTGTTAATATTTGAACCTCATTTAAAGAGGAATAAATCTCTCTTCAATTCAACTCTTTATGTACCCCAGAATATTGGGGGTTTTGCCAAATAAATTTATTTATTTATTTATGGTTGTGTTGGGTCTTCGTTGCTGTGCTCAGGCTTTCCCTAGTTGTGGCAAGCAGGGGCTACTCTTCGTTGCAGTGTGTGGGCTTCTCATTGCGGTGGCTTCTTGTTGCAGAGCATGGGCTCTAGGTGCGCAGGCTTCAGTAGTCGTGGCACATGGGCTTAGTTGCTCTGCAGCATGTGGGATCTTCCCAGACCAGGACTTGAACCCGTGTCCCCTGCATTGGCAGGCAGATTCTTAACCACTGTGCCATGAAGGAAGTATCCCCAGAATATTGTTTGAACTATTTCTGTCTTATTTTAAAAGATATTCACGTTTGTTTTATTTTGTTTGTTTTTTTTGTTTGTTTTTGTTCTTGTTTTTAAATTTAGGCTCTAATGGTTTCACTGATTAATTTTTTCAAGCTTTTAATTAATTAATTTATTTTTGCTGTGTTGGGTCTTTGTTTCTGTGCGAGGGCTTTCTCTAGTTGTGGCAAGCAGGGACCACTCTTCATCGTGGTGTGCGGGCCTCTCACTATTGCGGCCTCCCTTGTTGCAGAGCAGAGGCTCCAGATGCGCAGGCTCAGTAGTTGTGGCTCATGGGCCTAGTTGCTCCATGGCATGTGGGATCCTCCCAGACCAGGGCTCGAACCCATGTCCCGTGAATTAGCAGGCAGATTCTCAACCACTGCACCATCAGGGAAGCCCCTCACCTTTGTTTTGATACATCTTTATTTTGTTTATAATTTTATGTTTTTGCCCCATCTGAACTTAAGGGAAATACTTCTGAAATGGCCTCAGACAATACATTTCCTTTTCTAAAGCCCTTTTAAAACCATTTTCTGATTTATGTGCAGTAAGATTATTTAAATCCTCTCCTGGAATTTCCCACAATGTTGCTTTAACCATTTTCCCCTTCCAAGGGCCTAAGAATGAAAGGAACTACAGACACAGTAGTCCACAACAATAATTATGTAACAAAATCCTGAATTCTGTCACTAATGTCTGTCTTCATGAAACAGGCATAAATACTTTTAAACGTTAGGGAAATAACTTTAAAGTCCTCAACTCATTTCTAGACCAGGGTATAAACTCATGTGCTTTGGATCTAGACATTTTAAGAGGAAGTTTTTCAATGTGATTTTTCTTTTCTATTTAAAAGTAAAGACACAAGCAAATCTTGAGCAAAATGTAGCACTTTAAGAAAGTCAGAAGGAGGAGTAGAAGGAATGGAAGTGGTGTGAATGAGCAGTGAAGACAAAGTCAGAGGTAGAGAGATGCAAGAGTGTAGGTTTCAGAAGGCTTGGGTGGCAGTGCAGATTTTTCCTTGGTTTTCCCACAGAATTTTTTTTTTTTTTTTTTTGCGGTACGCAGGCCTCTCACCATTGTGGCCTCTCCCGTTGCAGAGCACAGCCTCCGGACGCGCAGGCTCAGCGGCCATGGCTCACGGGCTCAGCCACTCTGTGGCATGTGGAACCCTCCCGGACCAGGGCACGAACCCGTGTCCCCTGCATCAGCAGACGGACTCTCAACCACTGTGCCACTAGGGAAACCCTCCTATACAATTTTTAAGGGAGGCTCCCCTGGAGTCTTTCTTTTTGTTGATGCTTCCACATCCAATCAGAGAAAGCTGACCTTACTATGTTTCACTTTTTATCTGTTTTCTGGAGTTCCTCTTAAATGTACCTTTTATATACCAAAACATCTACTTAATGCCTGTTGCAATTCTAGGTCTTCTTTAATGAACGATTGCCAGTTATCAGGGTGGTCACAGGGATTATTTTGAGCGGACAAACGTAGGAAACAGGAGTTCCTTTGGAGGAGGCTGTGGCTTTGATGAAGACAAGCTCATGGCAAACGTGAATTAGGCTATAGTCTGTCAGGAGTCTAAACTAATGAATGCTGTCTTGGGTCTTTGAAGAATACAGGCTAGCAAAAAGCCATATGATATACAACCTGGCAGACTTACTTCAGAATAAGTAGTTAGCAACGTGATCTTCTTTCAGGATTTGATAAGACAAGGAATGTCCTCACATAGACTTGGTTGGTGGTATGGGGGCAAGAGGAGACCCAAACGTCACTAGCCTTTGCCCAAATTAGTTATTATTCTTGCAGATTCCAAACATCAGTCAATGGGATTCGCTTGATTGGAGGCTTATTTGGCCCATGCCTACATCTCCCCTTAGAGCAGCCCCTTGTTCACTCAACAGACATGATACAGAAAAAAAGGAAACATACAAGATAGGACTTGGTACAGTTAGGGGAACAAAAAGTAAAAGTGAGACAAGCAGTACAAGAATCAGATTAGTTGTGACGATATTTACCAAATATTGCACCTCTCCAGGAAAGGTCAAATTCCTTTATTCAAAAACCTATTTTTTAAGACAAGTTGTAGACTAACAAAATAAGTTCAACAGTAAAAGCTCCATGAAATAGGTCAGATCTGATATCACTGTTTCAAGACTCACGAGCAGCAGTTCAAAAAGCTTATCAATTGTGGGGATCAAGGGGCCCTCTGGGTTCTCCTCTTGTTTCAGGTTTCTTGGAATGAGACCAAGAGAAGATCTTCAAAGAAATTTGGTGGAACCGCCACTTGTCAAAGGAAGAGGTTACCATGAAATATCTATCCCTATCTATCTATCTATCTATCTATCTATCTATCTAGCTAATCTATCTATCTATCATCTATCATATATCTATCCACTGAGTTTCTTATTTGCTTAAGCAAGGAAGAAACATGTTTGCTCAACCCAATCTCTCCAACTAGGATTGGCAGGTTTTAAAGCTGGGATGGTTAAGAAATGGCAGCCTTCTAGACGTAAAAATGGCTTATTGTTGAGTGGCTATTTAATTTCAGTGGAGTTTCTTACCCTCCACCCTCATTAATTCCCAATTCATTCTATTTCCAGTTAGACTCTTTCAGGCTAAGTCAAAAAGATGCTCCCAAGTTGCTTTCTCCAAATCACCTACTTGACCCATCGCTGGCTTGCTAGCATGGTTCCACTGACTCTCAGTTTCCATGGACTAATTCTCTGTGACCAAGCTCCACCTGATAGCTCAGATCTGACACATGCAGCCTTCTTTTCTGTGCCCTTTTGCCCCTGTTCCCCTCCGGGTGCCTCATACATCAGTCAGTGTGTTGTTCCCTTACACTGTGTCACGCGTGTCCTTTGCTCATACTCTTTCCTCCATCTGAAGTGTCAACACCCTGGGCTCCATTAAGATAACTCACACCTGTTCCTTCTGACTCAAATCAAAAGCTTTCTCCGGTTACTGATCTCAACAGGGGCATACAATAACCATGCTCATCCCTGAGTTGTGAGTATAGCTTGGTGTACTGGGATGAAGCAAAATCCTGCATTTCTCAGTTGCTGACTCTGCCCTTGGGTGATTTGAGGTTACATCTTCATTAGTGAACTTGGAATAATATCATCTACCCTTTCCTCTTCCACAGATTTGTGAAGAGGATTCACAAAGTTAATGTTTAAGAAGGAACAACCTACACCAAGAAGTACTATTATAGGTATTTACCTGTCAGTGTGACGTTTTGTGGTTATCTGTGTGTGCATTTATCTCGCAGATCGTAACTCCCCAGAGGAAAGACCAAGGTGGCCACATCCATAAATCACCTCAAAGAGGAGTGTCTGGGACATGAGAATGCCTTGTAACAATCCCCTGCTTCGGTAATCAAGTCACAGAAGAATATTACCAAAAATAGCTACCTCTTATACCTGATAATACTTATATTTTACACATGATAGGTTTTAGGGATGTGTATCTTTAAAGAAAACTTAATTCCAAATTATAGCTACAAAATTTTCATGAACATTATGAAAAAAGTGACACCCGTAGCAAAATCACTGTAAAGTGTTTCTATGCTTTAAAGTGACCAAGCATACAATAAACATATTTTGATAATGATTCTTTGATTTTTGCCATCTCATTATTTTTCTCGTGGATTTCAAGGTAATACAATTTAAATGAGATAGAAACCTTTCTCCTCATAAAACAAAACTACTGTCAAAAATTGCATTCACAGTCCTATTCCAGTGACAGCTTGATACCTCAGGCTGTGCTGCTCTGGGGTACACTCCTCTCTTTTGTATGATGTAAGAATAAAATCTAAGGGCCTTGGCTTCTGTAAATTCCTCAGAGAAAAATAGAAATCCTGGGATATTGTATGCCTTTTGTTTCCTCACAGGCCTGTGATCATTTATGACCATCTTCAAGCCTCTCTGTCACAGGAAACACTAGCTGCAGCTGCACACATCTCGTTTTAACTCTCTTTCTAGACACAGGTACATCCTTTACAGTCACAAAACTCTTGGGCATCTGATAGAACTCAAGATGACTGTGTTTGTCTCTGACATTTTTAAAGAACCAAGTACCAGAGCTTGCATTGCCTTTGGAGCTAATCTGGTTACAGCCCCATCATTCCACCCCTGAGGAAATTGAAGCAGGATGGCAAAGTGACTTTCCAGGTCCCGGATGTCATTGCGGCAGAGTCAGAGCTGGGATCTACTCTTCTTACATTTGGCGTCCTGGGGTGGGGTCTCCTGGGTGTGCATCTCACCTAACACACATTGTAGCAGCCGGTGTGGGAGGGTCTATGCCGGCTGTCTCCCTCCTGTCAGTGTCACTCAGGTCCCTAAGGTCCCCCCTCTCAGTTCAGCCAGGCAAAGGGCACGAAGCACCCTGAGCTGCATGAAAACACAGATGACATGCTTGGCACTGCCCTCACTCTTAAGCTAGTTGCCTACAGACAAGACTGATCTTCCAGCCTCATTAAGGAAGGGCATCAATACACCTGTCTCCTTGGGTTGTGCACAAATTCATGGAGCTTTGCTGCACTTGATGTGGATTTGGGATAATAGACAGAACCAGGAGTGCTGAAGCAGAGGTGCCATCAATAAAAGCCTGTAGACTGAGCCAAGCATATTTTAACAAAAAGACAGAGAGCAGATCTGTGGAGCACAAGTGTGCATTATGACAAGTAAAAATAACCGGGGTGGGGCTTCCCTGGTGGTGCAGTGGTTGAGAGTCCCCCTGTCGTTGCAGGGGACACGGGTTCGTGCCCCGGTCCGGGAAGATCCCACGTGCCACGGAGCGGCTGGGCCTGTGAGCCATGGCCGCTGAGCCTGCGTGTCTGGAGCCTGTGCTCCGCAACGGGAGAGGCCACAGCAGTGAGAGGCCCACGTACCGCAATAATAATAATAATAATAACAGGGGTTTCCAAGTTCTAGAAAAAATGTCTCTCTTAAATATAAGGGAACTGTTCACCGGCAGCTGTTGCCCTGTTGAGGATGGGATGGGATTAAAGCATCCGTGAGGATCCTGGAACTAGTCCTTTCACGTTCAAGAAGCCACAGTGGAGATTCAACCTCAGAGAGTCAACCCCCGTCATTGGGGCTGTTTGGGACCCGAGATGATCACAGACTTTGCCCTGCAGAAGCTCATACTTTATTATGTGTTTATGTAAGAACACCCGGGAGACATTGATAAGTTCCAGAAGAGTGGTAAATAGTGATGGTTTCATTCAGAGGAGGGCCAGCCAGGTTCCCACAGGGTCCTGAAGAAGGAAAGAAGGAAGATCATTTCTTCACATCTTTTGATTTTAGCAAAGTAGTATGAGTAGCTTATTAGAAGGGGCTAACCACGTGCTTCCTGCAACTCAGGTAGGGAAGAAAGTTCCACCTGTGCATTCCAATTTCAAACATGAAATCATCTCATGTCTAGAAAGACATTGCTTCACTTAAATGCAGTCACTCCTCACCCGAAAATGATTATCTCAATGGAAGTCTTGTGTGCGATTGTGAAGTAGAATACTTTGAAGTAAGTACACATTGGATGTTTAAAATTGGGGAGTATATTTTGATTGATATAAGAATTTTAAAAAATTTAAGATTTTTAAATTTTATGCTGGATTTTAAAACAATGTCCTTAATTTGCTTTCTTTCAACATCAACCATAAATAATCTTTTCCCCAAACTTTGATGATCTCTCTCCCATTTCCATGACAGATGCCCGTCATATTAGAGGCAAGAACAAAAACACTGCTACAGAATTTAGAAAAATGGAAGAGTTCACTCAAGAAAGGACACAAGGCAGCCTTAGCCTGTAGATTATTTTCTCTCTAGTTAGCATCTATTTTTTTCTCTTTTAGACTTTTTTTTTTTGCGAATGAAAGGATTTTATCTTATTATGTCCTTCACATCTAATGTGTCTAACATAAGATACAGCAGGTCTTCCCTGAAAGCTAGATTAAGAAATTTTTAAAATAAACATGGGAATAAATAAATAAACTATTTGTTCCCACTTTAATAGTAGACCATTCAATGTGTTGAAATCATATTATAAGAATTCTTAACTCCACATAATTTGAATTGTACAGAACGTGCAAGTTGATGCTTTGCTGCAACTGCTCTAACTCAGCTCCTTGTAGACACGTGGGACTGAATTGCCAGTGAGGTGACTAGTAGTGGACAGTGTCCTGCCTTTTTGTAAATAAGGAGGCGTGTAGTCATGATAGTCTATGTCTCTAGATTTTTGTTTAATTAAAGAAAAAGGAGAGCAGAAAAAAGCTCTAAAAATACAAAAGTTTGGAGAGGAGTTTAGTTCGCTTGTCAAGAGGGTAGAATTTCATAACTATGAACAGGGTAACTTATGGGAAGCATGCGTGTTTCCACATGCAAAATAACAGCATAATTATTCACAGTAGGAAGGACACTGTTAGGTGTTAAAGAAAACTCATCATCACACATTTGGGGGCATTATATGTCCAGGCTTGGCTAACACCAAGGGCATCTTGACTCTCACTCCATCTTCATCACCCTGAGTAGACACCCCAGGTGTTCAACCAGATCTTACTTTATATTACCGTTGCTAGTAAATTAAGATAGAGTGACATTAAATTACCCTCAGCAGAACACACAGCACAGCACTGGAATTTACCTCCTGAGGTCCACTCTGAAAGAGTCTGTGTCTCATGTTATGATCTATGGAAATGTATACTTAGTGCAAGTGAGGAGGACATCAAATCTACATGATATGTGAAGCCAGTGGATTAGAGAGAAATTTGTCTAATGAAAATACTAAAAAGATACAGTCATGAATAACAGCTGACAAGTAACCACTGTAATTGCTGTTTTTGTTGCCAGTCAGATGACTGCATTGATAATATTGGCTTCAGGAAAAAGGCTTTAGTGACAAAAATGCTAAGTGACTCCAAAAATATTAACTTATTCAAAGAAATAAAGCTAGCCAAAGAACACCCTGTAATATGTCTTTAGAGGACTGTAGAATTTATATAAAAGCCAACTTTCAATTAAACAGTAAGAAAAAATTATGTATTCAGACTTGAGTTCACTTTTCACATAGCTTCTAATTTCTGGTTGATGTGGAAATTACTTAGACTTGGTCTTAGAACTTTACTTATTTTTAAGACAAAATTGTATGTGTGGATGGAAGTGGAGCATAAGTGTCGTGAGTATCGAGTTCTTACACAGAAAGCAGAGTCTAATTAAACCTTGGACTTGGGGAGAATATAGGAACAAATGTGAGAAAAACGCTCTCCCCACCTCACCTCCACCTAAGAGATATAATGAATCTTAATGAAAAAACATCCTGAGAAACCCTGGTTATGGAAAGTTTGTACAATTTATTTACATAAATTTAAATAGCAAATACATATTGACAAAAGTCACCAATGAAAAAGATTAGCAGAGCAGGCCTGGTGTATATCTACTTGCATTTTTCTCTAATGAAAATAAAACGCTGGGAGAAAATAAATCATATTCTTGTCCTGAGCTCTGGGAAAATCATCAACATTCAGTAAATTATAAAGAGATAAATTGTGAATGGTTACTAAAGCTATGTAACAAATACCCTAAAACTCAGCAGTGTGAAGCAGACATTCATTACAATCAGAGATTCTGTGGGTCTGGAATTCAAACAGGGACCATCAGGGACAATTGGTCTCAGCCCCACAATATCAGGGTCCTCATGTGGAAGACCCAGAGGTTAGAGTCATCTGAGGATTCATTCACTCATATGTTGGCTGGTTGATGCTGGCTTTCAGCCAGGGCCTGGGAGTCCACTGAAGGTGAACTCTCCTTGTGGTCTCTGTGTGGGACAGCTTGGGCTTCCTTACAATATGGCAGCTGGGTTCCCAGGGCATGTTCAGCTTCTGCTCATAAGAAAAGAACTCAGACTTAGGCCTTACTTCATGCAGGGAGGCATTTTATGGTCTCCTGCAACTAGTGGGCTGCATTCAATTGCTGTTTCTCTGAACAAATTAAATGTGAGCCTCCACTGCTTGCTTCTAATTCTAGAATATTTAGACATCTAAATATTTGGCTCCCCTCTGTAGAAATATACAAAGATATATTACCTTAATTTTGCCTATTTTTTTTAACCTATATTTGAGTGTGTGTATGCGTCTGTGTGTGTGCTTCCATTTTTTCTATATTTTTGAGTGGAAGGCAGAGTTCTTTGGGCATATTCTGCTCTTTTGAATAGAAGTCTAATATTAGAAATAATGACTCACTTTTGGAAAGTAGGACAAAGGAAACTTTGAAGAGAATCTGAAAAATATCCTCAAGGGTTGATTAGATCTTCAAGGAAATTTCTTCCTCCTGTTGTTATATAAGTACATGCACAGATTAAAGGACTAGAAGATTCAGTAATACTTTATTAACGAAACTCTTTTATTGAGTAAATCGGAGAGTAGTATAATTAATGTCTTAAAATGCTGGCTAACCGATTTTTAGGTTTTGGATATCAGATATTGAATAGTACAACAATGTAGATTAAGCTATGGGCTTCTTTGCAGCATATAAATGAGAAGTAATCATAGCCTAGTGTATCATAAATGGTAATCCACATGTTCATTCTAAAAAAATCACATTATTTTTTATTTTGATAACATAGATATAATAAAATAGCCAAACCCACACATATACACGCATAAACACTCACACTTACATATTCAGTCACCTTAGAGCAAATGAAGAACCACATGATTTTAGTGTTTGCTTTGCATTTACAGTTTAGTTGAATTCAATTTTAATAGTTACAGCCAATCAGTGAAGGCCAAATATCATGAGTCAAGTTTCAACAAAGAGAAGACAATCATGGAAAGTAACAAGAATCTTATGTTAATATGCAAATTTTTTTTTTAATTTTTGAAAAATGAATTTTTATTAGATCACAATGAATTTTACCAAAAGAAGTAAGTAAAAAGTAATGACTCATTCTGTTGTTTTCTTTGTTCTCAGCAGTGAACAAAGCAGCAAGAGGATAGCAAGTAAAAGGTGTTTAAATGAGTCTGGAATAGAGAATATTCCATGGAGTATAACTTGTATCATTTCAAATGGTCTTTAATGGGACCATTGTCACAAGAATGAGTGATTCATAGATATTAATCATTAATGAATGATTAATAGCATAAATGGAAGGGAGCAATGCCTAGAAGCAAGCCTAGTTATAGCAAAGGTTAGATAGGTATCATTTTGTTTTTTGCAATGCCTGGTTTTATTTAACTTCTAGTTTTATTTAACAAACTCACTTAAACAGGGGCAGAGGGTTAACAGTTTAGGAAAATCAACAAATGAAATTTCTTTATCAGAAGTGAAAATTATAATAAATAATTATAAATTAAAAAATAAATATAAATAATTTATCAGTTGATTAAAAGTCCAAGTCAGGAGATGTATAGCTTCCAGGACAGAATGCTAAGTATAGACCGAGGGCATAAACCTCCACTATCACGTTCACTAATGCACTTCCATCTCCCAGGACGATTCTCGGCACCTAATAGGCATGTGACAAAATTACATTCAATATATTAATCAAAGGATTGATTGGTGGAAGGATGCTGAAGTGCAGAGAACATAGGTGCTGGGGACTAAGGTATGGTGCTGTAGTCCAGTACTGACACTAACCAGCTGTTTAACTTTGTAAATATATTGAGTTTTCTGGGACTAATTCTTAAAAGAGGAGAGTAGATCAGATGATACCCAGGGCCCTTTAAGCTCTTACGGAGTGAAATTAATAAAGCAACTAGGAAATATGACTTTGGCAGGGACATAGTTACCTCCTCTGCTCAGACCTGCAAAGTATAGTAAATGAACAGCAGGATCACCAAAGCTCAAAATTGTTCCTTAGCAGCTCCCATAAGTGTCATATATCCTCAAGTCCAATAAAGGTAAAACAAACTCACCTAACTAGGAAAACAAAACTGTTTTCCCTCCTCTTTCCTCCTCTTTTCCACTCTCTCACTCAGGCTATCCTTGTCCATCACTTTGATAATATAGGATAAAGTTAATTGATGAGGGTTTGAAGTAAGGGCCCTTGACAATGGAACTGTGAAAATAAAAAGAGAATATTGTAGGTACTCCAAGGCAGAAGGCTCTGCCTAGTTTCTATATGCCAGAAAGTGGTTATAGCTGAGTGTTTTGCTTCTTTTCTTCTTTTGCTGAAGTTGCAGGGAAGGAGGTCTCCACTGATTGCCTTTTCTCTTGAGTATGCGGTCACATTGCCTGTTTCTTTGTACATCTGGTAATTTTGGATTGTATCTTGTGCATTATGACTGAGACATCATAAAAACTATGAAATCTGACATATTCCTCTCAAAAGTGTCAATTTAGTTTTCTGTTGTGACTAAACTCAAATCCCCCACCCTGTCTCCCTAGAAATGGACAGTAGCTAAAATCTCTGTTCTGTTTTTTTAGCCTTAGATGAACTTAGCTTAGTCTACATGTAGAACTACATGTGGATAGTTCTGGAGTCAGCCAGAGATGTGGGTAGTTTGCATACAGAATTTGGGGCTCTTCCACTGTGGCTTTCCCAATATCAGGATTTCCTTTCTCTCTTTCCAGCTTCTATGTTCACTTTGAACTCTGTCCTTTCATTTCTCAAGTCAATAAGGCCTTGTGTTTCCATCTGGGTTTTAGACACCCAGCATGGCCCTGACTGAAGCCTGGCCTCAGCTAAAAGCTGTAAAAAATGGGAACTCACAGAGTCCTCTTCTCTTTATCTGAGTTTCTACTCACTGTTCCTGAATCTTTTGAATGCTTTGCCATTCACAGGCAGATTAACTGAGCTAGGAATTGAAGCAACCACTTTTCCTGCATGTCAACTAAGTACATGTTGCCTACACTTCTTTTCTATCTCAGAGGTTATTTAAAATTACCACCTCCTACTAGGATACTGTTCACTTTATCTCTTAACTCTTTGTACCCTCCACTCACATGCTTAAGAATGGGAACACTTGGAATTAAAGATGAGTTGAAGCTGGCTAGATGCAAGGTATAGAATTAACATCTAATATTTTTCATCCAAACTGAGTCACTTTTGAGAGTTAAGGAATGTTATTAATAAGATAACCAACGTAAAATGGCAATGTCTTTGGCAACTGTACTGATTAGGTGCATTTCTGGTTCTCCACTGTATTAGTTTCCCACAGTTGTCATAACAAAGTGCCACAAATTAGGTGGCTTTAAAACAACAGAAATTTATTGTCTCAAAATTGTGAAGGCTGGAAGTCTGAACTTAAGGTGTTGGCAGGGATATTTTCTTTCTGAAAACTAGGGAAATCCTTCTTTGCCACTTCCTAGGCTTTGGTGATTTTCTGGGAATCTTTGGCACTCCTTGGTTTGTAAATACATCACTCCAATCCTCCAGTTTCACAGGGCATTGTCTCGGTGTCTCTGCCTTCACATGGACATCTTCTGATACAGTCCTACCTCTTTTTATGTTTCTTTTTTTTCCATTTACAGTTGAAAATTAGTGTGAATCCAATGTCAACACAACGTTTTGCTGATGTAAGGTATAGACAACCAAAGGCAGCTAAAGTACAAATTTAAAAGGTTATTTCTTCCAAAACAGTGATTCCGAAAGGTAGTTACATTATGATTGTTGAAGTGGCCCGGTGATCATGGTAATCCCAGTTGCAGGTTTACATTGTACATTGTACCTTAATATTCTCCAACACTGGTAAATATAATTCCCAGTCATTTTTGATTCAACACTAGACTATTTTACAGTTTATACAAAGATGAATTATAGAAGCTCAGAACCTTATCTTTCTCAGTTAACTTGCTACAGAATAGATTCAAATGCTCAAGGAGTTTGCATGAGTTGAATATTTCATTTTGGCGTCTCTGGTTTTTCATTTATAATAACTGGAGATTGTTCACATCAGATAAGAACAGAAGACTTTAACCTCTGAAAAACTTGAAGTCTATAACAGCAGCAGCATTCAACAATGCGTATAATTAGAATATTAGTGTGGCCCAATTTTTATTCCACTACAGCTCAGTGTAATAGCCCTCAGAATAACAGTATAAGTTTATTACTTCATTCCAATAGTTTTCCTTTTCAATCTTGTGAAAGAATATCCATTTACAACCTACTTATTCAGAGCATTCACAAAGGTACCTCAAAGTCTGAATCTTCTTCACTAATTGTACTTTGAGCAAAGTTTTAAATGAGCACTTTTCTCACTTGATTTTATTGCTGACATCAGAAATAGGACCACAAACCTTTGCCCACAAGTGCAATCTGGATTGTGGAACACTTTCCTTCGGTCAGCCTATGTTGTGCTATAAAAGTGAATTTGAATGCCTGGGGTAGTATTTGTGTGAGCACACACCTGTGTGTGTGAGTGTGTGTGTATGTTTAGATACAGACCTCTTCATCTTGTATTTTTATTTATTCATTTGAGGTAGCATTGATTTCTAACATTATATAAGTTCCACGTGTGCAACATTATGTTTCTAATTTTGTGTATCCTGAGATGTGCTCACCACCAAAATTTTATTTTCCATCTGTCACCAGACAGTTGATCCCCTTCACTCTTTTCACCTTTCCCTCCACCTTTCTCCCTCTGGTAACCACTACTCTGTTCTCTGTATCTACGTATTCATTTTTGTTTGGTTTGTTCATTTATTTTGGTTTTTTTTTTGTTTGTTTATTAGTTTTTTATAGTCCACATGTAAGTGACATCATGTGGCACTTGTCTCTCTCCTTCTGACTTATCTCACTTAGCGCAATGCCCTCAAGTTCCGTCCATGTTGTTGCAAATGGCAAGATTTCATCATTTTTTTATAGCTGAGTAGTATCCCATTTTATATATATTCTGCATCTTCTTTATCCTGGAAATAAACCCAAGCACATATAGACAATTAATTTATGACAAAAGAACAAAGAACATTCAATGGAGAAAGAACAGCCTCTTCAATAAATGGTGTTGGGAAAACTGGACAGCCACATGCCAAAAGAAAAAAAAGAAAGAAAGAAAGAAAGAAAGAAAGAAAGAAAGAAAGAAAGAAAGAAAGAAAGAAACTAGGCCACTACCTCACACGGTACACAAAAACTGACTCAAAATGGATGAAAGACTTGAATGTAAGACCAGAAACCATAAAACTTAACAGAGGCAGTACATTCTTTGACATCAGTCTTAGCAATATCTTTCTAGATATGTCTCCTCAGGCAAGGAAAACAAAACCAAAAAGTAAACAAATGGGACTACGTCAAACTAAAAAGCTTCTGCACAGCAAAGGAAACTATCAACAAAACAAAAAGACAGCCTACCAGATGGGTGAAGATATTTGAAATGTTTCTTCTTATACTTGGAGAAATCACACATTCAGGTTACCTGCCTGGCCTTGTGGACATTTAGTTTAAGCATCTGCTACAAAAGTTGATTTAAACATCTTGAGAGAAAGACAATCTCAGAGGGAGGATTTTCTACAACTACACAAGTCAAGCCTCCAGCAGAGGTGAAATTAGTGACCTTGGTTTCAAGATCCTTTTCAATGTTTAAATCCCAGATAATAAGTACAGGAATTTGGGAGGCAGCGATGCCTAAGTGCACAGAACTTGGCTCTGGGCTCAGACAACCTGACTCAGATCTCTGCTCTTGCCACTCACTGTGTATTTGGGACACTTTATGTGAACTGATGAAGACCCAGATCCTTCCTCTTTAAAATCAGAAATTGTGATGGCATCATGCCTGGGGTTCAGTTGCATGTGAAATCACATATACGTAGTAGTAATAGTATTCCTTCACTATTACCAATAATAATAGTAAGTAACAATATTATTGGATTATTGAGTAAAATATAAGATGAATTAAGATGACTAAGTAATTAAGGCCCCAGAAGGCAAAGTTCCAATAGAGATATATTAATGCAGTGCAACTTATGTTTTCTCTTTTGCTTAATTTTATTATAATCATACTGAGAGCTTCTTCTTAAGTTTTTTGCCCAGGGTTGATTTTCTTAGTAAATAGTTGCTGGGAATTATGTCTGGTTATATCCTCAGTTTACTGGCTTGCAGTGCTGGCTAACTTTACAGGGGATTTGTGTTTCTCTTCTAAGACCTCAAGGACCAAACTTTCTAAGCTGCGGTCTGAGAGCTGGAGGGATCAATGGCATTCGCAGGAGACTGTCCCTGTCTGCTTTCAGGCATGTCATAATAGCTGAGTAAATTGGTTTGGTATTCTTGAATAAGTTCCTCACAAAGCTCCATAGATTTCTGGACTGAATCCCTTATGATTGTGAAAGAGTACAAATGGATTCTTTGGCAATTCATTCCAGTACTTTTATGTGTTAAATTTGACTATCTATGCCTAGATTTTTGGAAAGTTTTCCTTTTAGCCATTTTTTTTAATGAAAAAAAAAAAGAGTATCTTTTTCTATGCTTTAGCAGTCTGTTGGGTCTCGCATGGTTTTCCAAAGATAATCACTGGAGACTCCACAGCTATGTCCTTATAGCCACAGTTGTTGGCAGACTCACAAGTAAAAATTCCCTTGGAGCTCACCGAGTTCCCCAAGGGTCATATGCAAATGAAACCCCACTACCCACATTCCAGATGATGTTCCACCTGTGACCCTGTCCATTCTGAATATGGTTGTTTTCATACGTATCAAAGCCTTCTTCCAACTCAAAAACAATCTGTATGACCCTCAACTAGCCACACGCCTCCCCACCTTGGGAAACAAGGTCAAAGACAAATTTGCTTATGATTTAATCTAATACACAAACCTTTTCTACTTCTTGAAGCCCAAAGGAGAAAAAGAGAAAACAAACAAAACAAATCACTAAATGTGCTTTTAATAATTGGTTCTAATATTGTCAATTTAAGGTTGATCACCTTCACCAGTAATTTAGTTAAATGGTTCTTAACAACTAGCACAGAACTAGGTAGAAGTGGAAACAAAACGGCCTGTAAATTAGCTGTTATTTTTGGATTTGGGAGATGCTAAGTGCCAGCAGAGGGAAGTCTGGTCAGGGGAGAGAATGCCCTGCTCAGAAAGAGAAGTTATGGGACATGGTGATACATCTGAGACAATTAAGAGGAATATAGCTCTCCCTTATTTAGCCAGATTTAAAATGCTGGGGTGCCAGGACAACCATTTTGGAAAATCAGTAAAGGAATAAAAGAACTCCACATCTATTTCTAGGTGTGTAAATTCGCTTGTCCTCAATTTATGCTACTAAACTACTTTCTGAAGAGTAAGTCTGGCTGTGTGCATATGGAATACATTCAATATGTATCATATAATCAGATGATTTTCTTGTCAACATGAAACATGGCCAATGAGTTCCAGAAATTATAAAGATTTTAAAATAGATATTTTAAAGAGAGAATAAATTGGTTGTATTTTAAAGTGACTGCATAAAAGGGAGTATTGAGAAAGAGTTTATTCTCACAGAGGGATAGAGACGAGGCAGAGGGTTTCACAGTGTACTAAGTGGAAAGGAAAGTTCTCCTTTCGGGATGCAATTGTCATAGTAGTGGTGGGAGAGAATATAAATGCCGTCTGACACATCGTATTAGGACTTCCATATGAAAGAAAGATTATGTGTATCATCACAGATCGAAACTTGGTTTATTTTCCTGATGCAAAACGATTTAACACAATCTAAGAATATCAACTATTCGACTTAGAATCCTAATTTGTTTTACATTGGCAAAGAACACCAAAATGAGGAGATATGACGAAGAGAAAGTGAGCAGATTCATTTTCTTTATACAAGAGTACAAATCCATTTTTCTAAATCATGACTTCAAAATTATACATGCAGAGCTTTGCAGGGACAGTTCTCTCAGGGCTAGGAACTGTGTGTTGGTGTATTTGTGCATGTTTTATTTTTTGTGATAGCTGCACTTGACGTGTTCTTTCCCCCCAACCCCGCCCGACCCCGGGGATGGCTCATGTATGCCGAAAGGAGAACCCCTCAAAGGGAAATGTGTACAGCTTGTTATCCATTTGGCAGCAGGGGAAGAAGAGATGATTATTAAATGCAGTTGAAAAGATTCTACCCAAACAGAAACCCAGCTCAAACTAGCTTAATGTAAAATGAGAATTTAATGGCTCCCAGAGCAGAAATCTAGTTTGGGCATGGCTGGACCAAGAGGTTCTAACCTGATCAGTGGGTACCTCTGTTTCTCCATTTCTCCCCTCCCCTGCTTTCTGGATGTGCATATACCCACATACATGTGCACACATGCACACACACACACACACACACACACACTACATACACACACAGGTATATATATATTTACATCCTATTGGTTCTGTTTCTCTGAAGAACCCTGAATAATACAATGCTGTAGACATGTAGACTTGGGTCAGCAGGAGGTCTGTCTGGTCACGGGTACACGTGTGTAAATGGGGCTAATAATTCCTGCTTCACAGGGTTTTTACAAGGGTTAGAAGAGACCCTGCAGATGAAGAACCCAACACAGCATCTGCTGCGGTATCAATAAAAAAATCTAACTCAGTTACTAGCACATGTTGGATACATTTTTGTGTTTATGATGACCATCACTGGCCCCGCTGGGGTGGTCAGTGTCCTGTGGAGAAATTAGACAGTGTTCTTTTTTCAGGACTTCAGGAAAATATACTTACTTGTGATGAACACAGAATCAAGGGAAACGGTGATGCAGCATCTGAAGCCCTGCACAGGAGTGAATCTTCTCAGTGTTTCTGTAAGTCATTCCCCCTCCACATTGCACCTCTGGAGCCCCTTCTCTCCTGGTTCACACCCTGCCATTCTCCCACCCACTCTCCTACCAGGAAACCCAGGGAACACACAATAACAGCATCAGCGGCTGTACTAGAGCCGTTCTCCAGGGGCTCATCTGACAATCCCGTGAGCACTGCCACACACTAGTCAGACAGTGTTTGATGATTCCCTACCGGATCATAGCTCCCTCTTCTCAGACCACAAATATTATGAGTCTTACATATCTCTAACTCATATCCAGTGTTAATTATTAAATCTAAAATAACCGTATAACTATACCCTAACTCTAGCGGGAACTGCAGAAGACACTGTAATTAGTCTACCTATATTTATTACCCCTCTTCTTCCATTTCTAAGGAAACCTCTGTGTCATTTTGGGCAGCCATGTGTCCAGCTAAAAAAATTCTCGATTTTCCAGGCTGCCTTCTAGCTAGTGGTGACCATGTGACATAATTCTGCCCAATAAGAAAGAATCCAAATTTGGAGGTGGGCCTTCTGGAGAAGCTGTTCTGTTTTTGATAAAAAGTGTCAGACTCAGCTGGCACACCCTTTTTGCCCTTTCCCGCCTTCTTTTTCGCTGCCTGGACTACAAATGTGATGCCTAGAGGCACAGCAACCATTCCATGAACATGAGGATGAAAGTCAGACATTAAGGATCACAGAACAGGAAGGTAGGAGGAACTTGGTTCTGAGGTTCAGTTTGGAGATACTCCTCCAACCAGAATGCATCTACCCTTCTGGTGCCTCTGGAGAAAATTTAATTAGTCTATTCTCATTATTCAGTTTGCTATTTCTTGCAGTTGAAGGAAACTCTGAAACAAGTTACAAAATAATATGAGGAGACGTATCAACAGAATTCCAGACATCTTAACAATCATCATGAAAAATAGCAACCAAATGTGACCACAGGCACTCATTAGAAGATAAAACAAGAAGAAACACAGAACTAGACACATATAAGGTAGTTACTATCTACTTATTTTTCCTTTAATTTACCCTGATTGCATTTAATCTTTCATACTTTCATATTTCACACATACACACACACACTTAGACAGATATTCACCTTATTTTAAAGTGATACAGTAGTCTCAACATGTTTTACTGGTTATTATGATTACAAATTTGGTAAAAAGGAAAGAGATTTTAGAAGAAAATAATAAACTTTTCTGCAAAATCAGAGAAGAAATGACATGCCACAATTAGGAAGAACTAGCCTTCTTAGTTGTCATCTTTACTGTCAAATGGCTAGACTGAATGATTTTCTATTTTGTCCTCTTAATGGAAAATTGCAAGGATCAGTGAAAATGCATAATTGAGGCCTGAAATGAAGGCCATTTTCACCTGACTTAATCTATGTTGGCAATTACCATCTTTGACAGTAACTGCGTGATTACCAAATTTCTTCCTCAATTTGATCTACAGAATCAGACTTCATGAGAAGTCAATATGAATTGATCTGAATGAATATAAACTGTTATAAATGTTGAATAGCTTAACTCATCAACCAAATCTTTTATCAGTGTTCTATGTGCTACGATCACATAGGAACTAATCAGAGTGGCTTCTGTATCCAAATGAGTTAAGCGATGTTTACCATTACGAAAGCAACAGGAATCAGACGTGAATACTCTTACCATTTGGCCTTTTTATTCGTACTTGCCTCCTTTTTCCTAAGAATCATGTGTGGGCATTGAGGGGGTAGAATGTAGGGCAGCAAAGTGGGGAAAGTGGCATTTGCCTCACTAAAACAAGCTGTCTTGGGCAGATCATAATCCCACACATAAGCTTAGATTTCCCTGTTGCTCATACTGGGCTTTCTCTTTGCGTTTTATGGTACAGGGAGGAGTGTCAGCGAGAAGGTACTTCTGTAATTTCTGATTCTCCTTCTAATACCAGCAGTGCCCAGGGCAATCAGGCGGTCCCAGGAAACCCCTTCCTCTTCAGGAATCTCAGAAATCCTGTGTATGGGACCCCTGCATCAGGGGGAGGCCCAGATGAAGGGTGCATTTACTTGTCATCTGAAGAGCAGGGGGCGCTGGGGTCTGTCAGGCCAGGGCCATGTGTGGCTGAGCAGGGGCTGAGCCACAGACTCTGTGGGAAGGTGTAGCCTTGGGCCCCATGTGGGACATGAGGGAATCCAGGTACCAGCAGGCAGGTCCAGACTTGCCTCAGCAGAAGCTCTGGGTAAGAGAGGGAGGCAACCCTGAGTCCTGTAAGCCAGGAGGTTGAGGGATTGGGGTTAAGGCCCAGTGGATTTGTGATCACTGCCAATGCCTGGAGAGCCTAGGGGCAAAGGGAAGGAGAGGCCGAGGGCTGCTTCTCGGCAGCTAAGAAAACAGGTGCTGACAGCTGTGGGTTAGTCACACGTGGAGGATGGTCGCATCAGTGCTTTCAGACTCGAAGGAGCATTGACTGGCCTCCAGATGTTTTTAAAATTCTGACCCAGGGGTCAGGGTGTGTCCAGATGCAGCATCTTCTGAGGCTCTGGGATGCTGCGCTGCTCACCACACCCACACTGGGAGTTTGAGGTCCTCATGGGCATATGGGCTGGAGGAAAAAGTGTCTGGGTGAAAGATAGGGTTTTCCCAGCCTGAGTCGGGAGGGGGCGTCCCAGGGAGGAGCCAGGACTCCTAGTAAATGCAGAAGGCAGGTCAAAGTGAGTTGGGTCCATGGGTCCTTTAGGGGAGAATGAAGAGCAGGACAGAGGATCTTGTCTGCAAATGGACACCTCTGGGGATGCAAGGCTTTCAACTGGGTACTGAGATGCTTACACTCCATCTGTAAAGAGTGGATTCATTGAATTATTAGTGTCTTTATTTTTTTAATTGCATGAAAGATTCTTTAAATTCTATAGTGCTTTACAATTTTTGAAAGTTTTACACATGTGATTTCATATAATCCCATAATGACCCTTTTTTCCCCACCTCTATATCGCCCCTTCCCGCTGCCCTCTCCCCATTGGTAAACACTAGTTTGTTTTCTAAATCTGTGAGTCTGGAAGCAACTTAAGTGTCCATCAACAGATGAATGGATAAAGATGTGGTATATATATATATATATATATATATACAATGGAATACTACCCAGCCACAAAAAAGAATGAAATTTTGCCATTTGCAGCAACATGGGTGGACTCAGAGGACATTATGCTAAGTGAAATAAGTCAGACAAAGGCATACTATATGGTATCACTTATATGTGGAGTCTAAAATACATAACAAACTAGCGAATAAAACAAAAAAGAATTATCATTATCATTCAAAGTTTGGAAAAGGAACGGATACTTTCTTCAGGAAGTAAGTGCCAGACATTGAACTAGGTATCCTAAACCTACTCTTATCCTTTAGAGCCTGGAGAGAGTGATAGCGCCAAAGTCAAAGTTTGGGGAGACGTATCAGTTGACTTTGTGTAACTCGGGCTGGGAGGGAGCCCTGCAGGGAGGGAGGCTGGGAAGGTCGGCTGCATCTTCCAGGTAAGGAATGGAGAGAGCTGGGGTGAGAGCGCCCAGGAAACCCTGTAGAGTCTGTCTAATAAGAGCTGAAAACAATCTCTTGCTTAGTCCGGATTTCTGCATATCATTGTTTTTCAGCACTGAGATCACATAATTGTAAAGAGTCAGTGTTGGACTCTCACGTATACTGGGGCCTGATGAGACAGCTGTTGTGCTCAGTTCTGCAGCTCACCCCGACAGTCCAGTACTGCCCCTGACCCAGCCCCAGAGGACGGGCAGAGCAGCTGTTCATCACAGTGACAGATACACCCACGCGGGAGGGATTGGAGGCACCTCACAGCTCACTACAAAGTAAGACTGCAATCCTCCTGCCTTGAAGACTGACTAAAATCAAGAACTCTGAGCTTCATTGAGAAGCAATGTAGTGTCTGTCCTAGAATGAACTAGTAAAACACTCAAGGTTTTTCTTCACTCTGAGTAAGATGTAATTCATTGGCCCTATTACTATCTACTCAGCCCCAAAGCTGGGTCTACCATGATGCTGGTATTTTATTAATGACAGTTGGTGATCTTCTACCATACTCTGAGCTGATTTTATTTGATTGTATTTTATATATATGTAAATAGAATTAAAATAATATATAACTTGGGTATATTTTATAGGTAAAAAATGTACTCAAAAGAGTCATATCAATTTTTAGAGTGTTTACAAACCAGGAAGAAGTAGACATAGTATACGGAAATGAGCCAAAGATAAAAATGCAAGCTCCATATACACAAAGGGCCAAGAGCTATGGGAAAGGATCCCAGTCTTATTGGAATTCAAAAACGTAAAATACCATTTCTCACTCACCACGTTGGCCAAGACAAAAAGAAAGAATGAAAATATCCCAGTGTTGTCAAATCCAGCCCTTTCGTGAACTTCTAAGTAGAATAATAAACTGATGTAACATTCTGGAAGATAATTGCCAAAATATTTCAAGAGCCTTAAAAAGCGTTTGGCATTTACTTCGTCTGTGAAACACGGCAGGATCCCATGAGGATGGGCAGTGAACCAGGAAGGTGATGTTTCTTCTCATCTCCGCGGCACCCCTTGCTAGGTTTCTGACTCTAGGTAGAACACGGTGCCGCTGGGAAAGGAGGACCACGTTCTGGGCGGGAAGAGATGTGAAACATTCATTGGGTCCGACCGCAAGGAGTCACTAGAGCCTTATGTGTAGTAGTTTGAACTGCATGTTGGGAGAAATGAGAGCTATGATCGGGTTGGAGAGTAGTGGTGAAGAAATGGAGGGAAAAAATGTAGCAAATTTTCAAGAAGGTTTTGGTGTGAAATGAGGGGTATGTGGGTAACTGGAGGAATATATAAGGTCAAGGGGATTTTTTTTTTTTTTAGGAAGGGAGAATCTTGAGCATTTTAAAATGCTGATGAGGAGATTTTTAAAAATGGTGAGGTTGAATATAGAGCAGAAAGAAGATAATTGCTAGTTCAGGGCTGCTGTGAATTGAGGAGGTGGCTAAGTGGATGAGTCCATAGGGTGTCTGGGGAGAAGCTTGGCTTAATTCAGGAGCATCTGCTCCCAAGGACTGAAGGGGAGAAAGAAATGATGAATACAAGTGAAAGCACTTCTGCGTGGAACTGGTGATAAAAATCTGACATAGATCAGGCAATGGTTAAATTCCCAAAGATGCTAGAAAGGAGAGCTTCTATAGAAGTGGAGTTTTAGGAGAAGGGAAAATATTTGAAATAACCCATAGAGAATGGGAAAGTGAATTGGTCATAGTTTAGAGACTCAAATGGATTGGATGAGAACAAATTCTCATCCCATTCTGGGATGTTTATTTTCATCTAAAAATAACTTCTCCTACATATTTGCTATCTTTACTGTAAAATAAACCATTGATTTAAGTTCACAGAATTTTAGTAATGACTTTGAATGAGATAGAAAGAAAATCCCCTCTGAATATGATGTAGCTTCTGTGTCTATTGGTTATACATTTTCCCATGTACTATTTTTGTAAGGATCTGGTAGAGTTTGATTTCAATACTGACTCTTAAAGCTCAGGGGTTTCATAAGACAGATAAGAGACCACGAAATGAATGAAAGAAGGAATGTACAATGATATTGTTCAGTGCCTACTTCTGATTTGGAGAAAAAGTTTTTTTATTCCAGATCATTCCATACTAAAAAATAGAAGAGAGAAGGGTGGTCACAGAAATAAAGAAAAGCTAACTTTGTAAAAGTATTACTCATAGTATTCTGGTGAGAAGTACTGGAACTTGTGTGTACTCTATTTTATATTTTACTAGAAAAAATCTCAGTGGTTGATTTCTGATCTTTTAATACAGTTGCTAATGAGTTGTAAACTCATTTCAACCCAGTCTTACACTTTGGGTAATGTTCCAGCAGAAGTAATCTTATAAATGAATAATGCTGGTATGGTTATAAATGTAAGTAATTCTATTCTAATTTTTAAATTTAATTTGAGACATTTTACTTAATATAACCAAATGTATTCTAATTTAACTGCTTTATAAACACAGCTCCAGGCCAGTCAAGTGGGCGGCTTACTCTGTACGGCTCACGTTCATGCAATCCCACACGATCCTCACACTTCCTGCTCATCCTCTCCCTTATTCCTTCCAGCCTCAGTAAAAAGTAAAATATCAACATTGGGGAAAACACAGGAGAATCTGCAGGAGTTAGCAAAAGCAGATATTTTGGTTCAGTAGAGGTTCCAGCCTGGCACAAACACTGGTGACTTTTGGAAAAGGGCATTCTATATTACCCTGAGAATCAGGGGCCACAGATTATCATTACTTGTTAGTTTCCAAGACATCTTTCCTTTCTTTTCTATTGGAGTATACCATATGTACAGAAAAGTGCAGAAATAATAGATGTTCTATGTAATGAATTATCACAAAGTGAACCCAGCATGTAAACATCACCCATATCGAGAGATAGAGCATTTCCAACACATCAGAAGTTCACCTCTGCCCTTCCCTATCACCAGCTCTTTTCTCTTCTCTGAGTTGGAAAACACTATCTTCACTTCACATAGCATAGCTAAGCTTTAATGATTTTTGAAAATTTTATAAGGAAAGTCATGAACAGTAGTATTCTGCTGTGCTTTGCTTCTTGTGTGTTTGACATTCATTCATATTGTGTGTCCATTCTTATCACTGTATAGTTCTCCACTGTATGAATGAACCATACTTTGTTTAGACATTCTCCTGTTGATGACTATTTGGGTTGTTTCCAGGTTTCATTTTTCTATTACAAATACTGCTGTTATAACATTCTTATTCATGTTTCTTGGTGCACAAATGCCAGAGAGTTTACAACCTGAATCCATACTTTTTACTTTTACTACTATGTGGAATTTAGAACACTTTATTTGCTTTTCTTTCATATTTTGTGCTATTGTTGCCATATATTTTAATACTCTAGATATTTAAAACTCAGTGAAACAATATAATTGTCTGAGAAAGTCAATATTCATTTAGGTGTTTTCCCACATATTTAATTCTTTCTCTTGCTCTTTTTCTTCTCTATATCTCTGTCCTCCTATCTGGGATAATTTATTTGGTGTGGAAGTTACAAATTCCACCAGTTTTTATTTTTCTGAAAGTATCTTTATTTTGTCTTTTAAAAATTAATGATATTTAGGTGGGGATAGAATTCTAGTTTGGCATATATTTTATTTCATCATTTTATTGATGATTTTACTATCAGGTAATCTGGTTTGCATTTTTTCAGTTGAGAAATTCTGTCAAACTTTTTTCATCATTGAAGTTTCTGTTTTGTTTTCCCCCTCTATCCACTCTTGATTTTCTATTTGTTCTAAATTTTAAAAGTTTTTACTCCAATGGGTATGTTTCTCTTCACATTTTTTGTTTAGTGTATATTGCTTATCAGTTTTTGAAAGTTCTTGTCATTTATTTTTTCCTATACAGATTTTCTGCATTCTATTTCTTTTCTACTTCTGAAACTCCACTTAAGCATAATAATGTTAGATCTTTTTCTTCATGAACTATATTATCTTGTATACTCTGAACCATATTTTCCCTCAGTTTTAGTCTATTTTTTTGACTTGTCTTTCCGCTTAATAATCCTTTCTTCAGCTCTCAATATCCTGTTGTCAAACAATCTATTATGCTCTTAATTATATTTATACCATGCACTTAATTTTATATTTTCCACTAGATTTACTTTTATAGCTTCAATTTCCTTATTGATAATCTCCATTTTGCCATCTAATTTCTTGGTCATATTAATATGTGTGTATATACTTTAAAGTTTTTGTCTGGTAACATAAATTAAAATGTCTGGATTTCTCATGGTTCTGTGTCTGTTTCCCTTTGTTTGTTTTCTATCATTTGGTCTTATCTCCTGGTGTGTTAAGTACTTTTTTTAATTTAATGCCACACATATATTTTTAAATGTTGTACAGATAATTTGTTATCATCCTTAGAGATGATCTGTTTTTACTTCTGACAAGCAGATAATTCATTGTTAAGTACCAATTGACCCTTGAGATTTTGTGAACTAAAAATTCAGAACCCAATGGCTCAGAAGCAAACCATAAATTGAATCTGATCAGGGATTAATTAACTAGAGGCTGAGCTGTATTCTTCTTAAAGGGTTGGTTCATTTCAGTTTGTTCTTACTCATAGTATGTAGCCCTTCAGGATTTGCACTGAATGCCTGGGTTAATTGCCAGGCATTCTCCTCTTGCTGAGATCTGAACTCCATTTTTGGTGTCTCTAATACAATGAGACTTCTGAATGTTCTGCTCAGCTTCTTAACCTCTCAGCTTTAGTTACCTGATTGGCTTCTGAGCCAGTGGGAACTAGCTTTTTAATTTACAAATGGTTCAAGGGAAAAAATCATGTTTCATGGTGAATTTGCTTCTCTGCACTTCCTTTTATCTCTGGGATCTTGGCTTCTCCTCTCTTGGTAGTTCTACAAAGCCTTCCAACAGATATTCCCTTTTATTTTGTCAGTGTCTCTAGTTGTTCTTGGTGGGAGGGTTGGAGTGTAATAAACTAATCTATTGATACAATTATCAGAAGAGTGCAAATCCACTGATAACTTGTTAGAAACCTAGCCAAGCCAACACAAAGTAATATAATGAAAATAGGTACTAATATTATTTAAATAAATTTGTGATTTTCATGTAGCTTTATCCTTAAACCAATAGAATTTACATGAGTCCCTGTCCCAAAGCACTGAGAACCAGTGGGAAGAAAGGAGCAGTAAGGAGGCTTAGGTTACTGGGGGAAGAGATTAGAACATCTTGCCTTGAATCTCTGTCCCCCGTGTCCAAGCTTCAAGTCCTTTGGGAAATTATACAACTTTCCTGTCTGATCTTTTCCATCTGTGAAATAGAGCCAATGAACCCTCTGCCTTCCTCACTGCATTGCTATGTGCATAAAATTAAAATGAGAGACTGATATGAAGCCTATGTCAACTTTCTAGAATTATGCAAAGAGTGTTTAAAACTTTCATTGTTATTTTTAATAGAATTTCTTTTCTTTAGGAGAAGACAAACTACACGCAATGTCTCCTTATAATTATGTTGTTTTGTAGAGAGGACAGAACTATGAGAAGAAACAAAATTAGATTTATTTCCTGGGTAATTTAATATTATCTATAGAACCAAAGCAACTCAACACACCCTATTTTTACCCCCAGTATTTGGAGTTACATGAATTTTAAGGGCTCAGAGGGAAGATAAACACTTTTGGCATCTTTGATCCTAAGCAGGTGGCTTAAGGTTTGCTGGTTCTGACCAAACTGAAAACATCTAAGAGAAGCCAAGATAATTTATTCTCCAGTTCTTTCTTCCCCAAGATTGCCCCTCCAGGAGGGCTAAGTGTCTCAATAAAGTCATGAACTGAAGCTCTTGGGAATTTGGAAGCCTTTCTCCGTGTACCATATGTGGCTTCCTGAGATTTCTGCTAAGTTGGAAACTATTAATCTCCGTGGAGTTGATTGATTCTTAATTATTTACTGCTTTGGTCACGATTCAGAATCTTAAGACACATGAAACTGTTATAAAACTTTATTAGTGTTGCTGCTACGATCGATGTACTTCATATGAATTGGCTGATAGGTAGCATCTTCAGTCATAGCAAATAGCAGGTGTAGTTCTCCTATTATTGACGTCATGGAGCAAACTACGTTATTTTTATGAGTGCCTGGGTGAATGAAAGATGCATTACAGAATCAGTCACTGGATACATTGAAAAGAAAGGAGTATATGGAAACATTTGCTGTGAGAAAATCACAAAGAGGATGAAGAATTTCAGACAGCTTAAGTACCTCATGTGAGAGAACATGCATCCTCCCACCCTGCCCAGCTCCCCAAAAGGGAGTACCATGAGTGCGGACAGAGTTGGAGGAGGGATAATTGAGTTCTTAATAATAATGCAGAGGAGGTAACAAGCTTAAACGCGATAATGAATAAAACCTGAAGACATTTATCTCAGATGCTAGCTGGCTGGCCAGTTTATTGTAAAATTCTTATGATTTATGTATCTACAGTGAAAAGTTCCTTTTCCATTCCTTGACAAACTAGTCATAATGCTATTATTATTTTATCAAAATTACAGAGAAATATCATCCTACGTACATCTATTTTTAAAATGGCTATGAAAACCTGCCATATCTTGCAATACCCTTGCTATAAAATCAAGTTAAAAAAATGACAATAGGATAAAAATAGAGCTGTGACTAATGTAATTATTGAAGGCTTAATATATTGAAATATTTAACATAAAAACATCTCTGTAAAAATATATGTAGGGAAACTTTAGAAAAGTAGAAGTAGCAACTGAAAATGTATGATAATAGTGCTGAAGTATAATCACAAAAACTAATGATAAAAATCATTATTATAGAATTATGATGATAAACTTTCAATTTTGGGATAAATGAAACAATAATATTGACTAAAGTAATTGCCAGTTATCACTCTTAGCATCATTCAATACTTTGCTTTAATTGTTTTTTGAGAAATTACTAGAATATTGCTTTTTTTTCCCATGAGGAAAATAGAGTTATACAATATTTTAAATCATATTTGTAAATAATTTTCAAAAGCCATTAGTCAAGCAAAATTTTCTTTTTAAAAGAGTCATGCTATTTCCTCCTGCTCATATAATTGCCTTTCCCACACAGCGAGATAGATGATGATGCAGTCTGGCTGTTATAATTTAAGCAAACCTACCTGGCCTTCCTACCTGCAAAATATATCCCGACTCCACTTACCTCCTTCCCTCCCTCTGGGTCCAATCTTCCTTCCTCTCATCCAAGTACCCAGGATACTCTCCTCTCCCCTCCCCTCCCAGTAGTGAGAGGCTCTCCTCCCCCCACACACCTGGTGGCAGGGATGCTGTCCTTGCTGATCCACCTTCACCCACCTGCTCCCCTCCTGTGTACTCTGTGCAGAGCAGCTCGAGTGACCTTTGCAGTCCTTGACTGGATCCTGCCATTCCCATGTGACAGCCCTCCATGGATTCCCATTGCACATGGGTTAAATTAAACAATCTCTCATATGTCCTCTCTCCACCTCAACTCCCAATACCCCCCCTTGCTCTCTAACGTCCAGCCACGGTGGCCCATTATCTTAGCTGAGGATGTTGATACATGCTGCTCCCCTCTGGAGATCGCCCACTGCCTCACCTGCCTCACCTCCATGCATCCTTCCCATCTCAGGGTAGACATCACCCTGGCAGAGACTGCCCTGACCTGGGTCCAAATCAGGGCCCCACCCCCTCCCCAGGTTCTTTTTCATAACTGCTTTTTCATAATTGTTTTCATTTATAGGACTTAACACATGTGCAGTTAAAGTTGTCTTTGTTTTCTTGTTTCTTGTTTGTTTAATGTCTGTCTTTTTGGCTTGACAAAGCGTTCTCTGAAGGCAGAATAGTATTCTTTTTGTTCATAGCATGGACATCCTGCCTGTCACAGAGTCCAGCACACAGTTTGCTGTATAATTTGGTTGAAAGAATACACGGTGGGGAGTGTTCAATATCCATATTCTAAGTTCTTAAAGAGGATCCAGTGAAAATGGTGAACAATTAGATTATTTTATAGTTTGTTGCATATTTTCCTTTATGTTAAATCTAATTCCTCTTTAATTTTCAGAATAAAATCAATATCCTTCATGTGCGCACATGTGTGTATATGTGTGTGTTCAAAGTACTTCCATTTATTGGATTTGAATCTTGCAAACATCTGTGGGAGAAGAAAAAGATAATTAGGCCCATTTTGCAAGTGTCTCAAACCCAGTATTTTTGGTGTCTATGTCCAGTAATTTCTTTATAGCAATGACCTGTTATTGAGTAAATACTACTCATTGTTTAATTCATCCTTTGCCTGTAATATCAGTACCATATTCTACATGCCTTCATAAATAAGGAAATGAGATCACCCATGCAGCCTCTAAAATATCTGAGATCCTAGAAGCCTGTGACAATTCCAAAAAAAGAAAAACAAATAAACAGAAAAATAATGATTCCTCTGTCAGGCACTTTGAGTACTGTATCACATTTAGTTTTCCAACAATGCCAAGAAGTGAAAATCTCCTTCTCTCTGTATAGCTTAGAAAAATTGGGGCACAGAGAAATAATGTAAATTGCATCATAGCCAAACACGTAAGGGTTAGAATGTGAAGACAGGTGTCAATGACCAAGTTCAAAGCCCAAACTTGTTCCAATAAGCAACATAATATTAGGTCTGTGATAGATATCTTTGGTGCCCCAACTCATTCAAGTGAACCAAATACAACAAAGAACGATTTTATCCCATAAAACACTCACTTTCCACATGTATTATGATCTTAGACTTTTTTAGAAGTGTCTACTAGTTTTTCTGCCTATTAAATGTGAATGACATATACTTTAGCATCCTACTGAATCAACAGTTTTTACTTGAAGCGAAACAAGCTTGAATAAAGGCAACAAGGCCACACTTTGAGTTGACTTCTTTTTATCTTTCTATAGGCGCAAAATTTGGCCTCTAAAGAACTGCCTATATGACCAGGGACTGGACATGATCTAATAGTATTCTAAGTTAATAAAGTTCAGAAATTGCTTCCTGAAAGTTTACATAAACATAAAAGGTGATTACTCATTTAATACTTTAAGAATATTCTTGTCACTAGTCACTTCTGTCATTATATTAGACTTGTATCAAAAGAGTGACATGACTTTTTATTGAAATATTTTCTCACATTAATTTAAAAACAATAGAGTTTGTTGCAATGTCTTATCATTTTTGGTATGCCAGCATTACATACCAAGACACTGATATCAGGAAGATCACCCTGAAGTTGAGAAGTTTCTATCTTCTCTGATAATATGCCACCTTATTGAGGAAATTTTCTCAGTTCACTTCAGGAAACAGTTCCAGATTGTCATCTATGTGTCACATAGAATGTTGGGTATGTTCATATATAAGAATGACACACATTATAATAAATAATTCTGTAATAAGAAACCACAGAGGGTGATGATGGATCAGAAGATGGGGACACTGATTCTGGCTGTGCATGAGGCTCCTGATAGAAGTAGCACAGCTGCTCCACTTTAACTGGAGGAAGCTAGGGAGGGGAAGGGGGCCCAGGAATGGGAACAGTCAGGCAGGTGATTTACTGAGATCACAGTCTGTTCATACAGTGGTGGGAGCTGAGCCTGTAAAAGAACTGGGCACCTGATTGCAAAGGCCCTGGAGTGTCCTGTTGAGGATCGAAAACACGCTCAAGTTTGAGAACTACTGCTCTAAGGAAGATGGCTTCCGTTTGGCCACTCTGGGCACTAAATTGCTGCAGGCAGAGAACATTTACTAAGGTTTCACTCTATTTCAGGCACTCTTGTCAGGACATTGCATGCATGTGCATTGTCTTAACAACCCTGTGAGTTATATACTGCTGTATCCTAACGTTAAAAATAAGAAAACTCTCAGTTGGCCCAACTTAAGTCACAGAATGTTATGGACAGAGCCAGGACTCACGTGTAGATACCTGTTATCCCAACATTAGCGCTTTCATCGGCCATGATGTAACAAGGAAGAGCCAAATCTGACTACAGGTTGGATCTGTTTCTTTTACTTTAATCTTTGCTTCCGCTGCTTTGGTTCACTAAAAGGATACTGTCTGTACATAATGGCCTGCTTCGGGGAACCCTGCCCCTCTGCCTGAATGTTAAACCAAAGTGCCTTTGTTCAGGGAAGCATCCGGACCCTGTCCACCTGTGGATGGCTGCAAGAAAGAAGAAAGTAACACATCCCCTCCCTGAGGCTGGCCATTCCAGGGGACATTTGCAAAACTTTTTACTTTACTTCCTCATCTCCTCCTCCTCTCTGTGCTATAAAAGAAACTGGCATCCAAACGCGGATAAGTTGGTTATCTCGAGACTTTAGTCTGCCATCTTCTTGGTCTGCCAGCTTTCCGAATAAAGTCGTATTCCTTGCCTCTACATCCCCTCTCTGATTTATTGGCCTGTTGTACGGTGAGCAGAGCGAGCATGGACTGTGTAACAATGATACCGATGTCCCTTGGTCATTCACCCAGGCAAGGCTGAGCCCCACATCACACAGTGAGATCCGGTCTTCCTCAGGCACAGCTTACACAGCTCTGGTTCAACCATATTGATGTTAAAGTGGCTGATGTTAAAGTGGCTCCATATTAGAAATACTGTTGGTCCCTCCTCACAAAGGTGCTGAATTGAAGTAAGAAAATTGTCTCTCTTCTGGTAGGTCTGACCAGGATTTATTTTCCACTGATTCTCTTCTGTTTTCCTGCAACAGTTCACTACGCTAATTTTCCAAATTTTTGTTGTTTTTGTTCCAGGGCCACTTTATACTCTTAAAACATTAAGGAGTGATCCAAAAGAGCTTTTGTTTATGAGTGTTCCATCTACTGAGACATCACACAAATAATCACGTTTGTTAATATGGCTACCGAGCTCATAAGAAACATTTTTAAAATATCGGGAAGCTGTCTAGCTCACAGTGACCAACATAAAGTTTCCAAAATTCAGTGTTTACTTGAAAGCTCAGATTTTGTCATTGAAAACGAGTCTTGTCAGCTATTTCCTTTGAAGTTAATGCCTCACTTTATTCATTTTTAAGAAAGTATCTGCCAAATATCTATGTTCGAAAAACCATAGTTGGTCTGTCAGTTATTTTTTCAAATGTAAAAGGTGTTCTGTGGAAAAATAGCTAGTATTATTTGTAACTCAAATAATTACGCAAGGAGTTTCCCTGGTGGCACAGTGGTTAAGAATCCGCCTGACAATGCAGGGGAAACGGATTCGAGCCCTGGTCTGGGAAGATCCCACGTGCTGTGGAGCAACTAAGCCCGTGAACCACAACTAATGAACCCCTGTGCCACAACTACTGCCTGCGCTCTAGATCCCGTGTGCCACAACTACTGAGCCCACGTGCCTAGAGCCCGTGCTCTGCAACAAGAGAAGCCACCACAATGAGAAGCCCGCTCGTGGCAACAAAGAGTAGCTCCCACTCGCCCGCAAGTAGAGAAAGCCTGCACACAGCAACGAAGATCCAAGGCAGCCAAGAATAAATAAATAGATTAATTTTTAAAAAAAATCACACAAGTGATTTTTCTTGAGATAACCATTACATTTCCCATTTTAACATCCAAAATATTTTTGAAAGGATGTATACTAAAGGGTTGAGATTTAATAATTTTTACTGCTTCATCTAGGATATTCTTAAGTATAACCCTTTTTGAAATTTGTTTCTTTTGTTTAATGGGTGTATGTGGTAGGGAGGAATACAACCTGCTAGTACAGTTTCCTGCAATGTCTTTGATTCATGTGCCAGCAGTTTATCCACCACTGCTTCTGTATCATTAGTGAAAACATCAATACTTTTTTTTGTTCTGGGATAAACTATGATTTTAAAAGCTATTCAATAGTTCAAATATTTCAGCACCACTTAAGTCTTGTGTTAAATATTCATTTACTGTACTGGAAAATCTTTTTTAAATGATGATTTTGTACTCATATTGGACCAATGTGAGCAGAATAGCAAGTCCTGTCATGTCTATAGATTTAGCCACTTGTAAGGCAAAGCGCAATTCTGTCCCTGAGATATCGACTCAGTCTTTGTAGCAAAATTTGTGAATCAACAAGTTACTGAATCCTGGGAAAGTGACAATGCTTCATATGTTGCATTGTCACCCAGCAGACATTCAGCAGTGCATTTCTCAGCAGTTTGTGGTCTCTCAGCCAATACGTTGCAGTAACTCACCCTGGAAGATGCTTCCTGGTTTTCTCATTTCTGGTGTGAAAGTCTGTAACAGTTTGTGTCTCTTAATGAGCTCATTGTATCTATACTTAGTATAGTCAATTCCTTTTTCTTTAATCTTTGAATGATTAGTCTCAGAATGATGCTGCAACTTACCTGGCACCATAATATTATTTAAAATGTTCTATTACATAAGATTCAATATAGTCAATTATTAACACCTATGAAGCCAGAGGAAAAATTGTCTGCATCCTATTTTAATATCTTATATAGAGCTTTACTCATTTCTTTGGCGTAGATTCTTTTCTCTCATGAGTCAGAGTACTCTAACATGGAAGCCCCATTTTTTTCAGCATTTTTAGGTACAGACAGTGCTGCTACAGTTTGAGAAAGTGAGTGCTGAAACACCTTCTTAGGCCAATGATGGAACATCAAACACAAGGAAAGGGTAATATAAATAATCAGATATTTTATTTATTTATTTTACTTTATTTTTTCTGATTTTGTGGACGAAATTTATTTATTTATTTATTTTTACAGAAGAGACTATTTAGAATGAGAACAAATCACAATGAATTATACATTTTAAAAAGATGACAAGTGCTATAAACTCACAAAATCCAGAAAAATAACACTACAATCAATTTTAGAACATTTTGTCACCCTGAAAAAACTCTCCTACCCATTAACAGTCATTCCCCATTTTACTTCCCCTTCCCAACAGCCCTAGGCAACCACTAATATACTTTGTCCCTATAGATCTGCCTATTCTGGACATTTGAAGTAAATGGACTTATACACCTTGTGATTCTTTGTAACTGACTTCTTTTATTTAGCTTTCATTCTTAATGTTTTAAAGAATCAGCCATGTTGTACCATGTATCAGTACTCCGTTCTTTCTTTATTGCCGAATAATATTCCATTGTGTGGCTATGCCACATTTTACTTGATGGGTATTTTGGTTGTTTCCACTTTTTGACCATTATGAATAATGCTTGCGTGAACATTTGTGTACATGTTTTTGTGTGGACATATATTTTCATTTCTGTTAGGTATAGACTGAGGAGTGGAATTGCTGGGTCATATGGTAATATGAAAAGGTAATATAAATAATCTTGTATTTTAAAAGAATGCATTATCAGATTCTAAAACAAATAAAGGTATAAATAAAATTTAGAAATGTTTTTCATAAAAAATAAAAATATATTGCAAGAGAAACAAATTGTACTTGCCTCTTATTTTGTTTCTGCATATGGCTAAGGAAAATTTCCAGCTGTGAAAATAACTATTACTTAATAATACTGAGGTTAAAGAAAATTTAGCAGGCATAGCTCAAGACAGAACTGGATGTAGGAATACTGAGATCAACTGAGTTGATCTCTGAAAATGTACACACATATTTGTATGCTAAATATACTACTTTAGAAAACTCTAGAAAATACAGGAATATATAAACATACACTCTACTAGTTATCAGAGTGATGGTGACATCATGCATGGGGCTTCTAGAAAACTCAACTCTACCCGAATGAGAGTAAAATGGGCAAATCATGTCTTAGAATAATTATAAAGATAGTTTTGACCTTGTATTTTGCCTGATAGGGACTCAGGTACTCCCTAGGGTCCTCAGGCCCCATTTCGAGAACCTGTCATATACTGTTATCCCCAACTACTTCTATTTAGGGGTAGGTGTGTCAATCTTTCTATGGGAACATTGGGTTCCAAAGTGAAAACAAAATTCACCTATTGGGCAGGAAAATTGGATGTTTTGACATTTTCTGTGTAGCACTATTATAAAACTCCCTGGCAAGGGATATATTCTTCAGAGCCATGGAATCGTCTCCCTTAAAGGGACAAGGTAATCAATTGCCCAAATTTTACAGATAAGGAAAATAAGAGGCCCCAAAACTGAGTATCTCGAAGTCACAGCTAGATGGGTCAAAAGGTGTGATGGATGACCCAGTTTCATTTTATGTCCAACTTGTATTATTTATGGTACTAAAAAATGTTTGGGGCTTCCCTGGTGGCACAGTGGTTGAGAGTCCGCCTGCCGATGCAGGGGACACGGGTTCGTGCCCCGGTCCGGGAAGGTCCCACATGCCGCGGAGTGGCTGGGCCCGTGAGCCATGACCACTGGGCCTGTGCATCCGGAGCCTGTGCCCCGCAACGGGAGAGGCCACAGCAGTGAGAGGCCCGCGTACCACAAAAAAAAAAAAAAAAAAAAAAAAAAGTTTGAAAATACATTCATGATTCAATCTGAAGTTTAGCGCATATACGAAGAACTATATTTATCTCCCCAAACTACCTCCATCTGCCATGCTCAGGAACACTGTATGACCTACACTTAAAGAGAAATTCTTCAGCTTCTGCTTCAATTAACCACTGACCCAGCTGAGCTTATGATGTAATTAGAATAAGATAGGATGTCATGTGTTTGGTCTGACTCTGGAATTTGGCGGGGTGTGGCTGAGAAGTCCTCCATTTCATTTGATGATCTGATCCTATTTAATTTCCTTTCCTCCTTAGTGCATTTTTCTCTGTTTATTCATTATCTTTACACTATACCAGTTTACAAGAATAACTGAAACTCTTTGACATGCATACACTGTCAAGAAACGCTCACTTTGCAGAAAATTCTTCCTAGATGGCAGGGGATGACTTGCCATTCATAACAGTAATTTTCAATACCACCTTATTAAGTCAAATCTGAAGTTCAGTGCTCTTCCTTGTTGCTGAGTCCTGCTGTTCTTTCACTGATAAATCCTGAAGGTTAAATGAGACATTCCTGTAAAATCCTCAGCACAGTACCAGGAACATGCTAAGTATGCAATTTTAATGCACAATTACAATCTCTTTTTTCTGAAAATGCAAATTTTACTGCCCTCATATCCCCATGGAGTCAACACAATTTCTTCATGATTTCTACAGAAGACATTTCATGTGTCATATGTTTGCTGCCCTGACCTACCTGTATCTGCCCTTTCAGTTTCCTGGTATCACACACCTTAGATTAATATTTAAGTATATAAGCTCCAATGTCACACATCTTACTATATTGTGTTCAAAATTTATATTAAGCTATAAATGTCACCTCTGCAAAATCACAGTATTCAAAAAATCTTTTAAAACATTTATGCCATAATATCCAAATTATCTAGTTCTTTTTTATACATTTATGAGGTGTCCCAATGCAAGCAACTGAAATGCATTTAAATTAAGAATTCAATTATAAATGTTTAATAATAATAATATATGGATGAGGCAATTGCTTGCCAGTTTTGATTTGTAAACCATTCTGAGGCACAGTATCAACCACAATCCAGAATTTGATTGCATCTTTCTAAACCAGGACTTCTGAATTGGTTAAGTTACAAATCATTATATTCTTGATCTGAAAGATTTTCATTGCTGCCAACAAATGCATGCTATATAGAAGATAATTTCAACTAGAAAATAAATGTCCCATAATAGTATCTTCTTGCAACATCCAGAATAAATTTAGTTGTTCTATGATAAATGTTAACGTATATATCATTAACTTGACCAATTTTCTGTAGTTTCAGATTCACTAAATGAGTATTTCTTTAGTTCCTTTCCAGCAATGCATAAGAATCTTGGCTTGCACTCGTACTGGCCAAGAAATGTCTTGGCAAAGGCTGAGGCAGACATACGGTGGAGTCAGCATTTTACCAGGTGAATGGTTTGGCTGAGAGGCATTTCATCAAAACCTTCCCCTCCCATGGGCCACCTGTCATTCATTCTGAGCTACAGGAGAGGGGCATTCCCCTGGTTCTTCTCAATCCTTTGTTGGCTCCAAGTTACTGAAAGGAGAAAAATGATAAAGCCCTTGACAAGGAGAAAGGAAGACCTTTTTTGCTCATCTCAACAAGAGATATTCTCCCCAAGCAAAAGTTTTGTGAATCCACAGAGTAATTCTCCCCACCTCCCCTGCCCTCCTTCATCTCACATCCAGGGGGATGGGTGCCTGGAGGTTAACTTGTCCCCTCCTTTGCCAGGGGGATGCAGGGTCTTCCAAGAGATCTAGTGTGTACCTAGGCAACCAGGAACAGCGTGCCCTCTCTGCGTGACTATAAGAATGTGACTTATCCCTCCCAACTTCTTCATGGGAGGAATGATAACCCCACTCAGAGTGCTGTTGGGGAGGTTTAAGGGAACATGAAAATGTCTGGTGATTCCAGTTCTTTCCATTCTCTTCCTTGATCTTCTCCTGCACTTTCCGCAGCCTCTGGTGGGGAGAGGTTAAGGGGCCTCTGTCTTTCTCACTCTTGGTGAACCCCATGAAGGTCCTTCTAACGGTACTCTGTGTGCTTTATCCTACTTAGAAGAAAGCAGCGCTCATGGAAACCACAGAAATCGCAAGCTTTCTCAAGGCAGACGCACCTGTTGACGCCTCCTATACTAGCACAAGGAATCCTGTGGAGTCCCGCTGCCTGCAGGCAGGGAGTGTGTGTCCAGGCAGGTACAGAGGGATGAAAAGCCAGACACAGGGTCCCCATGACACTGCCTGTGAATTCTCGCCTAATCCTTACTCCCGTGCTGTGAAGGATGGTCCCATCATCCCCATGCCATACATGAGGCAATAGAACGCTGGAGAGTTAAATGGCTCTCAACCTCTGCAGTGACTTCTCTCTACTTCTGCAAAAATAGACAGCATCTGAGCAGCAGAAAAACACAAACAGCACTGCTTATCTGGTGATGGTACCCATCTCCTGCTTAATGGCCACTGTCACAGCAGGTAGATAGACAGCACCACACAATCGTGACACTCTTGTTATTCTGGTGTGCTGTGAAGGGAAACCCTGCTGGACACAGGGACCTGGAAACAGTAAGAAGACTTAAAATTCTGGAATCACGTGCATTCTTTCTGCCTTTTAAACAATCGTTGAATCTCTCCGTTCTAGCAGAAGCGTATGTCGTTTCTCTATGATTTTCCTGAGAGTCTAGACATTAACATATATGGCTGTGTGTCTTATTCCTACACAAAAACACACAAATCAAACCTGATTCATTAATAATTAACTTAAGGAGATTGGAAAGAAAAGGCCACACTTCATCCCCCTGTCCAGTTTGATTTGATCATGAATTCCAAAAAGCCATAACTGGACTAAAGTAACAACCCATTGCTCTGTGCAACTTTGAGCAGTTGACACATTGAAAACCTGTCACCAGGCAATGTGTAATTTAAAACATTGTTGTAAGTTCAGCTTCCTGATAGACTTCTGTGACTCAATAGTAGTTCAAAGCTGTCACACAGCTTTCATATAAATTATTCAATCTGAACTCTCAGTAAATACACTAGGTTGTGAGGGCAGCTGTTTTATTTGTGTTTCATTAAATAAAGACAATAAGCCTCTTGAAGGGAAATGCATTTTTCTAGGGTGCTGTGGCCCGTCATTTTTCAAGCTGGATTTAGAGTCTGGGTTAATATTTTTCAACTAAAGTGTGACGTATAGACTATGTAATGTAATTAAAATTAAGAGCAGGCGGTTTACTTTTTAATTAATTGTTTCTCAGTTTCCTAGAGGAATCATGCCGCTAATTAAAATATAAAATGAAAGAAATCAAGTGGTACCACAAGAAATATAGAAAGTATAATGTAGCGTTTTCAGTTTCCATTGTTTTGGAAACCTATTTGCTGTCAGTGGTGGGCACGTGAGATTTCGCTTATACCAGAAGGTGTTCCCTTTGTATCCTGCTTCCCTGAGAGCTTTGGGATGCGTCATCGGATGCCAGGTCCCCTAGCAGAGGATCCGTGTCATTGCACGATGCAGGGCGCTGGGGTTAGTGAGCATGTACCACCTGCAGGGCTCTATCCTAAGCACTTCAGGTGTGCCCATCATTTGATTCTTACCCATAACAAATCTATGATGCAGGCACACTGTCATCCCATTCTACAGACAGGGGTATGAGACTCCTCAAGATTAATTAAGGAACTTGCCCAAGTCACACGACTAGTAAGTCAGGTGTTCTAGATCCCTACCCACCCCGTTAACTTTAGTGCTACCTGGCCTTGCCTTCACAATGAGATGGTGACTCTGCTATGAAGATCCAATAGATGGCTGCAGCAGGTGGGAGAGGCCCTCATGAGGTAGCAGGTGGAAAACTGGGGGTCGCCAAGGTGTGGGAGGTGGAGAGAGTGGAGAGCCTGCAAGGGAGGGAGAGCAGCCAGGGCAGAAGCAAGGCTGGAGGTGGTTACACACAGTGATTGGAAGATGATACCAAGACGGTTCAGGGGAGAGCTGAGGACTTAGGAGAAAAATTGAAGGCAAGGTAGAAGTTAAACTGAAGCCAAACAGAGAATAAACTTGAGCCCTAGACCGAGCAGATGCTAGTTTTTGAAGTTTGTGAGTAGAAAAGGAGGTGAATACAAATATCAATTGCATACCTACTATGAGGTGGTCATGGTACTGGGTATTAAAATAGTATCTCGTTTAAATCCAGTAAGTCTTAAAATTGATAAGTTGACCCCCATTTTACAGAAAAGGAAACTGAGGCTAGTAATGTCATGTATTTTGAGCTGCATTGTTGCTTGACTTTTTGCACTGCTGGAAGTTCAGAGATTTCATCCGTGACTTTGGGAAGATGCGTGTTAGTTCAACGACTGCATTAGAAATGTGACCAAACAAGGATGAACAGATTGGGAAGCTGAGTTTTAAACACATTTTTCAATGAATTTTGATGGTGTGCAGTTTGAAATAAGCTTATGAAAATACCAAGTTATTTCATTTCCTCTTAATTCTGTAGGGAAGTTCCTCTGGCTGGCTTCCAAATGGAATGCATTTAAATCACAGCCACTGGCTGACTGTTAATAGTGCTTCAAGGGAAGGAACTAGAGACCAAAATTCTATTCTAGTATTAATTCAAAGTTGCCTGAAAACTTACCTTCCTGTAATGAATCAGACCGAGCTGAAAGCATGATAAATTTAATTATAATTGACTTTGCGTGGGCATAACCATTCATTTGCATATTCACCAAGTCCTATGGAATAATTTTTCTTACTACTTGAGTGCTAAGACTGAGGAAGGAGGAAAGCATGGATAATTAAAAGGCAAGCTGGTCTCTCCCAAAACAACCACTAAAGACTTATAATAAAGTTACTGCCAATAACTTGCCTATAAAATAAAAATGGAAAGGAGGGGAAAAAAAACAAATTAGTATTTACAAATAATATAAATATATATAAAATATGAGGAAATATGCAAATATATCAATACAATAATCCCCATTTTAAAAATTGGTCACAAGACTGTAGTTGATTATCTCTGGCTCTTTCCTTCCAATAACATTTCACATTTCTCTTGCCTTCAGCCATAAACTAAGCTGGTCAGGGTTCTCTAGCTAGTAGAGTGGTTCAAAATTTCATGCCTCTATAGTATTGATACTCAAGAGTTCTACTATTTTGATTACTGTAGTCTTCCATTAACTTTTACCATTGGGCATGGAAGTATTAAGCATCGGCCCAGAGAATTCCTATGGGTTCTACAGACAGTATTCCCTGTCTGCCATTGTGCAGTGATTGCATTTCTTGATGGTAATAAAGATCAATCACTTCAGTCAGTAGAGTTACCCCTTTTCTTTCTGTTGATTCAATGGCATAAGAAGACCAAAATGTCCAGATGTAGTCTCATTTCCAACACAGTGAGCTATTGCTGTATCCTTTCATTCAAACATTACCCTTTGGGTAATAAGACCCCAAAACCAGTAGAGCTCAATGTGTCTGGAACAGATAGCAAAACTTTTGTGAGTTGCCTATTAGGGATAATATTGAGAAGAGACATACCAACTTTCAACCCTTGATCCCCAGACTCATGCATTCTGGCTATGGGGGAGAGAGCACCATATGATGGTCTCTGATTCAAAGAATAAACTGCATCTGTAAGACAGAAGAACGCCATTCTCTTAGGGTATTGTGTTCAAACTGGTGCTATACCTGAGTCCCCAGTAAACCATTCCACCATTCATTTTGGCCACCTGTTTCCACGTGAGGGGAACTGTGATGACAGCAGTCCATTCCATGGATATAAGCCCATTGCAGTGTTTACTGCTGTGAAGTGAGTTCTTGATCAAAAGCATTGTTGTGTGGACACCATGATAATAGATAAGGATTCTGTGAATCTATGGATGGTGGCGCTAGCCAGGCAAACCCATATCCAGAATGTGCCTATTTCAGTGAGGGGTTTGCATGATTAGGCATTTATACATATGTTTATAAATATGCAGCCAAATACTCTTTAACCTGTTTTTCCTCTCTTAACATTGTACATGAATTTGTTCCATGAAACAAGCTGTTAGGTATTCTTCTCCATTATGCCAAGTGACTCCATAGCTTCCATGTCGCAAATGTAAAATCCTTATTTGTGGGAAGTTAGGTCATTTCCAAGAGTCATTATTACAAACAAGGCTGAGATGACTATCTTTTTAAGTATGTCTTAAGACTGTTGACTGAAAAAAGCACACAACCTAAAAGTTGAGTTATGTTTTATTTGGTGGAAATTTTTAGGTCTTCAAGCCTGGGAGGCAGCATCTCAAGTAACCCTGAGAGAACTGCTCCGAGGAGGAGAGGGGGGAGTCAGGATTTGCAACCAAGGGCAGATAGTCTAAACATCAAAATATTATTGTTAATGATTTATTTTTTCCTTTGCACTTTTATTTATTTTTTTAACAATTTTATTGGAGTATAATTGCTTTACAATGGTGTGTGAGTTTCTGCTTTATAACAAAGTGAATCAGTTGTTCATATACGTATATCCCCGTATCTCTTCCCTCTTGCGTCTCCCTCCCTCCCACCCTCCCTATCCCACCCCTCTAGGTGGTCACAAAGCACTGAGCTGATCTCCCTGTTCTATGCGGCTGCTTCCCACTAGCTATCTATTTTACGTTTGGTAGTGTATATATGAACATATATACACTACCACTCTCTCACTTTGTCCCAGCTTACCCTTCTCCCTCCCTGTATCCTCAAGTCCATTCTCTAGCAGGTCTGTGTCTTTATTCCCATCTTGCCCCTAGGTTCTTCATGATCATTTAAAATTTTTTTTTAGATTCCATATATATGTGTTAGCATACGGTATTTGTTTTTCTCTTTCTGACTTACTTCACTCTGTATGAAGGAATTTAGTGCTTTTCTATGTATAGGAAGATGCAAGAGTCTGGGCTCACTGAAATCATTCCTTTGATATGCACCTCAGCTATCTGGGGCCAGTATCCTGTGTTTTCACACCTTGAGTTTCCTCAGGGCTCACCGTGGGAAGTGGCTGGAGTCTGAGGGCTGCTAGATGGCAGGTATTCTTTTCCTTCTTGAGTTCCCTCAGGGTTCATCAGCTCACAGTCGGAGGTAGCTGCAATCATGTTCACTCTAACATCCTTTATTTACTGATATGGCAAGAAATATTCCATTTCTCAAGACATTTCCTGTAAAAGAAGTTACTGGGTCAAAGTTAGGCATGTATTTGAGGCTTTTTATTTGATTGTTAAATTGCTGTTTGGAAAGGTTATCCTGATATATTTCTACTTCGTTTCCAAGTACCTTCACTAGTGCTAGGAATTGAATATCAGTAATAGTGCTAGGGGAATCATCTTTTTTTTTTCTTTTTTCAATTTTAATCAATTTGGGGAGTCGAATTATGAGAAATGGTAAGAACATGAATGTATTTCTTTAGGAGAAAGTGAAATCTGCTGTATAAATGGTATAAACCACCTAACCAAGAGACAATGGGAACTGCTCATGAGGAGAGTAACACAGCTGTGTGAAACAATGACGTAGTCCGTAGCCATTGAATTGATAAATTCCTTCTGTGTTAGTGATGGAGCATCCGTCCTTTCCCCCAAGAGTCCTCCAGTTATTTCTGGAAGCTCTTAGAGGCTGCCCTATGTGTTCCCCAAAACACACAAGACTGCCCCTTTGTCCTCCTCTCTGGGGAAGTTCCCACGGGCTCATGACCTCAGACTGCAAAGACCATGGAGGACCCTCTTGCTGCCCCAGCTTCATGAGAACACCGAGGACCCCCAGGTCTCAGAGCAACTGGACATCTAGGTAGGCTGTGCTAGGCAGAGGATGAGAGGGAGAAAGGGTCTGCCCCAGCACTCAGAGGTGACCTTGAAGGACAGTGGTGAAAGAAATTTCTCCAAGTGGGATTGTAATACTGTAGTTGTTGATTTTTCAAGTGTTACTAGTTTATTGTGCAGACCCATTTGTAAACCAGGCTTGAATCTTTACATTTTCTCTCACCCGATCAGGAATTCCCCTAAGAAGCCATAGGAATGAACTGAGGAAAAGGAAGCAATGCAACAAAATGATGAAGGTTCCGAGCCACCTGTTCATGGAACAAAACTATTGAGAAAATTTGTTGCAGAAAATCACAGTAACTCATTAATGAAAAATGATGTAGAATACTCCTCAGTCTTAAAAAGAAACAAGCAAAAAATCCTCAGATCAGTGAAAAACTGAGTTAAAGTAGCCTCTTTGAAAACTAATTACCCAAGTAAACTCGGTTATTAAGATGAAAAATAGTATACTTATAAAAGGAAGAAAATAAATATATGCTCCCTCTAGTATATGAAACTTGTTCTTTCCTTCTGTGCTGTCACACCGGTACTAGTGACTCTGTGACTTGGGAACATTTGAAGGAAGGACTGATTCTTCTTCAGGAAGAGGCAAAGGACTGTTATGGATCAGAGGACTGTTAGAAGAGCAATTAAAGATGTAATGCTTATCTCATGGAATAGATTCCCCAGCCAGGACATGGCCTTCAACACCAGGTGGCAGGAAGTAGAAATGGTTCTTCGGGATATCCTCTTAAATTAAAGAATCAACAGCATCACAACATCAACAATAATCCTGGTAGACAGCCAAGCCCAAGCACCAGGCTAGGAAGCAAATATGATTTTATAAAGATTGACATTGGAAAAAAATACGCAGGGAGACAAAAGACAAAAAATGTAGAGGAGCTCAGTATGGAGAATTTTTGTCTTTTCTTCTTTTCAAAGGGATATATTTTTGTTGGAGAAACAAGGTGATGTAGTCAAGCTCTGTCCTTTATAATGCAGGCTGTCCAGAAGCTGAATGTTTGGTATCTCTAGTTCAAGAAGTCCTTGGCAGCATTCCAGTTTTATGTGTACATGATATAGGGTAAGTGCTGATGTTTTCCAGGAAAGGGAATACCTTTTCAAGAATGGGTATTCTTGTGACCCATTTTGGCTTCCTTGTTGTTCTTATTGAAACTGCATCTGAATTCTCCTACGGTTAAGAGCTTCTGTTTTTGTAGATGGCCTGAGATGCATTCAACTCTTGACTATTCTTATATACATTACATTATCTCAAGATTTTTAAACCATGAAAAGAATACCCAGCTCGTTTTCTCATGAGTCTGATACATTCGCTGTGAGTGTTTCTTTTTTTTTTTTAACTGCTATTTAATCTTCATTACCAGTGTATTTGTCATGTGTTTCCCCCATATTGGTGAAGACAATATCTAAGGATTTAAAGTACATGAAATTATATTTAGGACCACTGTTACCAATGTCATTTTTTGTCTATTGGTTAAGTTACTGGGTATTTAAAGTGATTGACTTGTCTTGAATCCTTAACTTTAAATGCTGTTATGTTTGCTATTAATATGTCAATCATGTTGTTCCACAATAGAAAGTACTCTATGTTCTAAAATCTCATTCAGAGTCCATTATCTCAGAGTTCACAGTAGTTAGACAAGCTGTGCTGAACATAACCTTTAAAGCTTCTATGAAAAAAGGAGGCCTTGAAAAAATAATAATGCGAATAAAGAACATTTTCTCAAAGTTAATAATGACATCATACAAATTTTCCTGGCTTTGCTTTAGTAGTATCTCAAATTCCAACACGGAAGTATAACACAAAATAGAATGTAAGTGCTTGATAGTGTTGATGAAACCTTGGTCTCTGTGCACCAGTCCCAAATCGAATCTCTGAGACAGAGTTTTGGGTGAAGTAGAAAGGAATAGCTTTATTGCTTTGCCAGGCAAAGTAGGACACAGCGGGACACCACATTTGAAAACTGTGAATCCTTACTCAATTTAGTAAGGAGTGTTATAACAATGGTTCAAGGGCAAGGCTGCTGATAAGATTAGGGTGTGTGCAGGACCTGCACTCCTTTAATCCGGTCTCAGGTAATCTCTTGATGAGCTTCTCTGCTTCCTTTAATCTGGCTTCAGGTGGTCTTCTCTGTAATGAAGAAGGCTAACTCCATTTGTTGGGGGTTTGGTTCTATAGAGAGTCAAAAATATTGCTATGTGTATCCCTTGAGGCAGAACCAGGACCCTGCCCTAAGGCTGCACTATTGTTTCTTGGCTGCTCCTCCATTGTCTCTGCATCCCCTCCCTTCCCTGATTAGCAACTGTTCAAATCTGCCCTTTGGAACTCAGGGAAGGTCATGGAGGCAGGAGCTCTTCCTTACAAACAAGAAATGGGGGACATGGAAAGGCTTCCACTCCCAGGAGCCCTACAGGGTCCTGCTCAGTTTCAATAGGGACAAAAACCAAATGTTTCCAAAAATTTATCATATTCTAGGCATTATGCTAGGTTCTGAGAATACAACAATGAAAAACATGGTGTCCTTAATTTTGAAGAGATCATATTCTAGAAGGAAAATAGAAATGTATTATGTGTTCACTTATGGTAAGAAAATCTATAATAAGGATGTTAATAAAGTGCTACAGTTATACAAAGAAATGATGGATTAAAAGGCATCACAAGAGATATCTGAGTTGGGTCTCTAAAAATAGATTAAGATTTAAAAGGAGCACAAGAGGATATTATTTAAAGGTTTCTTAGACAGAAGGGTGTATGAAGATGTGCATGGTGTGCTCAGATAAATGTAAAACATTGTGAGGGCCTCCAGGGTAGGACACATGGGGAGAGCAGAGCAAGAAAACCTTTGGATACAGGGTTCAGTTACTGGTAATATTATTTGGTTGGAAACCCCAAAACTACTTTAAGGTTCCCTATATTATACTCTGCATTTGATAAAGAGCCACCTGAGCATTTTAGGCAGAATGGCAATATCTCTAATTTCACTTCAGAAAGAAGTTTCTGGCAGCTGCTTGGAAGTTGAAGGGAAGCAAACCCAGTGGCCTGGGAGAGAGGTGATCAGGGCAGAAACTCACCTAGTGAGGAATGCAGGTGGAAAGACACAAGAGAGATTTTGGAGGTAGAGGGATTTGGGGGAGGGAAGGAAGAAAGATTGAAGAAGGCTTAAACGTTACTGCTTGAAAAGCTGAGTGGAAAGTGAAGAAGGACATTTATAGGTAGAGAAAGCAGGTTTCTTTGGGATATCATGAGTTTTAGGCACCAGAGGAAATCCCGAGTCCAGAGGAGAGCTGGGGTACCGATTTTCAATCCTCATCACCTAGGTGCTATCAGACAGCACTGGGAGTTGCACGAGGACATCCAGGAAAGGGTGTAAACCAGAAACCTGGAGAGTCAGGGACAGCATTTGTGAGAGAGCCTTTGAGAGAGGGGCCAGCCAAAGAAGTGTGACTTTAGCAAGAGTCCCAAACAAACCCAGAGAGGGCTCAAGCAGTGTGGAGGGAATAGAGATCAGGATGGAATTAAACTCTTCGATGTCATGGCTGAAGGAGATGAGAAGTTGTTAGGACTGAAAGAAGTTTGTGTTTGTTTGTTTAAATTTATGTTAGGAAATCAAAGGAAATATCTGAGCATGGAGGAGACATGGAAGCCAGGTTGCTGTGAAATGAGTTGTTAATGATGGAAGATGAAACCTCACCTTTGGAATAGTGGCTTAAGTTTCTTGGGTATGAATGAAGCTGCTTGGAACTCCAGGATCAGAAATGCTTAGAAAAGTGGATATGCCAAGGAAAACAGTATGGAGAGAGAGAGAGAGAGAGAGAGAGAGAGAGAGAGAGAGAGAATATTGCTTTTGATACAGAAAACAGATGATTTAAATAACCCTGGCTCCCCTCTAAGGAAGGTAGATTGTGGTAACGGGTAGCTCTGAGTAGATTCCCCAAAAATTCATAAAATGTTGCTGGGTGTGCCAGGCAGAGAACACGGAATAAGGAAAGCCTCTAGGAAATACACATCTTCATATGTCAGAGGAAGTCCATTAGCACAGGTGAATCACAGGATGGTGTCAGTGGTTAGGCATGGGGACATTCACAGTGGAGGGGCTGGGGAAAGTGTCAGATGCACCTGGACAGTAGTCATAGATCCTAAAAAGTCTTCTATATTTGGGCTTTTAAAAAAACATTAAGGACAATTAAAGACTTTGAAGTCTGGAATGATTTTTATTATAAGAATAATATTCTGACAGACAGTGTGACAGTTAATTTTATGTGTCAACTTGACTCAACTAAGGGATGCTCAGATAGCCAGTAGAATATTTGTGGGTGCTTCCAGAAGAGAGTAGCATTTGAATCATTAGTCCGAATAAAGAAGATCAGCCTCACCAATGTGGGTGGGTCTCATCTAATCCCTTGAAGGACACAAATAAAACAAAAAGGTAGAGGAAGGGCAAATTCTCTCTCTCCTCTTGAGCTGGGACATCAATTTTATCCTGCCCTTGGGGTCAGAACTCCTGGTTCTCAGACTTTCAGACTCTGGGACTTAGTCCAGCACCCCTTACCTGCCCTTGCCACACACATACACACACACACTTCTCAAATCTTTGGCCTCAGACTGAATTATACCACTGACTTTCCTTGTTCTCCAGCTTGCATATGGCATATTTTGGCATAACTCATCCTCCATAATCACATAAGCCAAGTCTCACAATAAATCTGCTCTTATAGATCTATATATCCCATTTGTTCTGTTTCTCTGGAGAACCCTGATTTATACAGAGAGTAATCAGAGAGCAGAAATAACACGGAGGTTCAGGTGAGACATGGTAGAGACTCAAACTAGGCAATGATGTTGAGAAATGAGAGAAGGACATGGGGAAAAGAGATACTTGGGAGGAAGAATCCATAAAAATGGTGGGATGGATTACTCTGGGGTTATGGTGGTTCCAGGCTGACTTCCAAATATGTGGGTAGATTGCAGACATGGCATGAAGAAAGTGAAATTCATTTGGGGCGGGGAAGGAGAAACAGGTTCAATTCTGGAGAACAGGTTCAATTCTGCCAAGCTTGAAGAGCCTATGAAACCTACAGGGGAGCTGTCAGTGGGCAGCTGGCTATGTGCACCTGCAGCAGGTGTACTAGTTAAGGTGATTCTAGCTGCTGTAAGAAACAAAAACAGATATAATATCTCAAGCATGAGTAGAAGACTACTTATTACTCATAGAAATCCCATAACTGGTGTTCTGGATTGGCAGAAGTCTCTCCTTCAAGCAGTGATTCACGAATGCAGCCTCCATCATCTTGAGCAGGTGATTTCCAAGGTCCCCATGCTTGGTGATGGAGAGAAAGGAACACGGAGGATCAAATGAAAGCGATTCCTGTGGGTCATTCCTGTAAGTCTCAGACATCACTTAGACACACATGCCATTGGCTGAAATCCAGTTATATGGCCATACCTAACTGCAGAGACTGGGGAATACTGCAGACAGAACTTACATAGACCAGATTCTGTACCTCAAGGCTCTATGCTTAGTATCTTATCAAAAAAGTCAGGCATTATCATTAGCAGAGGGGTCCAGGTTGAGGTGGAATGAGTGAGAGTACAGTATTATGTGGAAATTAGAGATAAATTCTAGAGAAAGATTTTAGAGAAAACAGAAAACAAAGGCTATGCACAAACTCCTGGGAACGAGTAGTCTCAGAAGTAGCAATGGAATATCATTCAGCAACCAAGTGTGTATTCTACTGCTAAATGCAATAGCATGTATGAATCTCACAAATGCAATGTTGGGGAAAAGAAATTAGATAAAAGTGCATGTACCATATGGTGCCTCTTCTATAATGTTCAAAATCAGGTAGAACTGGCATGGAATAGCAACAAGCCAGAAGAGCAGTTAACTATATCTGGCCTTGTGATTGGTGTAGGACAGAAGAGGGCTGGGGGCTGCTGGTCATGTTTTTTATCTCCATCTGGGTGTTTATTTCCTAGGATGTTCACTTTGTGAAAATCCATTGAGGTGCACACTTGTGCAGTTTTTATATATTACATTTCAATAAAAAAGCTATTCAAAAAATTAAATATTGTATATGTTTTAAAATTTCTGCTCCCATAACCTAATAAGGAAATTAGTTAATCATATCCTCATTAAGAACTCTCTCTAATTAGGAAATATTGGCCTCTATTCCCTTTTCTCAACATGTATATTCACATCCTATTAAATTTTGCTTATTGCTCTCCCCTAAAAGTGGAAATTATTTTATCCCAAAGACAAATCTTTCTAGCAGATTATTTTTGGATAGTCTCACCTAATTATATTGGATATTTTGATATTCAGAGCAAACGTTTTCTGGTTTGGACCCATGTAAGTACCTTACTGCATTAATAGTCTTGAAACTTATTTTAAACAGTACTGCGGTGTCTGTGGTGGAGAAAGCTCTCTGGTCACCAAAGACTCATGCATCTCTTCCATAATGTAGCTATTTTTGATGACCCGTTTTTTATCTGAATGGGGTCACTGATTTCTGGTAAATTGGATGTGGATGGATATAATTTATGTTCATCCAATCTCTTTCTCCCCCCATCAGCTGGGAGGTAGTCAAATGCATGTGGCCTGGGGACCCACATGTTGCATATAGCTGAGCTTCCAGTGGCATGAACACCTGAATGCCTGCACAAAGTTGAACACATCCATTGTACTTTACAGGAGCAGGAAATAATTTTCTCTTATGCTGAGTCATTGGGATTTCTGGTTCACCTGTTTTTCCTCCAAATATTTTGCTTGTCTTACTTGAAATGGTTGTAAATTGCTCACACAGAATATTTTACCCTGTCTCCTTGCAGGACCTTTGTTTTACAAAGCCCAGGACTTCCATACTCTACACTACGCTAGCTAAGTAGTCTGTCCCTTAGTCAGTCATTACCATCTGCAATAATATTGGGATCTACCCAGTTAAAGTCCTTTATTATCTTGCCTTGTAAGGAGAACAAATAAACCCAACTGTGCGGAGAGAGCCTCCCAGGGTTCAGCTTTCAGTCTTCCTTAATTTGCTACTACCTTGTCTATGTAGCATCAGTGAAAGACGAACAATTGATGGACATCAATTCTCAGAGAGGGAATTTGCCCGCAAGTGGCATGATCCAGAGTGATCCTGGTAGTTAAAAATCTGCTGGCACACACAACCTGCACATGGGATGCCTGTGTTAAGTGTGAGAGAGTGTGTCGTGGGAGAGTGTGTAGTGTCGTAAATAAAGACTGACAGGGCACTCTCGTAGGCATGCTGCTTGTGAAGTCAGCAGGTCATTGCTCAGCCTTTCAGCAGAACTCCAGTCCTGGGTGGTGGGGACTTTCACTGATGGGGGATGATTTTATTTCTCTTCTCATTAATTGGATCCCACATGACCGCTGAGCTGCGTGATAAAACAAAGCCTGCCTCTCCTGACCTCAATTTGTTTTAGATCTATTTAAAAGAAGAAAGATTCTGACAGGACAATAAAATAATTCCATATTTAATTTTGTATTTTCTCTCTCCCAGCACATCTAGCAAGATAAAGGTTCCCAAATTTTCTCTTGTGCTGTTTAATTGAGGGAAACATGCATAGAGTAAGGTGCACACTTAATCTTAAGTGTGCAGCAGAGTTACTTCTACGTATTTACACATACATGTGACTAGAGAATATTTCCAGCATCCTGAAGGCTTCCAAGTGTTCATTCCTACTCTGTATCCTCCTGAAGGCAACTACTGTCTTGACGTTTATTGCTACAGGTAAGTCCAAACCAGTTTCTTAATATTCATTCGACATTCATCTCACGTTTACCTGTATCTCTGCTTGTATGGCTTTAGAAAAATAGTACTAAGTAGTTTCTTCTTATTATTCAGTGGTCAAATCTTAATTTCTTCCCTTATGGTTTCCCTTGGTTTTATATGCATTAAACATGCCTTTGCAATTTTAAGGGAGACTATTTAGAATTTTAAAAAAAGTTAAAAGAAGACCATCAACCGCCCCACAAGGGCAGGTATAAGAAATTAGCAAAATAAGACTAAAGGATGTGTAACTCCTTAGCCCAGAAATGCCCAGGCTGTCAGGGCCTCTGAATGGGGATATACTGAGTATACAGGTCCATGCCCCACTGTTCTTAGTGTAGCCTGGAGCAGAAGTGAGCCACGGCTTTAATGACAATCTCTGTCATTGACTGAATCCTGAATTCTGGAATCATGATTTTAGAAGTTCATAATTTCTACAGCCTCAGGGTTAAAATGAAGTCACATGTGCGTTTATCCACCTTGCTCCAATTTAATGCCTTTTAGCTCTAACATAACTCTTGAAACAAAGAACTATAGTAGTTCTTTTTGAAAATTGTTTGGATTATTCTAATTTATATGCATTTCTTACATACATTTTAGAAATAGTTTGTCAAATTTCCTTAGAAACCTGCTAGAATTTGATTTGGAATTACCTTGAATCCATAGACACGTCGAGGAGAATAGACATTTTGACAATATTGAGATTCCCGATCCAGGGACAAAATATATCTTTTCACTTATAGAGATCTTTAATTTTTCTCAGCAATGATTTATAGTTTTCAGTATATAGTTCTTGAATATTTTCATTAAATTTGTCTAGTTTCGTGTTTTTGATGTAATTGTAGGAGATTTTGTTTTATTTTTTCAAGTGTTCATTTGTATGTGTATATATCTCATTTTGTATATTATATATTTATTTTGTGTGTTGGCTTTTTACATCCTATTACCCTTCAATCATCACTTATATACTCTGATAACTTTAATGAAAATTCCTTAGGATATTCTATGTGATGAGTCCATGTCATTATAATCCATCTCATTGCATTACAATGTAATAATTTCCTGCATTATTTCAATGGGTGGGATCATCAATATAATGTTTAATAGAACTTGTGAGAGAAGACATAGTTGAGTATTCTCAAACTTGGACAGGAAGGATTTATTCTTTCACAATTCCATATTATGTTGTGTGTAAAGTTATTATTATTATTATTTTTGGTAAATGATCTTTTTAAAGTTGAGACAATTCCCCTCTAATTCTAGTTTTCTGAGGAATTTTTAAACTTGTGAATGGGTGTTGAATTCTGACAATATTTTTTTCTGCCTCTGTTGAGATGATCATATAGTTTTTCTTTTTTATTCTCTCAATAATGAAGAATTTAAATAATTGATTTTTGATTTGTAAATCAACTTCACATTCCTGGGAATAACTTCATTTGGCCATAATGAATTAAGTTTTTATACTTTTTTATACTATATTTATTTTGCTAAATAATATTTTTTAAAGGATTTTGAATAAGTGCTCTTGAAAGTCACAGTTTTACTTACATTATCTTTGTCTGGTTTTGGTAATGGGGCAATGTTGGCCTTATAAAAGGATTTGTAAAATATTTTACCCTTTTATTTTAAAAATATTGAGTAATATTGGTTTTTTTTTTCCTTAATATTTGATGGATTTCACCAGTGAGGTCATCTAGAACTGCTGTGTCATTGTAAAAAGGCTTTCAGTTTCAAATTCCACTTCTTTAATAGGCATAAGACTATTCAAATATTCTACTTCTTTTTTTGTCAATTTAGTTGATGTCTTCGGAGAAATTTATCTACTTATTTAAGTTGTCATACTTGAATGGCCAAATCAACTCACATGCTAGCCCACTTTTAAAGAGAGAAATGAAATTCAGCCTTGACATGTGCAGAAGAAGGTGGACAAGACACCCGTTTGTAAATATCTCTAATGCCTGTGACACAGTTAAGCTGTTGGTAGAAATGCAGGTTGAGAGGGAACTTCATGGTAACACAGTTTCACACCTTCAGTTCACAAGTTGAAAAGCCATGAGTGGTGGAGGGTAGGGCCCTGTGGGTCAGCCCTCAGATGGCCTCCAGGTTCCTGGTGAAGTCATTCATTCCTGGGTCTGTTAACGTAAAGTAAGTCACCTCCTGGGAAAAGGAAAGGTGCTTGGATTCAATATAACATCCCATCAAGCCCAGAAAACTTTGTGCTTATCAAAAGCTAATTGGAATCCTGGAGAGTATGTGTGAACAGAGGTGTCTTACAATTATTATTTTTTTAATCAGTCTTCAAACCAAGACTCAAAAGAGAAAAGAGGCTTTGGAACAATATTTCCTAAGACCTAATCCCCACCTTGCATGGTGATCAGGGATATATAATCTTGGCTGAACATTTTAATCATTCCAATGTCCAGGTCTGATCACAGAACAAGCAAGCCAAAATCTCCGGGTGGGACCCAGGCATGAGAATACTTTATTCCAGTAGGGATTTTAACTGTGCAAATTCCCAAACTGGCTCTTTGTGATGTCCATCCATGGGCCAAAAGTAAAATACAACAGTTAATCTTAATTATCACAGGGGCACCATAGGTGAGAGGTGGGTGATTGTCATGGTAACCAAGCCCCAAGCTCTACGACTTCAGGGCTCACATGTGTTAGTGCTCTTGCCTCATGTGCATCCCTGTCCAGAACAGAATGCCAGTTATCTTCCTCGGTTGACAAACTAATAAGAAAGCATTGCTTTTTGAAAATATTTTTTTCTATAATGTTATTTATCCTCTTGTAAGCAAAACGCTGAAACTACTGAAACAGATAAGCCTGCTCTCACAAAATCTCCTTGAGTGTGCTGATGGTTTCCAATGACCACCTTCAAAACACACCTTCAAATGCAAAATCAAAATACTGACGTTTTTTCAAACTGGTCAGTTACTGCCATGACCTCTCCTAGGCTAAAAGGAAATAAAAAACGAAAAAATTCAGGGTAGAGCCACAGTCCAGGCATGACAGAAGCTGACCTCAATTACTCTCTCACCATGTCGTTATCTCTCACAAGGGAGTGGGTGCCCAAGTCCAGACAAGCCAGAAGCAGGCATGCAGGCATTTGTTTTCACATCGATGAAGCCATATTTCAGGCTTCATGAAATAGCTGTCTCTAAAAATGTCAGGAAGTGATGAGTACCTGGACACCAGTGTCACTGGGATGGGGACTTGTGGTAACAGATGGGAGCAAGGTCCAAGGCTGTTGGCTGGACTAGGGCCAGTGACCTTTAGGCAGTGGGGGAAGCTGCAGGTGAGCCGGTGTCAGCAATCCGTGTCTGTGCAGGGAGAATCTCCACACACGTGTGTGGTTCCTGTGTCTGACAGTAAACTGTCACCTGCAAAGATGAGAAGCCATGACCTCTGAAGGGGGTAGACAGGGTTGCCCCAGGAAGCCCTTGGGACCTTTAGCTGGATCATGAAAGCCCTTCCTGGGACATTCTTGGCATCTGGGATGTCACAGGTCATTCTTAAGTCAGATTTCAACATGCACTTCTGGGAGAAGGGATGGATTATGGGGCAAATCCACCCCTATGAGTTTGAGTCCCATTTTTGGAAAGGCAGGTAGAGACTGACCCATCACAGGTTTGGGGTGGTGCCCTTTCTTCAAATTCATGGCATGTGAAGAGGAGAAATACTGTGTTAGGAGCTCAGGTGCGCCCTGACCCACCTGTAGAACCTTGGGTGGGGTCGGGCGACAGGGTGTAAAAGAAGAGAAGTCAAGGCAGTTGAGGCCTCCTTCCTGTTACACTCTCAGAGGAGCGTCTTCTTGTGCATCATCCATCCCACTGGGAAGAGCGGGAGAGGAAAGGTGCAGGAGGAGATGGGCAGGGCTGAGACGTAAGGAGGTAAGTAGGAGGGAGCGTGGGATAGGGGCAGAGAATGAGAAGTGTGGGAAGGGGCCAGGAAGGGAACTGCGGGGGAGGGAATGAGCAGAGAGACACTAGGTGGTGGGGGGGGGTTGGGGGTAGGGGCAGGTTGGGAGGGACTGGGTGAGGCCAGGGAAAAGCAAATCCAGAGCCCAAGCAAATCCAGAGCCCCAAACTGGAGGATTGTAAGATAAACTCTGTTCTCTTTCCACTTGGACCTGGAAAGAGTTGACCATTGGAAAATGGGAAGAGGACACTTAGATCATGTGTCTAGTGAATGATGTGGTCTCTCTAGGAGGGCTGTTAGGGTCAGTTACAGCCTAAGCTCAATTTACTTATTTAGCCTCTACCACTCCCCTACAAATGCCCTGAATCCCAGCCAAGTTAAAAACTGATAATTTCTAGTAGAATGATGAAAATCCAAAACACTGACAACACCAAATGCTGGTGAGTATGTGCAACAACAGGAAATCTCATCATCGCTGGTGGGGATGCAAAGTGGTCCAGTCACCTTGGAAGACAGTTTGGTGGTTTCTTACAAAACTAAACATACTTTTACCTTACGATCCAGCAATGTCTTCATTGGTATTTACCCAAAATGAGCTGAAATCTTGTGTCCATACAAAAACTCACACATAGATGTTTATAGCAGCTTTATTCATAATTGCCAAAAACTGGAAACAGTCAATATGTCCTTCAGTAGGTGAATAGATAAATAAACTGTGGTACATCAGACAAAAGAATGTTATTTTGCACTTAAAAGAAATTAGCTATCAAGCCATGAAGAGACATGGAAGAACCTTAAGTGCGTATTACTCAGTGAAAGAAGCCAATATGAAAAGGCTACATACTGTCTGATTCCAACTATATGACATTCTGGAAAAGGCAAAATTATGAAGACAGTAAAAAGCAATGGTATCAGGTATTGAAGGAGAGGGTGATAAATAGGCAGAACACAGAGGATTTTTAGGGCAGTGAAACTCTTCTCTATGATGCTATAAGGACAGATACATGTCATTAAACATTTGTTAAAACCCATGGAATGTACAGCACCATGAGTGAATCCTAACGTGAACTATGGTGGTAATGATGTGTCAGTGTAGGTTCATCCGCTCTATAACAAACGTACCACTCTGAGGGAGGATGTTGATAATGTGGAAGTTGCTGATGAGGGTAGGGTGTATATGGGAAATTTCTATACTTTTGCTTGATGTTTCTGTGGACTTAAAACTGCTCTAAAAACATGAAGTTGGTTTTAAAAATTGGTGATGTTTCAAATGCGTCATGAGCTCTTTTCCTGTACAACTTGATTTTTTCTAGTCTATCCATTTACTATCCACATTATCCCTATGAGGCTATTAAATCTATCTTCATGCTCTGAAAAGCTCCATGGCCCCTTCTCCATGAACTGAACTCCTAGAGCAGGTGCCAACCTTGTGAGGCATGCTTAGATGAGATTGCATTTGCCTCAATCATTCATATCTACTTCCTATTAGATCTCATTTTAATCTGGGAATATGTTCTACTTTTTATTGCTAACTGTTATTGGGAATATAGTTTGTAAGATTAAAAGAACTACTGCTTATAGAAGTTATTAAAATTGCCTTAATTAAACAGTAAGGCCAGCTTCTGATCCCTAGTACTAGTTCCTAAAATAACAGTTGGATGTGTGTTGCTTCACAGTCATTCATTGGTCCTCCTGTTCAGCTCCATGCCATTATCTTCACTCAGTGTTATCCAATCTCCCCTTTTAGTTCACCAGCATCCTCATAAGTATCCTACCTTTTCTTCTACATTCACTCTCTCTTAAGAAAGATCTAACAAGCTTATTCATACTAAACTGTAATTGAGTAGTTGACTCATAAACTGTTCAATGATGTGCTACTTAAGGGATTCAGTATTTCCAAGTAAGAGAAACTAAGAAACTTAAACCCTTAATTTAAAAACTGGGACTCAATATGTCAGAGAGGACAAGAAACTGCAAGATGAAGATGGGGAACTTTCAGGTAGAATTAATTTTGCTTGAAGATGAGTTACACAAAATACTACTGCTCTGAAAAAAATAAATGTAAATGGCACATGGTAAAAATTCACATGGTATTTACAGGTGAAACATGAGGGTTCAGTATGAATTTCAGTTTCTCTGAAGCTATACTTTCACCCTGACATCTAAGTGGTCCATTTCTCTCTCTGTCCTGAGATTTATGTCAGGAGGAAGATTTTAAGAAGTGTTGCTGTAAGACAGAGAAATTGCTCTCTTGCAGAAACTGACTAGAATCAGGGCAAGTGTGTATATTTTAACAAGTGAGATGAAAATGGAGACTCTAGGTGATGTTGCCTCATAAACAGTCAACTGTGTCCTCACGGGGAACACAGAAATATGCAAGAATCACCCCTCCCTTGAATGACTGTGCTGTGAAAGTGCCAAGGAGGGAAAGATTTCATTTTTTTAGCCCCTCAAAGAAAGCAGCACTGCTCTCCAGAAGCACTGTTTTAGGGTTCAAGATGTTTCCTTAAGGCTGATATACTCTAATGATATTTCTGTCTGCAGGGTAACAGGTGTTTGAGGGAGAATTCTTGGTTAATGACAGCAGCTAGGAAAGTCTCTGGCATTACATCAATTGTGCCTTTGATAAAATGGAGATGTGATGCATTAGATGACACACAACAGCTAAAAACAGAAAACAACGGGGGACTGTTGGTGGTTTAGTGCTAGCAAGTGCTTCCAGCAAATGGGCAGGCAAATAATAAATGGGTCAGAAGAAAGTTTCACTCCACTGCTGCAAGCTTCTCCTCTTGTCTTACCTTCTGGGAAAGGTACTGAGAGAAGAACAGAAGGTCGGAAAGATTGGCCAAACTTCTCTCAGCAGCTTTTTACAATATTCCATCATGGAGTGCATTGGTTTCCCTTATGGCTCATCCCTACTCCAAAGCTTATGTGTGGGGTCCTTAAGACATCTGTGTTGCCATTCCAGCCAGTGAAAGGGCATCCCTCTCCTTGGAAAGGATTCAGGCAGCGAGGCCCTGAAAGATCATGGTTTTACACTCTCACTTCTAACTGTCTTCAGTATTTGTGAATTTTAATGTATAGTATTCTGCCTGATTTTGTAACCCATCAAAAAGCTGGTTGTCATGAGAACATGGTTGCCTAAGGAGAAGAGAAGTCATGGATTTCTCTCTGCTCAGGACCCAAGATTGCCCTGCTCCACATCCCAGCACTTTCTGAAGTGAATCTAGACTCCACTTTGGACAAAGCATTTTGCTGATAATGATGCAATGGTCTCTACTGCCCCTGATCACCTCGGGTTGCAAATTCAGAGGCACACAGAAGTGCGAGGGTCCATAGCACCCAGGGGTCTGGCTGGGAGCTATGTGTAGGAAGGGGAGGGTGGCATCCACAGGAAATGATCACAGGAGGGGACCTTCCACTTGCCTGGGTGCAGGGAAACATGGACAAAGCAGCCCTGTGGTGTAGTTACTGTTATGGAGAATCAAAGATTGAATGTGACTTGGGGCTTCAGACTGCAGAAGAAGAGTGAGCCTCTTTCGGGGGGCCACGGAGATGACTGTTCTTCAGAGTTGCTTGAATGAAGGAGTGGGGACTGTCAGGCTGGGGTTGGTGGGCGGGGTGCTACCAACAACTGACTATGTGTCTGTACCCGATAAAGATAGTATTTTGGGACTCCCAGCTGGGCGAGAACTCCATCCTACATCTGAAAAGGAAAAGGAAGTGAAGGGGCAAGAAGGATGGCTGCAAGGCTCGGAGTGCATGGAGTAACGTGAGACCATACCTCGTGCAGCCAGCAGTTTACAAGTAGGATTAAATGATCACAGAGCCTTAGGACTTTCACGTCTTTGTCTTCCCGGAGAAGTGCTAGGAAAGGCCCCCAGAGCAGCTGTTTTCTCGGGTTAGTGAAGGTGGGAACACACATTCTGTAAATGCTAAAGGACTGGACGTTTGCGAGAAGATGTAGAATTCCATTTCCTAAGGCCTACTGGGTGAAGGGAGATAAATTAACTTTAAGAGTTTATTGTAACAAAAAATCACAACACAAAACTTGTATAATGTTTTATAATTCAAATAAATAGTTATTTCATTTGCTGTAAGTGAAGGCAGGAAACGTATCCTCCTGCTTAGAATAAAGGTAACAAAGGAATACAGAAGGGTATGAGCCAACATCATAATGAACAGAACACTGCCTGATGAGCGCTAGGGGATGGCTCCTTAGAGAGAGATGCTCAGACACAGTGGGCGATTGGAGGGGCGGGGAGGCTGCAGGAGACTGCCGATTGCAGGTGAGAGGGGAGATCCAAAAGGAAGGGACCACTGAGAGATGTCCGTGGTAAGATTTTATCAAGGAGAGCAATTAAATATAATCTTCCCTTCTGTGTAACTTCTCTATTCTATATGTATATGTGTACACCTCTAGATATATATGTGTATCTCTATATAAAAATATATACATATATGGCCATATAAAGTTTATATAAATATTATATGTATAAGTTTAGGATCAGAAATGGGCTAAGGACTGGATTAAAAGTTATATAAAGTAACAATTATAAGGAGAGTAATATGTATCAAAAATATAGTATAAGTCAAAGACGTAATTAAATAAAGCCTTATGTATCATTATGATGTTGAGCCCTTAAAATGGGCTAAGACCTGTGTTAAGAGCCTTTACATTATTATCTCATTTAATGTTTATAACGTTATTTTGGGCAGAAATTTTCACTCTGTATTCTTACATATAGGGATATTCGAAAAGGTAGAAAATAACATCAAACACATTAAAGCAAAGAGAATAAAATTTGGAAAGTAAAAGTGTAAATTGAAAATGAGATAAAAAGAGATTAAGGTGCTTAAACAAATAAATCACTGATTAATTTGAAATAGTGAAAACATGAATTAAATTTGTAACAAGATGATGTGGTAGACAGCTATGTACATTTCTATGCTAATATAATTAAAAGTCAATGAATGAACAAATGAATGCATGAAAGTATGAATGTATAATGCTCTGATAACAGTATTACCACATTTAGCTCAAGAAGTACAAAATCTCAAAATACCAGTAATCATGGTAAAATTCTTCAAAATTGCCAAAGAATTCATTCAAAAATATTACAAGAACTTCCTCTTTTAAAGGGTATATAGTAGATAGTGACAAACTCTTGCCCCCTACCACATAAACCAGAAAAAAGGTGGACACATTACATAAATCAAAATTTTAAAGATAAAGGAGAGTCAGAGAGAGGACCAGTTAAAATAAAATTCTCTATGGAGAAGAGCCCTCAGTCAATGGGCTGAGATATGGGACATTATCTTCTTGGGGGTGTTTGACAATTCTTGGAGGGAATGATCTTGGTTCAGGGCACAGGACTCTGCAAGAGAAAGACACCAGCAGAGTGGGAAGGCTGCTAGGTCAGACGTCAGGGGGACCCCATCTAGGAGGAGGCTGCTTTTCTCCATGGGGCATTTGCTTAGTGTTGGACTGGGAAGGGAGGGTAACAGCAGGGCTGCATCCTCTTGGAGTCCAAGGGACAAAGTTCCCCTGGAGGAAGAGTCTGCAACAAGCCTAACAGCAGAGCCCACAGGCTACACATGTTAGAAACCAGAGGAGGACTTGGTGTCACGAAAACAGCTATCAACTGGGACCTTCTTCAACTCCTGATTGAACTGAAATCAGCCCCTCATCACACCTGCCTAACAGGACAGGGATAATCTTTTCTGGGGGAAAAAAAGCAGAACAAACCAATAAATAAACCAAAACAGCTCATACCTAGAGTCTACACTCTTTTTATATAAAACTAATGACATATAATGAAGTTAACAAACATTCCATATTGCTATTACTATTAATTCTCCCCAAATAGATTGACGAATTCAAAAATCACAGTGGGTTTTGTTGTTGCTTTGTTTTTATTTTTGTTGTTGAAAATTACAAGTCCTTTCTAAACTTTCTGTGTAAAAACAAAGGACCTAGAATACAAAACTACCTTGAATAATTATCACCAGATTCCAAGTCTTATGAGAAAGATATATAAAGAATGTTTGGTGAAATTCGGCCTCATATGCAATTTAAAAAACTTATCAAATAGGGGCTTCCTTGGTGGTGCAGTGGTTGAGAGTCCACCTGCCGATGCAGAGGACACGGGTTCGTGCCCTGGTCTGGGAAGATCCCACATGCCGTGGAGCAGCTGGGCCCGTGAGCTATGGCCGGTGAGCCTGTACGTCCTGAGCCTGTGCTCCGCAACGGGAGAGGCTACAACAGTGAGAGGCCCGCGTACCGCAAAAAAAAAACACAAAAAACTTATCAAATAAAGAAGAAATAAACGTTAAAATTCTATTACCTGATAAAGATCAGTGGTCAGAGACCTACAACAAAAGTAGTACTTTTTAGAGATACCTTAATTGCTATTCCCTTAAGCAAAGGAGCAAAAGAAAGTCATCCTCTGTCCCCTTATTATCCAATGAGCATTCAGTGCATGTACAATAATGCACAGAAGATTCTTTCCAATGCAAATGGATGAGGAAAATGTATAAGTGGTATAGGGGTTACAAAGGAAGAAAGAATATTTTTACTGTATATATATATAGTCTACATAGAAAATTTACTGGGAGGGTACTATATCAATCAGATTAGGATAAATTATGCTGTAGAGCACCCAACTTGAGAAGTTTAGCACGGGAAATCTTCTTTCTTGCTGATTCAGTGTCCACTGCAAGTCTGATTGTGTCTCCAGATCAATTATCCTTCATATCCCCCATATACCAACCATCCAGGCTGAAGGGGGCAACACTGTCCTGTAGCTTCCGTGTGTAACATGAGATACCCTTGGTTGCTGTGAGTTCATTATAGGATCATAAGCAATGGGATACTGATTTTTTTTTTTTTTTGGCGGTACGTGGGCCTCTCACTGCTGTGACCTCTCCCACTGTGGGGCTCCAGACGCACAGGCTCAGCGGCCATGGCTCATGGGCCCAGCCACTCCGTGGGAATCAGCCTGGGATACTGATTCTTAAATGCTGACATCTAGAAATCATAAACATCAGTTTTGTCCACATCTCATTGGTCAAATCAAGACACCTGTCCACATCTAACTTCAAGGTGGGGTAGTTTAATCTTTCCAAGGGTCTAGAGGAGAGAATGGAAGTATGGGTAAAAAGCAGAAAAGTCTACTGCAATCACCTAGAAATAGAACAGTAAAAAGAGATGGATGTAACATATGGAGAAAACTGTGAAATGTTATGTAAAAGAAAAGAAAAAAAAAGAATAACACAATGGGAAAATACAGGAATAATCAAAGTAAAATGTTAATTTTATCTATAATAATGTATGAATTTAATAAATTCCAATCAAAATCCTGATAAGATTTTTCAAATCACATTTGATAAGCTAATTTTAAACTTCCTGTAGAAGAATAAAATTTTAAGAACAATAAAGAAGAATGTTGAAGGAAAAAGAGGAATAGTAGTAATTGACTTAATCAAGATAACATAATTTATCAGAAAATTATAATTACACCATCTTTGAGTTTTCTTCTTGGAAGGATAAATAAATTTTTAAAAAACAGGTAGACAAGAAGTAGAAACATGAATGAGACCTAGGAATAGCAGAAATGTTGGGGAAAAAATGAGAAAAAAAATGGTTTTGGGAAAAGTGACTAACCAAGTGGAGAAATATCCTAAATACATTTTAGATAGATTAAACATGTAAATGTGAAAGCACCATTTAAAATGTTTAGAGAATATATAAAATATCTTTATGGTCTTGTAATATGGAATAATTTTTATACAGGAAACAAAAGAATGCATAAAGGAAGAGGTTGACTGCATTAAAATGTAAAACTACATGACTTCTATGTGCCATTAAACCTTGTAAAAGTCAAAACAAAGATTAGAAGAAAATGTTTATATTGCTTATTACAAAGGATTGATATTCAGAATATATATAGGTATCTTACAAATTATCTTAATAGTTAATAATAATAAGACAAAGCTTCTTGTTAGCGAAAAATATCCAAGGATCTAAACAAAAAAATCAAGATAAAACACAAAAGCCTTAATTAAACATGAAATGATTCTCGATTGCACTAATAATTAGAGAAAGCAGATCTAGCAATAGATAATGAACTATTATAAGTAAATTCTAGCTGGGATGTAGATCAATAAAAAATAAGAAAAATAATTTATATTAGTGGTTAGATAAATAAGTATAAACACTTTGGAGAATTATTTAGTATCATCCCCCACAAAAAAGGAGAAGATGCATTGTTCCATGATCCCACAGTTCCACTTTTATGTAGAGACCAAAGATAAAATGAATCACACATTTACAAGGATATATGCACAGCATGTTAAAGGCAGCCTTATTTTAAGTAATTTTTCATCTAAAATTCCATTGATAAATGGAACAGAAAAACAAAAAAAGTCTGAAACATCAAATATTTGTGAGATATTTGGGGAAATTTGAACAAAGTGAATATTATATAACTATCAATATAAGGAAGCACTATGGTTTTGCTAATAGCAGTAATGGTGCTGCATTCTTATCTGTGAAAGATTCTTGGGTGAAGAATTTATAGGTAAAATTATATGATGTCTGGGATTTGCATTGTGCTCCAATAGGAAGTTAGAGGCTACAAATTAAGTAAGACTGACCAAATAATGATTTCTAACTCTGCTAGCAACAGCCAACAATATATGAATATGTGTAAAAATATATATCAGTATATTTCACTGTTTAGGTGAAAAATACACGTACATGTGTATACACACATATACATACATGCATTTAAAATACTTGTTATTTGTGGAGGTTTCCTCACCAACACTCACAAAAAACACATGTTATCTACCTATTTCTCTATCCGTTTACTCACCCATCTGAATGCTTTACTGAAGAAAAGATAAAATTTAATAATAATAATAATATTGTATGTATGAAATTACAAGTATAGATATATTGCTGGTGGGAAAGTAAATTGAAACAACTTTTCTAAGATATTATTTGGCAGTAATCAACAGTTTAGGGCTTCCCTGGTGGTGCAGTGGTTGAGAGTCCGCTTGCCGATGCAGGAGAATATCATCTTTAATTTAATAATCCTACTCTATGCATTTATGATGAGGGATTAATTAGACATCATGTCAAATATTTATGCAGAATAATTTTATTATCCTACTATTAATAGATTAAAGATAAAAATACTTTTCTTTAGAAAAGGGTTGACATAAATTATGCTATAATTGACACTAAAATGCCTCCTTCGTGTCGTAAGAGAAGATTTACATAAATGGAAACACACATTATCCTTTTGAAGGGGATGATTCAATGATCTAAATATGTCTATTACTTTGAATTATTCTGTGTGACTAATAAAATTCCAAGAAATATCTAATGGAATGTAGTTAAAAATGACATGTTATTCTAAAACTGTAATACGTTAGTACATATATTATCTAAGGTATCAGCAGGATAAATTAACTTGGCTACAGTAACAAGTGACACCCACATCTCATTGATTAGAACAACAAATATTTATTCTTCCCTCAGATCATTATAGATCTTTGCTTTGCATGATTGTAATTTTCATGCCAAACTCAGCCTGATGAGACTTCAACTTTCTAGAAGACGGATAGACAACAAAGCAGAGAGAAAAGAGAATATCAGATGAAGGGCACACTGACTCTTATAGCAATGTCTGGAAATGTCACATGTCACTCTCAATTGCATTTCATTGACCAAAGCAAGTTGTATTGCTATGTGTGAGCTCAGGATATCAAGGAAATACAAACCTACTGAGGAAGGACAGTGGTAACTGCTACATAATTATAATCTGCAAAAAGATAAATGGAGGAGCTAAGCATCTGAGTCATAAAAAAATTAACATATATTATTTAAAGCAAAAATATGCATACATATTGAAATATATGCATACAGATTGTCACATACAACATCTATACTTACATATTTATATTAAATATAAATATATTACATAAACTATGTATAAAATATTAAACATATAACAGAATATTATATTTATACATTATTTTAATATAATATACTACACACCTTATGTATAATCAAAATATAAATTAAATATGTCTAAATTTTATAGGTTAAATATATTTATATATCATTTACATGATTTATAAATATTTATATCTATATTATAATATATTCATATTAATATACTATATATTTACTAATAATAATTATATTGTAAATTATAATATATAACATATATATAAATAATATGTAATATATTGTGTATGTGTTATGTATTATATCATTTTGCATATTAAACATTTATAATATTTATCTATAAAATGTATAAAATAGTAAATATCTATGATATTAAAATATAAATATAAATATTGAATTTATCCAATCTGAAAACAGAGAAAACTAGATCGGGAAAGAATGACAAGCTCTTCAGGGAACTGTAGATAATATCGAATTATCTATTGTATATATAATTGTTCCTCAGAAACAGAAAAGTGTAAAATTGGAATAGAAAAAATATTTGAAGATATAATAGCTAAAACCTTTCAAGATTTGATGAAAAAACTTATTTATGTATGCAAGAATCTCAGTAAAACGCAAGCAAAATAAGTATTAGAAGACTCACACAACACATACCATAGTCAAAATGGTATAAACCAAATTCAAAGAAAAGAAAAAAAAGGACCTTGAAAACAACCAGAGGATAAAAAAGACACATTATGTATGGGCACGTAAAGATAAGAAAAACTGATTTACAGAAACATTACTTTTTTTAAAGTATTGAATGTTAAAAAATAAAATATTATCGGCCAAAAAGTCCTCCAAAAGTGAGAAGAAATCAAGATACCTTCACGTTAACAAAAGCTGAGACAATTTGTGACACAGGAAATGGTAAGTATGGACTGTCTTTCAGGCTGAAGGCCATGAGGCCAGCTGGAAACTTGGATCTAGAGGTAGGAATGGTGAGCACAATACATGATAAATGGATGATTAACTATAAAAGACAGTGGTTCTTTCTTCTTTATTTCATTTAAAAGAAAATTGACTTTTAAAAGAATAGCACTATAAAGTAGGTTTTAAGATGTACTTAGGGGTAAATGATATGACAAAAATAACAGTAGTTCATAATCCTAGGAGGTGGATACTTTATTATCCCTTTTTTTACAGAATGGAAAAAAATGAACACCGTGGGTTAAATGGTTTACCTAAAATAGCATAGCAAGTAAGGTGGAGACCAGAATCTGACATACCACTTTGCACTATTTCTTCCTGTTATTACCACTCTGTTTTTAATGATTTTATAGCAACCGTGTAATTAAATCCTCACATTATGTTCATATGGTAAATACAGAACTGTCAAAATATTAAATGTCACTAAAGTTATTTTACATAATAGTTCAGTTGGTTATATTTTTACAGTATTATCTATGGAAAGGAGTGATATTTTTCTTGTTTCACTAAATGTTTTCAATCCTTCAGAACTCTTCAAAGTTCACTAAGATTTCATTATAATATCTGTTCCAGCTTGAACTTCATCCTCAGAAACCACTCAAGCAAAGAAAATTCTATAAGCCATAGGAGGCTTTGATGTGAAATATTTATCTACTTTTGTAAATCATATGCAGTGACTTTTCACGATAATAACTCACTTGGACCAAAGGAACAGGAAAAGGAACATTTGCTCTCTTATATAATCAGCAGCTTTATGGCAGTTGGTAACCAATTTCTATTACAAGAAATATAGAAAATGACCCTTCAGTTCGTAATATCTACATCCAAAGTAGAGCTTAAAGGTATTAAGTCCAAGTCCTTAGACAATTTTTAAAAATATACCTTTGAAAATGGAGCCTTTTTAGATTTAAGGAACACTTGGAAAGATAGTACACAGAGCTCCCATATGCCTCACACCATTCCCTCTATTATTTACAGCTTACGTTAGTGTGGTACATTTGTTATTATTAGTGAACTGATGTTGATACATTATTATAAGTCCATACTTTATTCAGATTTCCTTAATTCTTACCTAATGTCCTTTTTTGGTTCTGGGATACATTGAGGCTATCACATTGCATTTATTAGTCAGTCATGTCTCCTTAAGGCTCTGCTTGGATGTGACAGTTACTCAGACTTCCCTTGCTTTTGATGACCATAACAGTTTTAGGAGTACTGGTCCCTTATACTGTAGGATCCCCCTGCATTGGGTTGTGTCTATTTTTCTCATACTGGGGTTCTTGGTTTTGGGAGGAAGACCACAGAGATAAAGTGCCATTTTCCTCACATCATATGAAAGTTACATACTATCAACATGACTGATTACTACTGATGTTAACTTTGATCAATTGGCTGAGGTAGTTTTGTCAGGTTTCTTCGCTGTGAAATTACTCTTTTTACTCCTTTCAGTATTGTACTTTTCAGAAGGCAGTTGCTATATGCAGCCCACACTTAAGGCATGAGAAGATATACTTCACTTCCTTGGGGGAGGGTGAGTCTTTTAAACATTTGGCTCTTAGGATTCCTGGAGAATGAGAATGTGCTGGGCAAATTCGAACAAGCAAACAACATATGGAAGAAGTGATTTATATGTAATAAAATTACACACACATGTAGATATGTAAAATATAAACAGATACACATTACTTCATCCAATTTAAGAACTTCTGGTTTTTGAAAGGCAATATTAAGAGAATCAAAACAGACACTACAGAAGATTGGGAGAAAATATTTACAAGTCACATATTTGATACAGTGCTTGTATCCAGAATATATAAAGAACCCTCAAAACTCAATAAAAAGGAAACAACCTGGTAATAAAATGGGCAAAATATATCAAAACACACTTCACCAAGGAAGACATATAGATGGCAAATATGCACTTGAAAAATGCTCAACCTCATTAGTGATTAGGGAAATGCAAATTAAAACCATAATGAGATATATACCAACTAGAATGGCTAAAAGTTTAGAGAGCCCACAAAAAGTATTGTTGATGGTGCAGAGATACACTCCTGAGGAGCACATGGAATGGTATGACCATCTGGAAGAACATTAGCATTCACCTATCATATGTCCTAGCTATTCCACTTCTAAGTATTAAGCAATGTAAATGAAAGCTTATGTCCATACAGAGACTCGTATGTGAATGCTTATAGTAGGTTTACTGTCAACAGACAAAAACTGGAAACAATTGATATGTCTATGAACAGGTGCATGGATAAACAAAGTTTGGTACATCCATACCATAAAATATTGGGAATATTACTCAGCAATTAAAAAGGATGGGCTATTGTGGTAATACACACAACATTGATAAATCACAAAATAGACTGGGTGAAAGAAGTATATTCTCTCTCTGTGTGTGTATTTACCTATCATCTAATTATATATAAATCTAGAAACTTTAGAAAGTAGATTGGTATTTGCCTGGGGATGGGAGGCAAACACTGAAGGGAGGGAGAAATTACAGAAGGGCACAAGGACTCTTACAGAGTTGGTGAATATGTTCACTATCTGGGTTGTGGTAATAGTCTTATGTTTTTTGCACATATTTTACTGTTTCTATATATGGTTTATTATATGTCAATTATACCTTCAATAAAACTTTTTTAAAGCTCCAGCATATATACATACTTCAAAATGCAGAAGTAAGTCACCTTTCTATAATTGTCTCCTATAATTTAACTTTCATGCATTAAAATATCTCCATGATGGATTCCTAATGAAATCCAGTGTTGATTGCTTGAATTGCTTACAAATATTTTATTTTTTTCCTTCATCTCTCGTGTTTAACTTTTTTTCTTTTTTTTTTTTTTTTTTTTTGCAGTACACGGCCTCTCACTGTCGTGGCCTCTCCCGTTGCGGAGCACAGGCTCCGGATGCGCAGGCTCAGCGGCCATGGCTCACGGGTCTAGCCGCTCCGTGGCATGTGGGATCTTCCCGGACCGGGGCACGAACCTGTGTCCCCTGCATCGGCAGGTGGACTCTTAACCACTGCGCCACCAAGGAAGCCCCCCGATAATTGAGTATTGTTAGTGGCTGTTTATTAAATAATGTGCCATTATCTAGAGTCTTTGGTTATAACAGTTAATTTAGTGTAGTGACTAAAAGTAAAATTCCCGCACTATTTAGAAAGGAAATCCAAATCCATAAGTGGAATCTCATGAAAGAACCTGCCCATTTAAAAATATTTTATACATTTTGTAATAGAGATTTCTACTCCCATGCCTTAACATTAATCTTGAAAACTGGAAAAACTATTAAATAAAAATGGTTTGGGGTTGAAACTATGGCAATGACTGAATCTCAAACTTTCCTAAATATATTGACTATTGTGAATTGTCTGTGTAGCATGAGCTCTGTTCACTTTATTTGAATTTCCCACCTCACAGATTTAGGTTAGAACTTAATCTAATATCTCTGATATGTTATAACTTTGACAATGTTCTTACTTGAATAACCCTAGTGAAAGAGAAAAAAAAAAGACTATGCACTTTCAGTCATTTGCATTTTCAAGGAGCATTAATTTTTTTATAATAAACATTTAATTTTACAATAGTTTCAGATTTCAAGAAAAGCTGCAAATGTAGTTTGGAGAGTTCCTGTATATTTTATACTCTTTCCTCTATTGTATTTTTCTTTATTAAAAAACAGTTGGTTTACAATATTATATTAGTTTTAGGTATAACATAGTGATTCAATGTTTTTATAGATCACATTCCATTTAAAGTTGTTATATATTGTTGGCTACATTCCCTGTGCTATACAATGTATCCTTGTATCTTATTTATTTTATACATAGTAGTTTGTGCCTTTTAAGCTCCTATACCTAATTTGCCCTCTCCCCATCCCTCTCCTGACAGGTAACCACTAGTTTATTCCCTATATCTGTGAGTTTGTTTCTGTTTTGTTATATTTATTTGCTTGTTTTATTTTTTGGACTCCACATATAAGTGATAACATACTGTATTTGTCTGTCTCTGTCTGACTTATTTCACTAAGCATAATACCCTCCAGGTTCAGCCATGTTGTTGTAAATGGCAAAATTTCATCCATTCTTCCATTGTGTGTGTGTGTGTGTGTGTGTGTGTGTGTGTGTTGCACATCTTCTCTGTCAGTTCATCTGTTGATGGACTCTTAAGTTTCTTCCATATCTTGGCTATTGTAAATAATGCTTCCATGAAAACTGGGGTGCATGTAGGTGTATCCAGGTTTTTTTATCCAATCAGCCACCCTATGTCTTGATTTGATTATTTTGTCCATTGACATTTAAGTGATTTTTGATAGGTGTGTACACATTGCATTGCCATTTTGTTACTTGCTTTTTGGAGCTTTGTTTTATTTTGTTTTAGTTTTTCTCTGCTCTTTCTTCTTCTCTTAGTCTCTTGCTTTGCGGTTTGTTGATTTTCTTTAGAGTTACGCTTGTGTTCCTTTCTCAGTAGTTTTTGTGTATCTATAGTAGGTTTTTGATTTGTGCATACCATGGGCTTCATATATGTTGATCTGTAACTATATCTACTTGTTTTAAACTTATAATCATTTAAGTTCAAACACATTCTAAAGTACATTTTTTACTCCCCTCCCCTACATTCTGTGCTTTTGATGTCATATTATATATCTTCATGTCTATCCCTTAATGGTTTATTGTAATTATAATTGATTTTATAATTTTTGTCTTTTAATCTTCATACTAGTTTTTTAAGTGGTTGAGCCACATCCTTTACTTTATATTTGCCTTTGCTAGTGGAATTTTTCTTTTCCTATAAATTCTTACTTCTTGTTGTAGTGTTTTCTTTTCCACTTAAAGAAGACACTTTAACACTTCTTGTAAAATCGTTTTAGTATGAATGGACTCTTTTTTTTTTTTTTTAACATCTTTATTGGGGTATAATTGCTTTACAATGGTGTTAGTTTCTGCTTTATAACAAAGTGAATCAGCTATACATATACATATGTTCCCATATGTCTTCCCTCTTGCGTCTCCCTCCCTCCCACTCTCCCCATCCCACCCCTCCAGGCTGTCACAAAGCCCCGAGCTAATATCCCTGTGCCTTGCGGCTGCTTCCCCCCAGCTATCTACCTTACTACGTTTGTTAGTGTGTATATGTCCATGACTCTCTCTCGCCCTGTCAAAACTCACCCTTCCCCCTCCCCATATCCTCAAGTCCGTTCTCCAGTAGGTCTGCGTCTTTATTCCTGTCTTACCCCTAGGTTCTTCATGACATTTTTTTCCCTTAAATTTCATATATATGTGTTAGCATACGGTATTTGTCTTTTTCTTTCTGACTTACTTCACTCTGTATGACAGACTCTAGGTCTATCCATCTCATTACAAATAGCTCAATTTCATTTCTTTTTAAGGCTGAGTAATATTCCATTGTGTATATGTGCCACATCTTCTTTATCCTGAATGGACTCTTTTAATTTTATCTTTGGTTGTAGAAGAGCCATTTTGCCAAACTCCAGGTAATTTTCAGTGAGAATTGCTCCACATGTAGATGGATCTTGTTGTGTCTGTGGGGGGGAGGTGAGCTCAGCACCCTCCTACTCCACCATCTTGATCTCCTTCCACTCTCACCCACTGTTAACATCTTACGTTGTACGGCATATTTATCACAACTAAAGAGCCAATATTGATACATTGTTATTAACTAAGCTTCATACTTTTTTTGGATTATCTTAGTTTTTCCCTATTCTTCTTCTTCTGTTCCAGGATTTCACCTAGGATAAAACATTGGATTTATTTATCATTTCTTCTTATAAAGCAAGCTCTTGCTACTGTTGAGAGAAAACCTTCCTTCCTGAATTCAAAACACTGTCCTGGATTTGTTCAGTAGAAGTACACTAGTTAGGAGATTTGCAAAGCAAATATCTGGCTACTTTATTGTCTCAGTATAATAATTATAGTTGTGTGGAATCATAAAATCTTAGAGACAGATAAGAAATCATCCAGTCTAATGCCCACCTCAAATCATACATTTGAAATATCTTTTTCCATATACATTCAACATGCTAATCCCTGTACTGTATTTTAGAGCATCACAAAACAGACTGCCTTTTCCTTCCAACCACAGATCCCTTTAAAGTTGTGAAATTCTTCTTTATCTCTGCTGTGGGTGGACTGCCTCCTGTTGTAACTGGCACACTCTAATGAGGTTTCCAGACCTATCCTGGTGTCTTGTTGACCCTCTCCCCAGTTATTGTGGTTGTTAAGGATCCTCTTTCATATGGCCGAGTTGTTCCCCAGGCACATTCTAATTTCACCTCTTTAGCTTTTGTCCCCATAAGAACTTACATTTCTGCTGAGCACAAATGACATAGACCCCAGTAGGGAATTTCTCTTAGTACATTTATTGGGTTTATTAGATATATTCAGGTTTAGAGTCAAGATGCTATGATAAACAGTTTCACAATCTCTCTCAGAAGTAGCTTATTGAAGCTCTGTTAATTAATCTTGCTTTAAAACCTGAGTGCATTGTTCAACACAGTAGAACTCTTTGTCTGGCACGTGCAAAGAGAAAGCAGAGAAATCATATGTGAAAATAAAGACCAACCAAATGAGAAAAGCAAAAGCTATTTATTCAGAACTTGCCATAGCAAGGGAGTCAGCTACTATCACTTGCATTTTGGCAGACTCAAAGGCAGGCAGAGGAGTGGGAAATTCTATTTTGGAAAAAAAAGGGACCGTTTCAGGTGTGCCCTGATTGGAAGCTGTTGGCCTGGGGAAGGTTCAGGTAGGCTCACTAGAAGTGAGGTATCCTATGTGACTGTTAGGGGTGTGTATTTGGTTTAATACACTAAATTTAAAGTGGGAGCAAAAATTAGGGAAGCTGTCAGTTATTAACCAAGTCTTTGTTCCTTTTGGCCAATTGTTACAGGGGTTATTGCTTGGCTTCTAGGATTAGCCACTAGAGATAGTGGCCTGACTTCCTACAAGTGTGACACAAAAAGCAGGCTGGTTTCCTGGGCTCTTTATGTGGATGATGGTTTGGTTTCCTGGGCTGGTTGCTGCAGACTGTGGGTCAGAGTTCTATTTCCATATATGGTCTGACATTGTCCATTTGTATATACAGTCTGTCACACAATTGATTTCCAAAAATGTTTTTGTGCCCCTTTTAAATTATGCCCATAGCTATGAATCATGGAGATGGGTCTGGCTCCACAGATCCTGAGGTGATCCACACGACATCACTCACAATCTGTGATTCTTCAAGGTTTGCTCCATGCTGTAACATTTCATAAAAGATATGGGGAACAGCTTAGACTGCATTTGGCTTTCAAATCAAATGAAGTATTGTGTTTGGTGGTACACAGATAAGTCTACGAAATAACAAATTTAAATGTATTTCTGCTCTGGGAAATATTCAATGAATTGGAAAAAAAAGCAATACATAATGTAGTCAGTTTTAAAATAGGTCTTTTTATGTGGCTGCTCTGGTCCTTTTGGCAGAGCACACATTTGTTTCCTGTATGATACATCAAATTCACACAAAAACATGGACTTCAGTTCCCAGCAGCTGTGAGAATGCAAGGCTTGCAGGACAGAGCATCCAACAAGCTTAAGAAAGTCAAACAGAAGATGCATAAAAGCGAATTGCAGTAGGAGTAAACACACAGGAGATAATACATATTTATTTAAAAATCACACTTCTGTGTGTTTTTTTTTTGTTGTTGTTTTGTTTTTAATAGTTAACACTTCTGTGTTTTTAATGAGAATGACTGTGGGGTTCTTCCTTCCCCAGTTGGCACTGATTTATGCGGGAGCAGAACCTCTTTGGAGGCAGTAATTATCTGTTTATGCTCTCCTGAAATTGAATCTGAACTCCTCAGAGGCAGAAACCGGTTCTGTTGCTGTTGTTGTTTCTGATTTTGCTGTCATTTATCCCTGTCCACACGCCTCTAATCCCTCTCCTGCAGAAACAAAGGAGAATTTCTGATTCATGGGAGATGCTGTTAAACGTTTGTTAAACAAATAGGTGCAGAGAAATGAATGGATGAACGACTTTTGTTCCTTTCTCTGGTTTGTTCAAAATGCCAAGAAAACATTTTACATTCCAGAGCTTTTTTACCCTTCACATAGCCCTGTTTAGTATAGATTATGTACTTAATACATTAGATATCTTTCTAATATTAAATTTGAGAAATGATATCGGTTGAAATATGTCATCCAAACTGAAACACAAGTGTATATGTCTCATTAGGGCTTTTTGGGGAAACTTCGTCCATAAGTAATTTATCAGTGAGGCTTTAAACAAGAAAAAGGAAACCATTTCATGTATTTAAAGCAGAGAAGATTTAAACAACATTGCTTATACATGTGATGGAGAAATTGAGAATCTGAACGTGTTGGTGAGGCCACCGAGGGATGAGCCACACAGGACAGGACTTTACTCCTCTGCAGGCTGGAAGCTCAAAGGCAGGAGACAGTCTACAGAGCCCAGGGTTGGGGTCACCCAGTGGCAGGACAAGCACAGAATTCTGTCTGGATCCACAGAGGAGACTTAGCGGCTGACAAAGACTCCACCAACAATAGATGGAGGGAAGAAATGCTCTGATTTTTCCCTTCTCTTTACCCTCTCATTTCCTTCTGGAGCCTCCCATTGGCCGGATCCCACAAGAACAAAGCTGTCATGGGAGAACTGGAGATGAAGCCTGCAGAGATGGACCTGGTGCTAGAAAGCAGCAAGAAGATGGTGATGAATGGGGTAAAGACCAACAGGTCAAGAAGCAGAACCTGTTGGAGACGTAGGTGGTAATGGTGAATATCTCTCAGTTGAGTGTGACTCAGATAGCTGGTTGTGATCAAGTTGTGAACTCAGTTGAGGAAGTCCACTCTGGGGGGACTTATCAGAAAAGATTGATTCCAACCCTTTTTCCAAAAACTGTGGAAGTCTGATCACATCCCCCAGATGTCTCCAAATTTTCATCAGGGTCCACATTTCCTTGCCTTTGTTGTCAACATATTACCTCTATGAATTTGATTGTCTTCTGTCTGGTTTAAGATGGTCCTTAAGTCATTGCCCTGGTAACATTCCAGACCCAAGAAATAATCCTTTCTGCTTTATTCCCTTTATCTAAGGCAATCACTAAATTGGTTGGAAGGTTCTTTCCTGGAATGCTGAGAGGGCTCACCTTGCACTCGGTATGAATTGAAACTCACAGTGACCTGTGTCTCCTTTTAGCTACCCTGACCCTGATAGTCTCTCACTAACTCCTCTTTACCAAATCAAACTGCAGTTTATTATTTTGCCTGCTCTTTTCTCTTCTTCCCTTATCCTGTATTAATTCCTCATTCTTTCTCCTGGAAAGTATGTGGGCACTCACAATTCTTGTTTATGTCAAGCATTTAACTCACTCCAGCTTTCACTGATAAACTCAGCTTTACATCCACCCCAAAGTGTTCTGTAGCTCAATAAGAATGCCTCTGTTATAGTGCCTTCCCTATGGAAAACAGTAATGATTTTAAATAATTAATAAACCATTATTAACAAAACCATCCTGGCTCCATAAGGAGTATAGGAGAAGAGAGTGTGTTTAGGGATAGATAATAAGATATGGTTTTAGAAGTTTACATTTCAGTTGCCTTAAGATGTTTTCATGAAACTGTTCTCTATGCAGTTTGGAAATGTGGATTTAAACCTCAAAAACAAAAAGTCAAAATGCTAAAAGACATTTAAAAGTTGTTAGTTGTAGCTAAAGACATGGGGATCGATAGTATTATCTGTAAATGGCACAGAGATGGTGAAGAAATTAGGCCTCATATTAGACCTCTGAGTGACACCAGATAAGGGGAGAGAGTGGAAGAGGAGAAGACCTGAGTGACTGAGAGGTGAGCTGTGAGGAAGTGCTGTCAGTAAAGATGTCAGGGAGAGGGCCATGTTTTCAAAAGGCCAAAGAGCCCCCAAAACATTTTAACAGCCTGCTTAGAAAAGGTCCCTCGAATGAAAAGAAAATAATTGGATATGGCAAATTACAGGCTGCTGTTGACCTTGGCAAATGGAATTTCCAGAAAATAAGAAAGAACCAATTTGATTTCAAGGAGATAACAGAGTTTGGAACTTACACAATTAATGAAAGTTAAGGAAGTGGGTTCGGTGGCTCTAGATGGTTCTTTGTAGGAGTTTGGAAGAAAAGGGAAGGATAGAGGTAGGTCAGCTGCATGAGAGGAAGAAATGATGAGAAGATTCAGGAAAGATTTCTTTTAGAGATGATGACTAACAGAGACTGCTTTATGCTAAAGGAAGGGGGCAACCGGAGAGGAGAAAGGAGACACGAGATAGAAGTCATGCTTAATCGTGCAAGATAAGATAAAGTCAGAGGGGCTTCCCTGGTGGCGCAGTGGTTGAGAGTCCGCCTGCCGATGAGGGGGGCGCGGGTTCGTGCCCCGGTCTGGGAGGATCCCACGTGCTGCGGAGTGGCTGGGCCCGTGAGCCATGGCTGCTGAGCCTGTACGTCAGGAGCCTCTGCTCTGCAATGGGAGAGGACACGAATGTGAGAGGCCCACGTAAAAAAATTAAAAAAAAATAAAAAAAAAAAAAAGATAAAGTCAGAGACACTAGGAGGGGGATTGCCCCTCATCAGGAGGCAAGGACATCCTCCTTGTCTGTGTAGAAACCATGGAGAAATAGCTTGGATACAAGGTCTTTAAAACCTCCAGTAGTTGACCGCCACCCACTTCTGCAAGGATCTGAAGGAGATCAGCAGGGAAGAGTAAGCAAATGTTTATCACTTTCTTCTTTGATCTAGGAACACAGTGTGGAAGAGTTGTGCCTGGTGGACCAGTATGGACTGGATGCTAGTTGCACAGACTTGGTTCTGACCTGAACAGGACAGCCAGAGTGAATAAAAAGCACTTGTCTTTAGCATCTTTCACACACCTAGACCTGCCCCTCTTTTTCATCCTCCACAGGTTTCCACTTCGTAAGGAGAAGAATGAGATGCTTACTTTCTCAAGTCTCATATAGCTGGTCAAAGATTTGAATCTTTTTCCTCTGGGTTCTTTGCTGTCCATTCTAAAGTTCCAGATGTTAGTTTTGTGCAGATGTAGCCAGCTTTAGCTGATAAATGAATATATAAAAGCCAAAAGAATGTTCAAGTTGACCAGTCCAAAAGAAGAGGGATGATTATGACATGCAGAAGGAGGAAGTACTAAGCAGGATGCAAAAGATGAGAAATCAAAGAGGAAGAAACCCCAAGAAAAATAGATTCTCAAAGGGATGCACCAAGTGGGTTCTATAGTTTTAATATTTATGCTGAGAACTCTACTGATTGCATCATTATGTCACAGTAGTGACCTTGACTTTGAATCTTACCCTGATTATTCCAGATAAAGTAGGAAGTGTGGCATTAATTACACTAGGGGTTGTGGAGTGTAAAGGAATGTCACAGCTGATCTCTGGGATGGAAAGGTGGTGACTGGGAAAATAAGAATATTGAATGGGAACAGAGAGAGGAGAGTCACTGAAGTAAAGTCATGAACTTTTATCTTATTCATTCATTCTTAGTCAATTGGAGAAGTGTTTATTCAAGGCATAATATATGCTTATCCTTGGGCCTAGTAGTGAGAACACTCATGAAGTAATTTGCTCTGTGTTCTGGCAGTGTGTCCAGTCTGGTGAGAGTGGCAGCTAAAAATTAAGTTATAACATAAAGTGAAATATAAGATTATGGCCTGAATATTAAGTGTTTACTCCAGCCTTGGGTGGTCAAAGAAGGCTTTCCTGAGAAAGTCACATCTAATATGAAGACTGATATACCACGAAGGTGAAAAACTAATAAAGTTTACCAGGCCAGGAGAGGAGAGCAGGATGCAGATGAGAGAAGGCAAAGGTCCAGAGGGTGGGCACACGGGGGAAACTGACTCAGTCTAAAGCAAGGATGGTTGGAACCCAGATTCTAGGAGGTGACTGCATTTGATAAAGTTGCAGAGAGAAGCAGAGCCTAGATTTTGTCTTGAGGAAAAGGGAAGTACTTGAATTGATTTGCATTTTTAGATGAATCTCTCTCAGTTAGCTGGGGTAGAGATTGAAGGAAGCAGATCAGTCACCAGAAGCCTATTTAGGAGGACAGGTAAGAGCTGCCTTCACCAAGGTTGTATCTGAGAAAGTGGAGAAAGGTAAACAAATTTAAGCCATATTAAGAAGGTAAAATTAATAGAGGGATTTTGGGGACGGGGGGAACTTGGTATCTTGGTCCATTCAGGCTGCTATAATAAAAATGTCATGTACTGTGTAGCCTACAAACAACAGAAATTTATTTCTCACAGTGTGAACACAGAGAAGTCCAAGATCAAGACACTGGCAGATTCAGTGTCTGGTAAAACTGCTTCCTGGTTCAGAGAGAGCCATTTCTCTCTGTGTCCTCGCATGGTAGAAAGAGTGAGGGAGCTCTCTGGGGTCTCTCTTATGAGGGCACTAATCCTGTTACAAGGACTCCACTCTCATAACCTAATCACTTTCCGAAGGCCCCACCTCCTACTACATCACATTGGGGATTAGGTTTCAACATATGAATTTTGGGGAGATACAAACGTTCAGTCTATAGCACCTGGCTATAACCTAGTTACACTTGCATGCATTTGATTGAAAATATGCCATTCTCCTTGTCCAGGATATTCTGATTCGTATCAGAATGAATGCGGATAGATTAAGTGGAGTGGCACTGTGGTGTGGAGTAACTGTAACCAGCCAGATGTTAATGTATGAATAAGTATCAAAAACCATGACTGACTAAATATACATTTGGCTCAGAGTCACAATTTTTATATAAACTTACTAAGCATCTGCTGTTTCACATATTTCATCTCCCATTCCTTAATCTACATAATGAACTGTATCTGCATTTACATAGGAGGAAAGGAAACCTCATGAGAATCAGGAAGCTTGCCTACCTCGGGTTGCTGGTCCAGAGTCAAGGTCAGAGGTGTCTCACCCCAAAGCCCGTGTGTTGGGGGCAAGTCCCATCCCTGATTCTTCACCCCGGGAAGGGAGCTCTTTAGTGTGATTCCCGGCTTCTCCCTACTCTCCCCCCTGCACCCAGGGAAGAGCTGTGTCCAGCCGGGACCCTGGGAAGAGCGAGCTGAGCTGCCCGGCGCCATCCTGTCCTGGCCTCTCTGGGGGCACCTGCCCGACCCAGTGAGTCTGCCCTTCAGACCCTGCCCTTGGTCTGGGTGGAGGAAGGAGAGTGGCTTGTTCCCGGGTTCAAGGAGCATCCTTTCCTCTGCAGGAGCCTGTGTCCTCCAAACAGCCTTTACCAGGTACGGGGGTGATGCCCCGATGAGGCATCTGCTCATTGACTCCCCGACTGATGCAGAGGGCAGGTGGGGAAATGGGGCGGGGGGTTGCACCATACTCCTTGGTCTCCCCGTCACCCCCTGCCTGTCGCGAGGAGACTGAACTGTTTGTGCCGTGACCACATCCTTGTTCGTGTGTTCTCATTCCTGTGAGTGAGGCTGGAGCGACTGACCTGCCCTCACCCTGCCTGGGGTGACGTCACTCATTGCTGCAACTCATTGACGTCAAGCACTTGGGTGACGTCAGAGGAGGACTCACAGGCTGGCAGAGACTCGGGGTCCGAGGCCATGAGGCCAACTCTGGTGCCAAAGCCAGGCGCCCTAGCTTCCACTGGTGGATACTGTTCCTCAACTTTGCCTGAATCTATCGAATTCCTTTCAAAATATTAAAGGCAATTTGTAGAACATTTTTACAAATGATGTTGGAAATGCCATGAAATCAAGACATCAATGCACAGTATTTGCTCAGGGCAGGTTTTCTCATATTTAATATTTCCTCTGTGTCATTTTATTTTCAGGGTTCCTTTTTATGTAACCTTTAGTGCTGTAATTTTCTCTTTGCCAAAAGTCTTCGCCGTCACTAAGCAGTGCATTAGAAGAAATTTTATTCAATTTATTTTGCTCTGAATTTCTTACATTAGAAACTTTCTATGGCAAATGAGTTGAAATCAGCCTTTTATTTTGAACAGAAATTACAAGCTGTTGTTTAAAAAAGAATTTACTTTCTAAAAAAGAAGAAGAAAACATATTGAGTATTGGCAATATGGTGACCTGAATTTCAGTGCTTTGTTTAGAAACTTGGACAGACAGGAGCAAAGTTTTCTCCTGTCCAGTGTTAACTGTGACAAATTATTAGAGCAACAAAAATCATTCAGGCTTTTAAGGGTTTTAGCATGTTTTCTCTGTGGCCTGAGAAAAGCCAAAGGCTTCCCTTGAAATGCAGATATGCTGGGTGCTTTCTCAGTCTTTTAGTCATTGTTTTGGAATGAAGATTTCTGAAGCATCAGGTATTAGCATCTGGCCCTGGCTTTGCAACTGTCTATCCTCTGTGGGATCACATTGGAATATATTTCTTAGAAATCAACCCAGTTTGCAATTTGAAAGTTAAATATTTGATTCTAGTAAATATGAATGCAAAAATGTACATGCAAAATATAAACGTAGATATTATGCCCTTAAAAATAATGTGGACCACTATAAAGATAAATAAAATGTGAGCTATAATGATTTTAGTTTCCCCCATTAATTTAAATTTTCCCTATTAACAATCATAGCATTTGGGTTGAGAGATAACCCACTACATTTTGTACAAGCCCTAAAATAATTCACTATATTATAGGAGAAAATGTGTAGGAGAAGAGAGGCAGGTCTCCTTCATGTTTATTTGAGCAATTTTCTTCCCCAATGAAACTGTCTTTAAAAGCTTTGCTAATGACTTAGAAAATAAATGATAACCGTTAAAACAAAAAAGAAGAGCAACAAAATCACAAACAAACATCAAAAAACAGCAGAAAGGAGAAAGTAATGAATCATCAGAGATTGAAATACTCAATACAGATAAGAAAAACTCGGTGACCTTTATTTTATACTTTTACTATGCACACATTCATGTATACATATGCTATATTTTATATATAATACAAACATACAAATTATGTGTACATGTGCAGTAAGAGACATAAGTAATGGAAACAATATGAGACATATATCCTTACCAAGATACTTGAACAATGTAATTCAGTATTAAATAACTCCAAATAGTTTAAATTCAAAATGCTGATATCTTATTCCAAAATAGCAGATGCTTATATGGGGATAATTGTTAAACTTTCTGTATTATTTAAAAACAGTTCCCAAGACAGAAAGAATAATGGCTACACAGAGATGTCTGCACCCCAATGTCTGAATCCCATGAATTTTTTCCATTATATCTTGTTCAGGTGGCTCAGAGTTGTATTTCTTTTGCTTACCTGGTGCTCTTGGGTTCTATAATACGTCTATAATCACACAACGAGAATAGTGTTGCACGGTAATCTGTCATATAGAGCTATAAGTGTTGAACATTTTGGTCAGTTTTTAAAGAAAGTTATCCTGTTTGTAAAGGCACAATAACGGTGCATCTTATAGAATATATTTAGTAGAGCTAAAAACAAATTTTATTTAGTACAAACCATATTCAGAGTCTCTGTTCTTTTGGTTTTGGAAAAAGTCTAGCATGTCCAGTAGTTTTAGGGATTTCAATTTAACATTAAAAATTTGGATATATTTAATCAATAAATTTCAGACTGCTATAGTAGTTTTAGAAAACTAAGGAATGCTTTATTAATGTGTACATTCTTATGTGAAACACATGGCTTCTCTTGTGCATGCTTTTAAAAATTAAAGAAATGTACACTTAAAAATAAAAAGGGATTTACCAGATCTAATTAAATTTCTGGACCTTATGATGGGGTGATTCTCCTGGGTTATCCAGGTGGGCCCAATCAGATCACATGAGACCATAAAAGCAGAGAACTGTTTTCTGCTGAGGCAGAAAGGAATGTCGAGAGATATGAAGCCTGAGAGAGATTTGACATTGGCTTTGAAAATGAAGGCAGTCATGCACCAGGGAATTCAGGTGTCCTCTAGAAGCTAAGAATGACCTCCAGGCAAAAGCTAGCAAGGAAATGGGGACCTCAGTGCTGCAGCCACCTGGTGCTGAATTCTGCCAACCATCCTCAGGAGCCTAGGAGTGAAGCTCCACAGTGTCCAGCAAAGAACACAGCTCTGCTGACACCTTGATTCCAGCCTACAGAATTGTGAGGTAATAAATCTGTTGTCTTAAGCCCCTGTATTTTTGGTCATTTGTCATGGCAGCAACTGTGGAACCACCTCAGTACCTGTATTTTATTCTTTGTATCTTTCAAAGCAAATGGAATATCCAAGCAGTGTGGTTTACCTTCCACTAAGCAAGCTTACATTCTTGACTAAAACACACAGCTGCAAGAAGGTATGTTTAAGCGTAGCAAATTTGCCTCAGTGGCAATGGTTTTTCTGAGTGTAGGCAATGGTATGGTACGCTTCCACAGCTTCAAATGCCGCTACTTGTTTCAGAACATGGAAAGCCCATATCAAGTTGTCCAAAATACTATGGAGGACAATGAATACAAAACTAAAATGGTTGTGGTACACTTAGAACAATATGAGAAATACTCTTATTTTTAGCTCTACTTAAATAGATGTATCTCTGTTTAGATGAGAGTTTAATTTATAATTCATTGATTGGCAATTAGATGTCTTATAGCTTTCCTTCAATGAGCTTCCTCTCTTAATGTCTAAATTGGTATATATGAATGCATTCTTTCTTCTTTTCATTATGTTCCTGGGACCTGTATCAGTAGGGTAACACAATACTGTACTTGCATTTTCCATACATTCCGAAAACAAAATCTTTTCAACTATGCCAGGATGCACATTTTCAAATTTTGCTCCAGCATTCACTAAAAGTACTTTGCTTCTTCTAAATCCCATGCTCTGGAATATACCATTTTGGAAGTCTGAATTTTTTTTATCTAAACATCACACCGATCTTTTAGTTTCAGTATCTTCTCAGAACCAGCAATCTGGTTTCTCTTTAAGGAACTTAAAGCTAAAACATTCATATTCAGCTTCACTGAAGGAGATACCTTTCTCACTGGATACAAGGCCTGGTCACCATACAGCAATATATACAGGGATTTTCATCTGAATGTAGTGACCTTACAGCGAAAAACACTCTAGTGTTCAATGTGGAATCTTACTTTTGTCTTCCTTGTTTCTCCCTCAATTCTTTGGAGCACACACCTAACCGGAGAATGTTGGGTTGACTTTCTGAGGCTGGAGGAAACCAGTGCAAGTCCATTGGTGTTGGTGTGGTGTAGAGAGATTAAGACAGGCCCTGTACAGATGACCCAGGTAACTTTCCAGAGACGTCACTAATATGTGGAACTGCACTCTTCCCCACATTCTTCAATCTAGAGGTTTTAAAATTCCTTCCGGGTCTCTTTTTTTTTTTTTGCGGGATGTGGGCCTCTCACTGTCGTGGCCTCTCCCGTTGCGGAGCACAGGCTCCGCACGCGCAGGCTCAGCGGCCATGTCTCACGGGAGCAGCCGCCCCGCAGCATGTGGGATCCTCCCGGACCGGGGCACGAACCCGTGTCCCCTGCATCGGCAGGCGGACTCTCAACCACTGTGCCACCAGGGAAGCCCCGGGTCTCTATTTTTAGTCAGTAAGAAAAGCTCAAGGCATAGTCCCTGCTGCAGGTGCTGTTCTTCTTGGAAATGAAAATATCTTGGCTTCTTAAAATGTTAGAAATGACACTGAAATGCCTTTCTCAGTATTAGCAGGTACGTTCTCTTTGGCTCTGGGTTGAATCTTAGAACCATGGGGGTCGTAAAAGCGAAAATCCATAAAGAAACAAATCAGGAGGAATATTCTTCCAGTAGGATCAACTATATCAATAATGACACATATACCGATATGAATAGATAAAGGAGAGGCATTATTTGCATTTTCAGAAAAGAAGAAGCAGCCAAAACCAAGTAATTACAGGGCGGGGTCACAATGTCTGGGAGCACAGAGACCCTGACCCAGCTCTGCCTCCTCTTTGTATAGGTCATCTCCTGACACCATGACCACAGTGACCACCGTAGGGAGCTGCAGAATGGACCCAAGACAAAGGCCAACGGAAAGGTTGAAATGTCTCCATCCCCGTTTGCCTGGGCCTGTATGTAGTTCAGCATCATCGACACAGAAACTTTCCCATGTTGAGGTGCTACCACTGATAGCTCTTTGTTTGTGCCTCAAAAGTCTGCAGTTAAATAGACTTTTATAACATGATCTTTGATTCTCATAGAATAAGGCAAGATTTCTCAAAATAATTATTAAATGTATCTATATGGGATGTCAATATTTCAGAACTGGAATCACATGTCAAGATGCAAGTCTGAAGAGGAAACCTTGGGTCCTGGCTCCTGGGCCCAGGTTCTCACCCATGGGATGTTCCAACAGTCTGTCTTCTTTCCTTGTCCCTGCATCTTTGCCTTCTCCCTAAGTGAATGCATTTCCTTCTTCTAGAGAAGTCCTGGATTGAAAGAAGCTGTCTGGGGGATGTGAGCTGGCAACACTCATTTTCTCAGAGAGATTAGGCAGAAGAGGTGGCCGTGATGAGGGTTTTCCTTTGCTCCACGGCAGCCCTTCAATGCCTGTAGAAAGACCTTCCCCAGCAGAGGAGGGGTGTTCTGTCTACAAGGGAAAATAGTGCAGCCGTGCTCCCTGGTTAACCCCTTCAAATGAGCTCCCAGTGCCCAATTACGGGGATTCCTTCAGGGCATAACAGAAACAGCAAATTCATAAATTCCTCTAGTTTCTGCTGATTTTGTTACGTAAGTTGCTTTAACAGGTGTATGGAAGCAGAATCTAAAACGAGCAAACAGACCTTTTCCAAATCATTTCTTTTTGAAAGTTGTTGCCCAGAAGGGATCAGCATCATATGTTCTGAAAGTACGAAGGGACTAAAGGACAGGCTGAAAAAACAAGAGAGCAGGACACCAGATCTGCACAGGTGGTTCTAGCGGACTTTCTTTCCAGCCACACTGCAAATCCACACCTGGATTGAGAGCTGCCCGCAAGCTAAAGGTGCTGCAGGGCCAGGACAAGAATGCACACTGGGACGCTGTATTCACAAGGATCCTATTTTTCATTTTGTAGGGTTGCCACATCATTTTTACAGGCTTTCGGGGCCTGTGGTTCAGCAAGACATGCAAGCATGAGTTAGGGGAAAGCCAGGGTCTGTGTTTTCCTAGGAAAATGCCTGACTCTATGTCCCTTCTCACCACATTTACCCAATCCCGTAGAACACGCAAACACACTCCTCCTTTCACACACACTCTCTCACGTCCACATACCCATACTCACTCACAGACACACAAATACACTCTCACGCTCTCCTACACGCTTACACCCATCCGTCTAGTCACAACTGCAACCTCGCATTTTCATACACGGTTTACTTGCGTCCACACAAACTCACAAGGTGCTCACAGACACACTTGCACACTCTCATATGTACCCACTCACACTCTCTTATACTCATCATCCACTCAGCAAACACTTTTTCAAACCTATGCTACAAACACACATACACTCAGAGGCATTTCCCACCCACCTCTCTCTCCCCCCTCCCCTTCACACACACACACACACACACGTGCACACACGCACTTGCCCTGCTCTGCTGATTCATCAGCCCCGGGTCTCAGCCCCAGCCTGTGTGGGACCCGCCCCGTCAGAGGCTGTTGGACGTGGAGGAAAGCTGAGACTCCCCGGTTCACTTCTCATCCCCGGAATGACTGCATTCAGCCTCCTGCAGCTCAGGAGAAGTAAGGGCTGCAGAGAACGTGCACCAGCTCCACCTGCAAGGCTCCCACAACAAGCACTGAGGCGCGTATCTGTTGGGAACCAGTGGCTTGTGTGATTTAGTCTCACGTCAGTCTTCAGCTTTAAGTGTCAAGGATCCTGACCTCGCAAGAAATACACTTTCCCCAAGGTCCTCTGAAAAGCCCCATGGGCACCATTCTTGGATAAATATGGTCACTGTAACTGACAAAGGGAAAAGCCAGGCACAGGGTCCCAGGGAGGTCAAAGGGCTCTGGGCTGGGAATTAGGAGGCACGCCTGCAGGACCCAGCGTTGCCCACACGCTCTGGGCGGTCGAGGGCCTGTCCCCAGCCTTTCCCATAGCCTTGCCTTTCCCGTCCCATGCTAATGTGGGAGTGGGATGGTGACAGAGCCAAGCCCACCCAACCCCCGGTCCTCCTAGTTTACTGGAGTCTGTGGTTCTCAGCTCTGACCTTATAGGAGCACTTCTGATCGCCCTTGACATCTGAGTCCTCTCCCTGATGACCTGCGAACAGCTTAGTGTGTTGAGCTTCTCCGTGAAGCGTGGTCTCTCTGTAGACCTTTGCCCATAGATTCGAGTAACAGTCACCCTGAGCTCACTCTGTGCAGAGAGCTGATGCCTCACAGAGCATGCCTAGTGGAAAAGAAAACAAAAACAAAAACAAAAAAAGCAAAACCCACCATAGAACAGCTTGAACTCTAGAGGTCAAGCAAAAGCAACACAGGGCAAAAGCCATGAGGATTAAGAAGTGGCTATAAATGCTAAAGTGGCTGCCTTGGGGGAGCAGGCTAAAGTTCATCACGAGAAGCTGTTCTGTTGTGCCTGTGAATGGGATTTCTGATAACACACCCCAAGTAGTGAGCCCCGTGTAAAAGCATTAAGTGAACGAAGGCCAGATTGGGGTTGGCATCCTTTGTTTCAACAAACAGGATGGCATTTCTACCTGAAAGAAATTCACGGAGACCATTTACCAGCTGGGAAAATTTGGGAAGACTAAACTCCCAGAACCTAGCTTGTTCTCATTTGTGTACCTCACACGATTTTGAGATAATCAAATGCAATATCACACGTGACAGTGGCTGGGGGAATGTCGCATGTCATGTAGAATGTCATACTTCTATTGAAGTCTCACTTTGGGGGTGTCCTTTAGACGTCTTAATTTCTGAGTTGGATTCTAGAATTGTCTCAGGGTTTAGTGACCTGTCAAAAGTGTGACAGAGAAGGTAGTAGGACTTTAATCTGTCCTGCTCACCTGATGAGCTATTGTTTCATTGAACCCCTACAAGCTGTATTAAGAGACGCCTGGTTTCACTCCTCCCGTTAGCACAGGAGCTTCGTGGGTGTGGGTCTTTGACAGCCATGGAATCAAATGGTGTCAAATTGTGAAGAGTCAGGTCAGAGGTCATTCTTTTTTCTAGTAAACGTTAAACTTTAATTACTTTTAATATATCAGTTAACATAATCAAAGACATTGTGCCTCTGTTTCTTCATTATGGTGGTGGCTGCTTGAGAACCAGGGCTACATTGTATCATCTCTGTTATCATAACTTTCTGGCATATATCAGGCTTTAAAGACATACATGGAATAAGTGAATGATGAATGAATGAAATCAACAATATCCTGATTATGCTTCATGATCATTCATGGCTTCCTCTAAATGCCACAGAAGGTCAGAGATCTGCTGGTCCAAACCCTGTGTTTTTGTTTAAGGAGGATGAAATCCAAATGGACAGAGTTGACAAGCAAGGCTGTAAAACTACAGAGTTCTAGAAACAAGTCCTAAGGCCCAGCGCAGGGTTCTGTGTCTACCCCTCCCCACACTGCATTCTTCTGTTGATCCTGGGAATTTGGGGAGACTTAGCAAAGTGAAATAAGGAGAAATAAATCAACCAAGAATAGTGCTGACTGTGTTCACTAATAGCCTTGCACAGCTGCTGGGAACAGTCCTTGTGTTGACAGAGTCAATTCAGAGCCAAACATACTTTTGTTTCCTGAGGTCAGGTTGGGCCTGAATGTGCCATTTCATTAACATGCTTGGTGTTCCTGGTTGAGGAGTGAGGGTGCCCGGGCCCTGAAGGCGCCAGCACCCCAGCACGTCCTTCCCTGGGAGGTGACACAAAGCATCCCCTTCGCCCAACACAAAGAGGACTTTGGTGAGAAGAGAAATGAGCCTGGTTGCCTGCCCCGCCTTTGGCTGCTCTCCTGGTCCTCCGGGTGGAGATGTGCTGCTTGCCTTGCATATCTGTTCCTGTTTGTTAAACTGCTCCAAGACAGAGTCAATTTATACACTGACTCACCTCAGACTTCTAGAACTAGCAAAAAAGGAAAAGCTTAAATATGTGGCACGTGAGTAATCTGATGGCTTCCTTTCACGTATTTGCAAATCCACGTTGAGTCTCATCCCCTGAGAGCACGTCCATAGACTAGCTCGCCCTCAGAGGCTTTCACCTTCTGGGTATGTGTGCAGCATCCCTCTAGTCCTACTGCTTATCGCTGCACCTTCCTGGGTCTTCAGTGGCCCAGCAGGTGGCAAAGGAGCTTCCCTCCACAGCCCCAGAACCCCACTGGTGGGGCCTGGAGGTGGATGGGTCTTCCCATGGCTGAGGTTCCCCCTGAGCATCTAAGCCCAGCTCTTCCTGGGGCCTCGGGCCTCAGTGGCTCTTCTCCAGGGTTTGGAATTGTTCCTGGTGCCCACAGAGATTCTCCTTCTTGGGATTCCAATTGCATATGCATTTTTCTTTCCTGACTTAAATTCTCATGTCGAGTTGCTTTGTATTAGTCATCGGCTTCCACACTTCCTGAAAAGGCGGCTTCTGTCCTGCTGGCGGCTTCTGTCCTGCTGGAGACTAGCCGACTTGTCTGGCAGACAACTTAAACGAGGAGGTACTTTTAGAGCACTTTTGGAATTGTTCTTTTTCTTTTGACATTCAGCTTTCGTAATCATGAGAATTTAGATAACTGCAGGTTTAACAGAAAGGCCTTGGGGCTTTTGAGTTTCTGGAGTGATTCCTGTGACAGTAGCCACCAAAGGATGAGGAAAATGAGGAGAAAGAGATCCATTCATTGTGGCTAATTTTTACCAGGCAGCACATTTTACAACATCTCAAGAGGACATCTTCCTGATTGGTGATAGAGGCAAATGACATTTCTGGTTTCCAGGTAAATCATTTACTAGTTTCCTTGATTGCTGGGACTATTCAAGGGTCTGATAGATTCTAAGGAGTGAGCTGGTTCCTCACTTCCTGGCAATAAATAACCATTCCTGAAATGTTTATCAAGTAAATTTAACCTGCTGACTCCAAGAGATATTTCAGTTGTTTAATCCTTTTCTAGGAGGAAGAAATAGCAATGCTCAGTGCCTCTCTTATTCTCTGCTTCCTCCCAAAATATTAACAAATATTAAATAATAATGAGTTTCCTTTTTAATTAAACTGGCCTCCAGTGTGGGGTGTGCTCAATGAGGCATCACGGCACTGATATACTGTGTAACACACATCCCTCTTATTCAAAGAAATTCGGCTGAAAACCTATACTCCCTTATTGTCACAGCTTCTTTGCTCCACTAGCCTCCAGTAGATGTATATAACCTCCTTGTAACTAGTCCTCCAGATGGCCTTGATGAACAATGACCCAATGAACCATGCCTAACCATGCCTACTGGCATATGCCCCTTGGGTAGCTCTCTCCTACATTAAGTCAGGCTGACTCTGTGTAACCAAAAGAATGTAGTGTCAGTGATGCTGTCTGACTTCTGAGACTAAGTTACAAGAATCCTAAATGACACTATGAAACTTGTGCCATGATTTCTCAGACCACTTGCACTGGTGCAGTCCAAATGCCATGTAAGATGTTTGACCCCTTGAAACTACTGTGTATGCAAGGATCCCAAGATTTTTTTAACAAATGGAAAGAGGTGCTTGGTCTACCCCCAGCTTTTCTATCCATCTTGGGTCCAGGACCGACGCCAAGCATGTAGTGAAGAGGGCTTCAGATGTCTCCAGGCTCAGCCCTGACCTGCCTCAACTGATGGGGACCCCAAGAAGGAGATACCCAGATGAACCAGAACTGTGAATCAATTGGCAGAGCTGTGAGAGATGACGACAAATTGTTTTAATACAGTTAGTTGTTACTCAGCAATAGATAACCAGAACTTCATAGCTGATTGATTGGGGGAAAGGTACATCTGAGTATTCACAAAACCTCCTTGAGTTTGGTCCAATGAAAGTACTAAGTTAGTTCATCCACACAATTTCCATCCTCTTAGTAAATGGTCTATATTGAAATTCTCAGTTTTGGCAAATGACATATATATATATATCATACTGTTTCTAAAATGACCTACAACACAATACGATCTTGATCTTTGCAGTTGTCATATAAACTTTCTTGAAATCTCGCCATCCTGAAAGGCATTCGATACAGAACACTGATATTCTGTTGGCTGCAGAATTTGTTGAATACCCTGTTTGAATTTGCTGTTGGCCTCTTAGAATTCCTGCTGTCTTATAGATTCAAAGCTGTTCTTTGCATCTTTGGAAAAAGTAATACCATTCCTTGAAGGGTTTTTACAGAATGTAACTTTTGGTCAAGTTCATGTGACTCACATGCAAGGAAAAAAGGCTGCTTTGAGACCCTCATCTTAGAATCATGACATTTAATGCCAAAGAGGAACACGGAAATAGTCCAATCCAACAACACAAGCTTTCTTGATCCTCTAATCCATTTTCTGTACTCTATGGGGAATGTTCTTTTAGATTCTGAATTAAATTTAATCATGTCTTGCCCTTAATAAAAACTTCCAATGATTTTTTTCAGTGCTTGTAGGATAAAAAGAACAAAGTCCTTAATACACGCATGATATGTCTGCTGATCTCATAATATATTTATTATTAAATAAAAAATATTGGACCAATTCCATATCCCAATGGAAAAAATCCAACAGCCTACAAAAATAATTATACATGAACTAAAAATCCAAATATAATGAAATTCTCTCATCTCTCCCTTTTTCTCTCTCCTGTTTACTTTCTGATTTTAACCAGTAATTTCAGAGTAAAAATATAACCCACGTTACTGATGGGCTCTGTTCTCCCAAGAGGGCTGGCACATTTTCTGTTATATGTGGAACTTTGCCTTTTGTAACATCTCGCATATGTTTAATTGTATACCTTTTATGTGATGTTGATGGTTTTTACACAAAAGACTGAGACATTGATGTGCAAGTCCATAGCATTCCTGTCAGCTTTCCATGAGCCAGTAAATCACATTCACGGAAAGCTGCTATTGAAGCTTTGCTCACATGGGCTTGGATGGGGGCTCACGGGGGACATCAGTGTAGAAAAGTAACATTCTTATGATTTACCTCACCCAGGGACAGATGAAAGTGAGGCCTCGATATCTCAGAAAAATTATTGCAACTTATTGCGTAAGCTAGTTGCCTTCACTCTTATGAGTCTCCTTAAGCCTTAAGATGTAGACATTTGCTGCTCATGGACTTTAATGAGAGAGCAGCATTGAAACAATTGAGGTAAAACTACACCTGGTTTTCATATCTGATGCTTTTAATCATCCTTCACTCCTTGTCAATGTCCATTTCTCATGCTCTCTTCTGTTTCAAACACCCTCAAGGGATCCTGGCAGGTATTTCTCTCTGGTGAACTCTCTGGGCTGAGGTCCTCACTCATTGTCATCATTACTGGACGAAACTCAGTGCAGAGAGCTTCTTGCATCCAAGTGCAATATGGGGGCCAGGCTGGAGCCTGGCCTTTATGTTCCCTGCCCAGCTCCCCCTGTGAGGTCCACACCCTCACACAGGGTAATAGCAAATGCACCACAACAGAACTGAACATCAAACTGGGGTTTCACAGGACTGAATTACTATGGGAGATGCCATCAGCACTGACCTCCATGGAGAAAGTAGATGTTTAAAAATTCTGAACAGCATTTCAATTTTAAAGCATCATCTCTCTTTGCCAGTGTTGATTCTGAAACCCTGCACTGGCATCTGGCTCTCCCTTAAGGGGGCTGACATCTCCAGGTTGGTGCTCTGTACACACCTGACTGCCGGGAGACAACTGAATACAGGATGGATCCCTCCACATGCATAGTCATTAGGTGCGCTCCATGGCACCTAGAACACTTTTCACTTTGATGACCGTGGAACAAAGGCAGAACATTTCTTTTCAGCTTAGAGTTCATCTCGTAAAGTTTCTCTTGATGTTAATTCCTCAACCGATTTTACTCAACTCCTGTTGTAGTTCTGTGAACTAGGACTGTAATCTGGGTTTATAGTATGAGTCAACATTTACACTTTTAAAATCACAGTCAGGAAAACAGGGTAGACTTGGCTACCAAATAAATCTAAGTAGATACAGCAGAAGTAGTTCCTAAATTCACTATACCTTACCCCTCTATGGTTAGTACTTAGCATACCTTGGAAGAGAGTCATTATATATTTGCTATAGGCAGACACTTATATTATTGTAAAGTAACATTTAACTTTGGATTCTTGAGGGTTGCTCCCCTCACCCCATATCTTTGTGTCTAACATGGGTAATATGGGGGAGCATAGGTAATATGCTCGAGCCAAGGTAATACTTGTGTCTTCATGTGTTTTGGGGACATATCTGTTCCACAGAACTTTCTTTTTCCTTATCCATGAGTACTAGTTTATCAGCTCCAGATTAGTAAAACACCTATAAATTGTAATCTGACATGAGGTGTTTTACAAGCCATCTGTTACTAGTTAGAATGGTTTCATAGTATCTCTTTGTTTATTGTATATCAAAGTTGATGGAGTGCTACCCTTAGAACCTGACCCTCCATCACTTGCATTCTAATAACTCTTTCATGAGGGGATAATAAAGGGTTGGTATGGAAGCTAGCGCATGTGCCCTGATGGTGTCAGAGAGTAGAAAGGGCTGGGGTTTAACTGAGTAAAGTCTTCTCCGAACGTCCATTATGCCCCAGGAGTTGTGTTCTGTGCCAGGGAGATAGAGATGGAAGACCCTGTGCTCTGGGAGTTCACTGCTCAGAGGAACAGATAGACAAAGCAATGGAGACACAGTGTGATAATCATTATGACAGTGGTTGAACAGGGTCTCATATAGAAGAACCACCGACCCTCTACAGTGAGGGTCAGCTAGGTGTCTTGGAGGAAGTGACACCTGAAGTTGAGGTTGGGAAACAACAGGAATAAGCCAAGCTAACAAAACAAAAAGTAATGAGCCAAATTGCGCTGGGGAGAGAGGAACAGACCCAGTGCCTAGGGACCAAAGAGCACCTTAGCAACAGCCTGGGAAGCAAAAAGAAACTTAAAACATTTATAATTTGCACATCTGGGGTAAGAGGTATTTTTTCTCTTTTTAAAAATATTTTATTGGGCTTCCCTGGTGGCGCAGTGGTTGAGAGTCCGCCTGCCGATGCAGGGGAC
>NW_020173927.1:771722-813046 GCF_003031525.2 Neophocaena asiaeorientalis asiaeorientalis
AAAAAAAAATATATATATATATATATTTTAAATTAATTTATTTGTTTTTTATTTTTGGCTGCATCGGGTCTTAGTTGCAGCATGCGGGATGTTTGGTTTAGGTGCTGGTTTAGGTGCAGGGGCTCTGTAGTTTGTGGCAGGCAGGCTCAGTAGTTGTGGCACACGGGTTTAGTTGCCCCGTGGCCTGTGAGATCTTAGTGCCCCGATCAGGGATCAAACCTGCATCCCCTGCATTGGAAGGTGGATTCTTTACCACTGGACCACCAGGGAAGTCCCTACATTTTCTTTTTTAAATTAATTTTTATTAGAATATAGTTGATTTACAATGTTGTGTTAGTTTCTTCTATACGGCAAAGTGAATCAGTTACACATATACATAAATCCACTCTTTTTTAGATTCTTTTCCCATGTAGGTCATTGCAGAGTATTGAGTAGAGTTCTTTGTGCTATGCAGTAGGTTCTTATTAGTTATCAATTTTTTGTTTGTTTGTTTTTTGCTTTTTTTGTTTTTTTTGCGGTATGTGGGCCTCTCACTGTTGCAGCCTCTCCCGTTGCAGAGCACAGGCTCCAGACGCGCAGGCTCAGCGGCCATGGCTCACAGGCCCAGCCGCTCCGCAGCATGTGGGATCCTCCCGGACCGGGGCAGGAACCCATGTCCCCTGCATCAGCAGGTGGACCTCTCAACCACTGCGCCACCAGGGAAGCCCAGTTATCAATTTTATATATAGTAGTGTGTATATGTCAATCTCTATCTCCCAATTTATCCCTCCCCGCCTTGGTAACCATAAGTTTGTTCTCTACATCTGTGACAAGAGATATATTTTTATTTGACCCCAAGTTTATCTCAGTAATCCAAAATCAGGAAGGCCAGCCCTATATGTATTCACTCCTATCCTCCAGACCTCTGCTTCCAGGTACCCAAGAAATAAAATTTTATTTTCTTGGGGGCAAAAGGAAATTTTTGACTTTTAAAAGGCAATTCTCATGCATCTCTCAATCCTCATCATGTAAATATTTACCCATTTTACTTAGAATACTCTTGGTAAGTGCCTAGAATGAGAGCTGGACCACCCAATTCTAACTGTTTCCTTGGTGTAATTGTCTTTGTGTGTGTCCTGGTGTTTGAGGGATTTTTTAAAAGCCTTTCTCATATGAAGACTTCAAAGACCTGTTGAACCCAACAGGTGACAACAAAATCTTTGTCTTGTGACATTTACAGAGTTGTCAGAACTTGGTGTGCTGCAGAAGATAAATGACATAGATGGTTTTTCTTTACCCAGGCTGATTTAGAAGATGTTTATAGACAATTTAACGTCTCTTCACAATGTGAAATAGTTGATTGTAAGTAGTTTTTCCTCTTTTTTATCACAAGTAGAAAACTAGAAATAAAAAATGAATTATAAGAGAGAAAAGCAAATATATCTCATCAGAATGTACATGCTGTCACCCTGGTTTTCCCTGGTGGTTTTCAAATAAATTCTCCACTTGGATTCTGGAAGAAGAGTCTGCAGAGAAGTCTCAGTGGTATAGAAAGGGCATTGATCCAGCACTTGGTTCCATTTTTGATTCCAGCCAGGTCCTGCTGCTAACTCACTGAGGGTACTCAGTACAAAACAGTTTCCTCCTTACTTCAGAAAATGAGGAATTTGGATTAGATAGTATATCTACGATTCTTTCTGTCCTAAAATTTTCTTCATCTAAACCAATGTTTTTTGTGCTTGTGTTTTTTGACTGCTTTTGTTTTTCCTCTAAGTTTTCCCCTTTCAGATGAATGTCAGGAGGTATAATTACCATGGGAAAAATACAGTTTACTGGCCCTAACTACATGCTCACTCTCTTTCTAAGCAGTTAAATATATCAACTCATTTAATTCTCCTGGTAACACAAGAAGGTGGATACTACTTATTATCCCTATCTTAGAGAGGACAAAGCTAAAGTGAAGGGAGGCTCAGTAATTGCCCAAGGTCACATCCAGAGGTGATGAACGGAGATTTCAACACTGGCATATCTCCAGATAGAGCCCGCATGGGGATCCTTTGCTTCTGTAGCACTGGGAGGGGACCGAAGGGAGGAAAGTGGTCAGGCTGACATACGTTAGGAGGGTCATTGGTTATATCAGCACCCCTGGCATCTTTGGACATCAGACGTTTCTCCCATATTTGCCAGGGTCCCCAGGGGCCAAGGGTGTGGGTAACAGACTGGCTCTTGACTGGCTTTACTAGCCAGGGAAGGAGGGGTTTGTGCCATTCAGAGTACCTCCAGCTGAATGTACATAAAACGCGGGTGCAGGCCAAGGTATGAGGAATAGGCCAAGAGATAAAGGTCTTTCATAACATAACCAAATCTTCCAACAGATTCCCTTAATCGAGAGGAGCCTGAGGTATTCTTCCCACAAAGTACTAAGTGGGAACTAAACCCTCATCATGTGCCTAACTGGACTCTTCCTAGTTGTTGCCTTTATCAACGTGTGCCTTCAGGGGCTGTGTCACGTGGTCCTAGTCACCTAAACTTCTCCACAACTCAGGTGGCAAGTGTCATCCATCCCAATTAGTATTGTTGATGTTGAAGAACCACAAAATAAATAAATTATATTTATTTATCTATTTAATTTTTTTAAATTAATTTTTATTGGAGGACAGTTGCTTTACAATGTTGTGTTACTTTCTTGTTGTACAGCAAAGTGAATCAGTCATACATATACATATATCCACTCTTTTTTAGGTTTCCTTCCCATTTAGGTCAGTTTGTGAATTTTAACTTACAGTATTTTCCTGCTGCCTGAAGGTTCCCACCAACACACTGCGAATACTCCTCCCAGGGGACCAGCTTCCCCTCTTGCCCTCCCCTGACTGTGACCTAGTGGCATTCACATGCACCAATGAGACCCCCTCGTACCCTTTGCTCGTGTACTTCACCCTGACCCTGTTAAAGGCACTGGTCCAGGGTCCTCACCCTGGGCTCCCCCCCTGCTGGGTGGAGTCATCTCCCTTCGTCCTCCCTCCATGTGACCCCCTCATGATGTATGAGAACTCTGTCTCTCTAGGACCTGTAGTGAGATACACTTTGCTTTCCTGCATCTCTCCTGTGTGTCTTCTTCTGGTCATACCTGACTGACCATCCATGAAAGAATACAAAACATCCTCCCTCCTTCTTCCAAGCCAGCAGCATTGTATTTCTCTGATCTATCTTCTGTGGTCACGTAGTTCTCTGACCACAGCCTGGAAGGGTTCTCTGCTTTCAAGGACTTATTTCATTAGATTGGACTCACTCAGGAAATCCAGGATTTTCTCCCCATCTCAAGATCCTTAATGTAACCTCATCTGCAAAGCCCCTGGTTTTTCATGTAAGGTGACATTCTCAGGACCAAGGGATTAGAATGTGGACATTTTTGAGGGGCATTATTCTGTCTACAACACAGATTTATAATAAAAAATACAATAACTCTCACTAGTGGGGAGTGCATATATATATATATTACACATAAAATTTGAGGGCCAGATTGTCTGTAACAGAAGAATCGAGGACCCTGGATCACCTGTGACTGGAAGCACTGGTAGCTAATCCTCAGGTAAAAAAGGATGTGCCCTCATCAGTACAACAAAAGCCCTGGAATGGTCACAGGCCATGTGTAGGTTTGTTGCTCTGAAGCTGGAAGTGGCAGTGTTCTCTGTGACTGTCTCCTTCCATAGCTCCCCAGTTTGGACTCCTGTGTTGCTGACTTAAGGGAAAGCTGGACTAAAGGCTATGTTGGCATAGGACACATCTCCTGTTTAGATGAACTCAGGTATATATGGGGTTCCCTGGTCATCGGATTAGAAAGGACTTAAAGAGTAGAATGAGTCCTGGGTCGGACCCAGTGTGTTCTTCAAGAATAGAGAGAAATGCAGGTTGGGATATGAATGGAGGTGAGAAGAAGTGCACTGTAAAAGGGAGAGCCATGGAAAGGGAAGGTGAACAGACTAAATATTTACTCACTCCTGCTGTACTATATGCCAAGTTCAATAGTCACAGTGTGAGGAAACAGGTCAGAGGTTATTAGCCCAGGGTCATAGAGTTAGAAGTCACTTTTTTTAAAAAAATAATTTTTATTGGAGTATAGTTGATTTACAATGTTATGTTAGTTTCTGCTGTACAGCAAAGTGAATCAGTTATACGAATACATATATCCACTCTTTTTTAGATTCTTTCCCATATAGGCCTTACAGAGTACTGAGTAGAGTTCCCTGCACTATACAGTAGGTTGCTATTAGTTATCTATTTTATATATACTGTAGTAGTATGTATATATCAATCCCAATCTCCCAATTTATCACTCCCTCCACCCCGTTTCCCCCTTGGTAAACATAAGTTTGTTTAAATACATCTGTGACTCTATTTCTGTTTTGTAAATAAACTCACTGGTACCATTTTCTTAGATTCCACATATAAGCGATATCATACGATATTTGTCTCTCTCTGTCTGACTTACTTTACTTGGTATAACAACCTCTAGAAGTCACTTTTAATTCTTAATTCACACCCCCACCCCCATCTCTTACCTCTGGATTCTTACCCTGCTGGGGGCCCAGCCCAGAGCCCAGCCTCCTGGGGCTTGTGCGGTTCACTCCACATCACTGTTCTCATGCTTTTGTAACACACGTCACAGTTTCTAATCATTTCCCTATTGATTTACTTACTTATTTGTTTGGACAATCTACTCCGATGGACCTAGAGCTTCAGGAGCACCTAGATGGAGATAGGGTTTGTAGGGTTTGTGTCTTTGGGATCTAGCATGGGTCTCCCACACCCTAAGCACCTGGTGGATGATCAGTTGACTGGTGGTCTGAGTGAAGAGGGGACAGAATAGAATTCAGGGAAAACACAGAGGTCTGATGGCATTTTCTCGGCTTCACTTGTCCAATCAGCTTTAGGAAAGAAAAGGGTAAACGACCAGTTTGTCAAGATGGACAAATTTTTATCTTGTGAAAATTTTCATTTTGCCCCACTTTTGAGAAGTGGTATAAAACTACATATCTATGAAGCAAGTAAATTTGCTCAATTAATGGAGACTTTTCTAAAAGTAATGAATATAATTTTATTGGTGGAAATTTTTACGTTACCAAATAGGACAAATCAAGAAGTCGTGTGTAGCTATAATTATCTTTTGATTAGGCCCTATTTGAGTTGGTTCCCTGAGAAAGTGAATGTGTTGGTGGTCTGGTCAGAGGCTGTGGCTTTCTCCTTCGTTGCTCCAGGTGCTTATGGCTATTTATCTTGGATGGTCAGCAGGTGTTGGTCCCATAGCACAGAACGTTTCAGTCTGCATTCTCTAAGCTTCTGCAACACTAGTATCATAAATTCCAGTTCTTATTCCTTCTGTGTGAGCTTGTGATTAGGAAGACAATCTCCCCACTTTAAAAAGTGAAGTAAAAGAGTCTGCAAAGAGGTATAATACGAGAATAGTCAGGTGGTCGCATGTGAAATATGTCTGCCAGATGCAAAATTGCCCAAATTGTAGACCCATGAATGGTCAGAATTCCCACAGGTGACATTCTAGAATATTCAGCACCACGTGGCTTAGTCAGATTCAACTCGCTTTGATGGGTCCATTTTTTTTCTCTCAAAGAATTAGGGATTTTGAGTAACACTGTGTGACCTGTGGAGGAAGGCAGGATAGAGACACACGAGTGAAAGAATGGCCCAGTCTCCAGCTCCAGTTGAGCTTTAATTGTATTTTATCTTACTACATCGTGTGCATTAATGTGAACTGCCTTAAAGCCTTTCTGAAAGTACATACGGTGTGAATCAATCAATGGCTCAATCAATCAACAAGTTAACCATAAACAAGGAGCTGCTCTGTGTGTTCTGTTTGAATTTGAATTTTTTGTGATACAAGCTATTTAAATTAATGACTGAAATGTAAGTAATTTCAAACTATCCTCAGGAAAAATATACGTAAGTAGGAAATATTCCAATTGCATCAGCATTTAGCTCTGCCATTGGTCAGTGGGGAAAAAATAACTCAGGATGAATTTTCTGGATTAATTCCCCTGTTATAAATGATAACTTCTGAAAACGTACATATCGGGAAACTAATGAAATATTTGGTATAATATTATATGATTTTCCGCAAAAAACTTTTTAATTACAAAATGCTATTATTCTAACAACTGTTATTTTTTTTTTAATTTAATTTAATTTTTTTTTTGCAGTATGTGGACCTCTCACTGCTGTGGCCTCTCCTGTCATGGAGCACAGGCTCCGGACATGCAGGCTCAGTGGCCATGGTTCATGCGCCCAGCTGCTCTGCATATGTGGGATCCTCCCAGACCAGGGCACGAACCCGCGTCCCCTGCATCAGCAGGCGGATTCCCAACCACTGTGCCACCAGGGAAGCCCACAACTGTTATTTTATAGTCTATTTTAAGTGGTATTTTTAGTAAGACTTTTATAGCTTCAAATAAAATGAAAATATAATTAAATGCAGACAATGATCTTAATAAAAGTATTGATACATGTAAAGGAATTAATATTAATTTTTTGTTTTGTATATTAAATTTCATTTACATATTTCATAGTCTATTCATCAAAGAGCAGCATGAACAGAATGATAATTTTATCCTTTCTATGTTTTTGTGGTATAAAATTTTGCAATTTTAATAATAATAGAGAATTTCACTCTGAACTTTCTATATTTTGTCTGTGGAATGATCAAATAACTACTTTTTACTCTTAATCTTAATTCTAGACAAAATTTCAGGTCAATTTTCTTTTAGTTTTCTCAATGTTTTCATATTAAAAAATAAATATTTTTTTGATAATGCAAACATAAATAATTTAAAAGTCCCATTTCATATTTATTCACTATATGAAGGATCAAACTGAGGACTTTCAGTAGAAATCATGTATCTTCTGTAGCTGATTACACAGTAACACAATATTATTAAATTAGAGAACTAATTTAATTTAACATAACAGAATATAATTAGAAAATAATTTGAATTTTTATCTGAATAACTCAGAGATCACCATATAAACTTTCTTTAACAATTGTGAACAATTAATATAAGATGCAAGAAGGGATGAATTTTGATAACTGAATTTACATTTTCTGGTTTGTGTATGTATATGTGTGTGTGCATGTGTGTGTGTGAGAGAGATACAGAGAGAGAGAAGAAATCAAGGAAAAGAGAGAGCAATGAGACCTGGTTGGAGGTTGAGGACATATATTTGCATCTTGTCTATTTAAGTGCAAAGAGGTTTTTGGGTTAGTCAATAGTGATGTACCCACATATGACAATCACTTCAAAAAGACTCAAAATATTAAGCTGATTTCTTCACATATTGCACCAAACTTTTTAAATTAAAAAAAAAACATTTTCTTCAATACATTACTTCACATCAGGCTGTGGTTAAATGTGACATGACCTTTTAAAGAGATGGTACAATTGAGAACTGTCTTTTTGGAGAATTTCCTTTGACCTGGGTTAACTCCACAATGAGAGTGGCCAGGTGTGTGAAAGTCTCCTTTTTCCATGGACACCAGGCTCTACAGAAGCACCCTCAACAAAGATAGTAAAGTTTCTCTAATATCAGAAATGTCTTCCTTTCCTAAAACTTTTCTTAAAATTAACATGGTGTTGTCCATTAAAATATCTGACTACTGATTTGATGCCTGATTTTGGGGGGGGGACACCTCTTAAAGAGAATCAAGTTTCACAAGGGATCCAAATTTTATATCCTCCTTTTCTGCTAAGAAGTCTTACCAAGTGAGCAAAGACTCCAAAAAGTGTAAAATCTCTATTTCATGGATATTTAATAACATGATTCTGGATATAGTCTTATAAGTTACTCTTCAGTGTTGGCTAAAAGCATAATATAGTGTTCAATGAAGATATATTTAATACCAGGACTTATAAATACTGAATTGCTTTTTTTTTCTTTTCAAACCATATACATCACACTAGAAAAAAAAAATAAAATAAAAAAGCAACCAAGAAAACTGTACCTCCATCTCATGACACTTTATTCACAGTATTTAAAAAGTGAGTTTATATTTAAAATTTTATTCTTTTCCTTACTTGTATGAAGGTTAATCTATGAAGTAGCATAAAAATCAAAGTGGAATGAGAGGCTCCTGTTTCCTGGTCTGTCATGTAAGGAGTTCAGAATTGGCCACTACTTCCTGACAACATGTGAAAGGCTGAGCAATCTGAAAAATCAACAACTCTTCTTAGATCCTTCAGAGATGTGAGATCACAGGGCAAACTGTTGCCTCCAAATTTGGAAAGACAGGCAGATGCAGAGAATCACAACTAACCTACACAGAAACCCCTGAGCAGAAATCTCCCAGAGAACCAGTGCTAGGGTAGGAAAATATTAACAGTAATTGACAAGTTGCTGGAGACAAGTATGGACAGATCTGTGAGTTAAAAACTTCAGGGGCACATGGTCATAGGGAGGTCCCCATGCATTTGTGAGCTTTACTTCCTAGAACTCTAACAGATTCTCACAGTGGAGATCTAAGAAAAATACCCTTGGCTTCCAGCAGGGAGAGAGGAAAAGTAAGCATCTTGAAATACATCAGAGCATTCTATCTTCTTAACAAGGTTTGCCTTCAAGAGCAATTATTTTACCAGAGCCTACCTTACTGGGGTTTTATTAGAGCCTAAGAAGCCTGGGGGAAGGGAAATGCCCAACTCTAGTTCCCTCTAGCCTTGAACATGAAGAAAGGGAAATATCCAAATCCAGCCCCCTCTAGCCATCCTGTCCCACCTAGGAGGGGAATAATAACTGAGAAGCACTGGTGGAAGTTCACAGTCCAAGGGCACTTGCTCAATAAAAGACTCAGAACTAATCATAGAACTATAGAACACTTCCCTTCCCTCACACCTTACCACTACATTACTAAAGATCTATTTACTGCAGTTCCTTTTACCCAGTATATCATGTCCACCTTTCAAGAAAAATTATAACACAAACAGAAAGGTAAAAAACACAATGTAATGAGCCAGAGAAAGTGTCAGACTGAGATCCAGATATGGCAGGAATGTTGGAATTGTCAGACTGTGAACTTAAAACAACTATGATCTATATAATAAGGGCTCTAATGGAAAGAGTAGAAACAGCAAGAACATATGGGTAATGTGAGCAGAGAGATGAAAATTCTAAGGAAAAAAATCAAAGCAAAATGCTAGAGAACAAAAACAATGTAACAAAAGTGAAGAATGCCTCTGATGGACTCATTAATATACTGTACACAGTTGAGGAAAGAATCTCTGAGCTAGAGGATATGTCATGAGAAACTTCCAAAACAGAAAAGAGAAGAGAAAAAAAAGGCAAAAAATAATGGAACAGAATATCCAAGAACTGTGGAATAACATAAAATGTGTAACATATGCATAAAAGAATACCAGAAGAAGAAGAGAGAGAAGAACAGAAGAAATATTTGAAGCAGTAAGGACTGAGAATTTTCCCCAGTTAGTGTCAGATTGTAAACTACAGATCCAGGAAGCTCAGAGAACACCAAGCAGGATAAATGCCAATAAATGTACACTTAGGCGTATATTATTCGAACTTCAGAAAATCAAAGATAAAATCTTGAAAGAAGCCAGAGGAAAAAACACCTTACCTAGAGAGGAGCAAAGATAAGAATTACATATATCAGCTCCTCAGAATCCATACAAGCAAAAAGAGAATGGAGAGAAATATTTAAATTGTTGAGAGAAAAGAACAACCCACCAATCTAGAACTCTATGATCAGCAAAATTATCTTTCAGATGTGAAAGAGAAATAAAGATTAACTTAGACAAACAAAAATTAGGAGAATTTGTTGCCAGTTGACTTTTCTTGCAAGAAATTTTAAAATAAGTTATTAAAGAGGAAGAAAAATGATATTGTTCAGAAAGTAGATTCTATCCAAAGAAAGGAAGAGTATGGAAGAAGGGATCAGTTAAGGTAAAATAAAAACTTTTATTTTTCTTACCTTTAGTTCATCTAACATTTTGTTAGAAATAATAGCAACAATGCATTTGATTATTTATGCAAATATATATGTCCTATGTATAAGTAAAATGTATGACAGTAATGATACAAGGGATGGGAAGGAAGAATTAGGAATTTGTTGTTGTTATAACGTACTTGCACTACTTATAAAGTGGTATGGTGTTATTTGAAAGTGGAGTTGAATCAGTTGTAAATGTATATTGCCAACTCTTGAACAACCACTAAAAAGGTAAAGAAAAATATGACTGATATGCTAATAAAGAAGAGAAAACAGAATCACATATAATGCTCAATTAAAACAAGCAAAAAAAGGCATACAAAGAGTGGAAGATAAAAATAGGAACAAGGACAGCAAACAAAAACAGAAAGCCTTGTGTAAAGGTGGTCAAAAGGCACAAACTTTCAGTTACAAGATGAATAAGTTCTGGGGATATAATGCACCGCATGGTGATATAGTCAACAATACTGTATTGCTTATATGAAAGTTGCTAGGAGAGAAGATCTTAAAAGTTCTCATGACAAAGAACGTAATTAGTGCCTATGTGAGGTGATGCATGTTAACTAAATTTTTGAGGTAATCATTTCACAATATATACATATATCAAATCATTGTGCTGTATGCCTAAAACTATACAAAGTTCTATGTCAATTATATCTCAATAAATACGGTAGATATTAATCCAACTACATCAATAATCATTTTAAGTGTCAATGTTATAAGTATACCAATTAAAAGAGATGTTCATAGTGGATCATAAGACCTAAGTCTGCTGTCTAGATGAAACCTATTTAAAATATAAAGACAGATATAGATTAAAAGTAAAGGGGGTCTTCCCTGGTGGCACAGTGGTTGAGAGTCCGCCTGCCGATGCAGGGGACACGGGTTCGTGCCCCGGTCCAGGAAGATCCCACATGCCGCAGAGCGGCTGGGCCCGTGAACCATGGCCGCTGAGCCTGCGCGTCCGGAGCCTGTGCCCCGCAATGGGAGAGGCTGCAACAGTGAGAGGCCCGCGGTAAAGTAAAGGGAAGGAGAAAGTCATACAATGTTAGTACTATTCAAGAGAAAGCAGGAGTAGTGGTATTAATTTCAGACAGAGCAGATTTCAGCCCAAGGAAAATTATTAAGGGTAAAGAGGGGTGTTATATAACAATAAAGGATCAATTCTCCAAGAGGATATAACAATCCTTAATGTGTATGCATCTAAAAACAGAGCATAAAAATATATGAGGAAAAACTGATAGAAATACAGGAGAAATAAATGAATCTATTATAGCTGGAAACACACCCTATCAGAAATAGACACATGCTACCCAGGAGGCGTAAAATCTGGAAGGACACAGTTGAATTCAGTAGCACCATCAATCAAGTGGATATAATTGACATCAATTGACTACTTCCTCCAATATCAGCAGAAGACCAAGCTGGCTAGAGTTGCCAGGACAGAGAATCAGAGAGGAAAGAGACCTTGTAGAGAGAAAGAAACCCAGAGGTCTTCAGAGGGTCTTGATCTGGAGATGTTCACAGAGTATGTTTCACAGAGTACTGAATAGCGTATATGTATAAATAAACTCCTCAAATCTGGGGGAGGAAACAACCAAGAGAATCAGATAGAAGAGCACCTGCTCCCATGACCCAGACTGTAACATCTCCTAATCCACAGAGACGGAATTATGCTCAAAGGGTCCTGCCTTCATAGTGAGGAATACTTAAGTCTACATTAAACACTGCCCTGGTCGCACCTAACTTATCATAAAAGCAAGACTTAAATGGGTCATTCGTTTTTCCCGTGTCCAGAGAAACTGGACCGATAAAGTTGACCATGGGGAAGAATGCAGAAGAAGCATATCTGGGTGAAAAATCACACATTTAGTATTGGGTGTGCTCAGTTTTCAATAGCTAGACACCTAAGTGGAGCTCTCACAAAGGCAATCTGGTACCTGATGGGATTGTTCAACGGAGAGGAGGAAACTCAGGTTTCATCTCAGGTACTAACTTTGCAGGTCTTCCTGGGCCATCTTAGCCAAAGTTCTCCCTCAACTCCATGAATCTCTGACACAATTTCCATTGTATTTCTATTATGCTCACTAGATAATCTTGTCAGTTATACTTTGTAATTGTCTGTTGGTGTTCTCTCTCTCCATAATGGGATGTGAACCCCCTGAGGTAGGATTTGTGTTTGAAGATCTTATATTCATGGCCGGAACAGTGCCAGACACAATATAAATGTGTAGTTAATACTGTGGAATAACTGACTGGAAAGACAATGATAAAACAGAGGAGAGGCATGTGAGTTAATGATTTTGGAACAATCAACATACAGATGGTAATTTAGGATAATTTAATTTTGAAAGGATGAGATCCCTCTGGAAGTGAGATGAGAATAGAGTCCATGCAGCACCCTGAGGATATCATCCTTCAAGTAATGGACAGAGAGCAAGAAGAGCTTCCATGAATTTTATTCTCATAAAGCACTTTAGGAATCAGTGAAGAACAAAACAATTAGAAATGTTTCAAAATTTTAATCATGTATTAAATTAATTTTCTGTGTGACTGCTTATGCAAAATGAGAAATTCAATGGAAAGCTGAAATAAATAAAATTGTTTTCTTTAATTCTCCTTTCTTCAATTTACAGTTACCTTCATTCCAAGTATAATTGTCATACTTTTTTTCCAGCATTCCTCATTCTATGCACTTTTAAGGAGTATAGACCCATTTTCCAAAAAAAAAACATATTTGGAATGAGTTATGTTTTTCAGAAGTAAATTTAGAAGGCTAAAAGTTTGAAAGTCCACAAATTAGAAATTTGATATCAGCTTTACTCTTTAATGAGTTCTGATTCCTTTCTCATAAATTTCTAATTGTACTTTTAGGAGAAGCTGAATTGTATAATAAAAAATGTACCATAAAACTCACTTCAAATGTTCCTCTAGTTCATGGTTTAGAACAAATACCTTAGAGCTGGGAAGTTATCAATAATTATCCACCTCATGCAGAGGCATTACATAATTCTCTTTTAACTTATTTGTATATTTTACAGGTAAGGTTTTAACTTTGCATCTTAACATGTAAGATATTAAATGATTCTTTAATATTTCAGTAACACAGGAACTTAGATGCATTAGTACTGCTGCTTTGAAATATGTTTAATTTGTTATTGTATAAAATGCTATTCTGTTTATTACATGTAGTTCTGAAGAGTTTAGCCTGTTTTCTGCCTAAGATAATAAGGAATCAATCGTGGATGTCATGGTCAAATTTTCTTTGCCCATTTCAGCTTACCAGAACCACTTACAAGGCAGAATTACGTTGCACTCATATTAAAGTTTATACACAACTTCTAGGATAAGTTGGAAGATGGAATTCAAGCTATAAGAAGTAAATCTGTTCCCTCCAGAAATCACAACAGAACTAGTTTTAAAAAGACACAAAACACGGGAGAGGCCACAAGAGCAAAGGGGTTTTAGAATCTGGAAGAAGATGCTGATGACAGACCTGGGACACCCGAGGCTTCCAGATAATGCTGTGATTTGAGGGAGAACACATCTACTCTAAAAGCATGTTGAGAGAAGGTGGGAACCTCAGTTTACTCAGTTTACATGGCAGATTCTTCAAATGGCTTACAAGTTGGCACCATCTAGCATCTCAGGGCATGGGAACAAAGGAGCTAAAATAAGGAAGGTGGAAAGAAATGTTTAGATAAATAGTATCCTATAAAATAGACCCATGCCAGCGTTCATCATTTTAAGAGAAAAAATGTCTACTGGAGTCAAAGAACAGATGGGAGAGGGAGAGAGAGAGAGAGAGAGAGAGAGAGAGAGAGAGAGAGAGAGAGAGAGAGAGAGAGAGAGAGAGAGAGAGAATAATGTAAAAATATAAGAGATGCCATATTGACTTGCTGCCATAATTAAAAGCAAGCATAAAGAAATGTGTTCATGTAAGGAAAGACTTAAACAATGGTCTGGTTCCATGAAAAGACTTATTTATCTGCATGGATCCACATGGAAATTGATGTTTATACAGAGAAGTCACAAAGGCAATACTGCTCACTTTTACTCACCTGGATGTAGGTACAAATAGAGAAAACTAAAAAAACATTCAGACTGCAACCATGCTCATCTGAGGTCAATTCAATGGAAACCTTTTCAGGTTTTAATCAATAAGGGCAGAAGGCTTTAAATGTTTTTTTTTTTTTTTTCTCTCTGTGCATAAAGAACCACAATTGGTTTAAATATTAATAACTGAAAGGAGCTAAGTTTTTTCCCTCTTTAAGTTTTCTAAAATAAAATTTATTGTTTGCTTGAAGGCAGCTAGAGAAATTTTAGGTCCAAACCTAATATTTTTCAAGAAGTTATAAGTGACTAAGGACAAGAGTTTAGAATAAAAGTGACTCCTCAAACATAGCTGATTGTATTCCATAGATCATTCATGCACCTTAGCACAAAATGCAGACAGAAAATTAAACTAGAAAGAGTCAAAGGGAAAAATAGATGATTTTATTATAGAATGAAAGTTTTCTAATTCTGACCTAGAAGTTAAGATTTGTTGGCTGATACATCTAAACTCATTTCTACCTCTATGTTCCAGAAAAGACATATACTTTTTTTCTGGTAATAAATAATAAAATTCCAATCAACAGAGAAAGTAACAGTCTCTTATGTGCAGCATTCCCAAGTGCTCAGCTTTCCTGCTTCTTCATATTCTTTAATAATATGATTTTTCTCTTAGTCCTATTACATATAGCTCTAGCAAGGGCCTAGTATTATATTTCATTGTATAAATGGGCAAAACATTTTTTAATCAGTCTCTTATCAAGAGACCTATAGGTTCTTTTTTTGAATTTTATATTTTTTTATACAGCAGGTTCTTATTAGTTATCTATTTTATACATATTAGTGTATATATGTCAATCCCAATCTCCTAATTCCTCCCACCCCTCTCTTCCCCCTTGGTATCCATACATTTGTTCTCTAGGGAGAGACATATAGATGGTTTTTACTTTTTGCTGTGATGGAATATGTTGCAGTGAAATAATTTTGGAGCAACTCTGAGTACTTTTTTCTACTAGGTAACTAGAAGTATAATTTTTGAGTCCAGGGATAAATTGATTTTTATATTGGATTAACATTCATCTCATAGTTTCCTTCCCACTTGCTGCCTCAATCTTACCAAAACCCCCTGGACACAAGCATTATAGTGGTCTCAGTGGGGGATCAGATGAAAGGACAAAAAGGGAATCCAGTCAGTTTCAAAACCCTGTTTCTAAAGAAAGTGCAATATACTTAGAGAATTGAAGCAATTTCAGTCTGGGTGAAGCCCAGAGGAAGCAAGGGGAATTACGGTAAGGGGTGTGGCTGGAAAAGATAACAGTGTTAGAAGAGAATATAAACATAATTATCGAATACAATATTTTATGTCAAATTTTTTATTGATGCTAAAATTTTACTTAAATTTAAAGAAAATTTAATTAAATCATATTAAATATTTAAAATAAATGAAACCACTTTCTATTCTGGCATTCTGCATCCATTTAATTGCATATAAACTCTACACATTTAAGATTATGTTAGACTATATGAATTTAAGATTTAAAAGTACTTTGCAAAATGTCCTTCAGCCATCATATGCAAATTGCAATAACTTGCTAATTTATGAGTGCCCTCCATGAAAACTCTCAAGGCTTCTTATTGCACCTCTTCTGAGTCCAAATCCCTTGGCTTGACCTTCCAGGCTCAGCATGGTCTGATTTTCCTTACCTCTCCAGTATCATCTCACATCGTTATACCCCTCACTTCCTATCCTCTTTATGCTTCTTTTTGCTCATATGACTTTCTTGTCCACTATTCTATCATCGGGTCCAGCACAATTATCTAAGAAGAAAAGTAAGTCCATGAAATCTTCAGGTATTTATCGAGGCCTGATGGTACCAGAAGTCAGGAATGCAGAGATGAAGCTTGGCTGCTAGAGTGATGGAGCTTCCATTCTGGTGGTGGAGCAGATCGTGAAGGCCAGTGGAATGGGCAAGTCTAGGCAGCTTGTGGAATGTGAGGCGGGTACCTTACGTGGATTCCTTACGGTAAAATCTCCTTGAGGGAATGCCCATGAGCAGGTCATGGAGGAGCCAGTTAGGGTTTGCCAAGAAAGGAAAGAAAGCACAGCTGGAAGGTGGATGTGTCTGTCGGGATTTAGGGCAAAGGCAGTAGGAAGGTGGTCTTGTTCATCATTGGGCTTCTTGAATTTTTCTGCTGAAATCTCTAATAACAGTGGGAAATGAATGGCAGTGGGAACTCCCCAGAGGCCCTGATTATATAACCTAAACAGTCCTTAAGCCTAAGGGGTCTCCCTTTACAGTTTCATCTTGTATCACGTAAATTCTTGTGAACATGCATTCTGCTTCTTAGCATTCCTAAGAATGTGTTATTTTAATTAAAAAAATTATGATCTTAACTTGTAAGTTTAATTGCCTAACATTTTCTCCAAAATTTTGAGATAAATCAGTGCTGAAGTATAATAAGCGGTGTTTACCCTGAGACTGCTGACCACCTTGTTGTACTCTCTCGGGCTCAGACCCCAGTTGGGTGATGATGTTTTCAATACCTTCATTTTCCTCTTCTCCTCCCTCATCCCCATGAGTGCAACAGAGTCAATTTGATAAATGGCTGTTTTAGTGAGACCTGATTGTGTTCGTTATTCAGACTGAACTAGCTTTTTGCTTTCTGTGGGGAAGTAAAGGAATATCTACTTAATTTACTTATTTATTCTATAATAAATGGTTATTGCAGCCTATCTGCAAATACGCTCCTATTTTTCTAATCAGACCCCTGCATCTGAGAGTGAAATGTTTCCCAGTAGAGAAGGAAATGCCCCCCTACCCAGTTAAAGAGGAGTCTAATCTTCTTTTGATGAGACAGGTGCATTAATCTCCATCCTCAGGCAAACAGGACACATGGTTGTGATTCATGGGGGATGATAACACTTAGTGACACTTTTTAACAATACATGACAAATCGGGTTGAAAATCCTGAGATAAGGCTTCTATGTCCAAAACGGAAGGCGAATATTAGGCATATCAGAGTACTTGGCTGCCAGCTGTCACAGAGGTATTTTGATTCAAAGGTTATGAAAATTACATGTTACTGCCTACTCAAGTGATACAGTGAAGTGAAATGAGACACTTGGATGACTCTTGAGTGTCTTTTGGGCTCTTTTATCCAGGATTCATTTAGTTAAAAAAAAAAAAAAAAAAAACCCTTCAAAACCTTGACTGAACGTGCCAAGTGCAGTTGTGAGGTATTGGGGAAATAACAATTAATTTGTTTAAATAGTATTTGAGTTTCTAGGTGTCAGGCACAGTCTGACTTGATCAAAGAGAACAGAGCCCGTTTTCATGTACCTTAATTACATTTGGGAGAGGCAGCCTATAAACAACAAACAAATTGACAAGAACAATGCCAGTAAGGAGAGTAATAATGAGAGTTTCGATAGCGTTATGTGATGGAGGTGGGGCAGACAACATTTTTCTAAAGAGTGACATTTAAGCTGTGATTTGAGTGACAGGAAGAAGCCAGCTATGTAGAGATCAAGCAGGGATGATAGTTATTCCCAAGGTCCTACAGATGGGCTCTTTGAGGTGGCTGGGGAACAAAAAGAAGGCTCTTATGTCAGATTGCAGTGGGAGAGGGGAGAGTGGTGAGGCTGGAGGATGGAGAAATGGCAGAACCAGACATACAGATCCTTGATGAGCCAGTGTTTGACGTTTACCCTAAATCTGATAAGAATTCATTAGAAGATTTTAAGCAGAAAATTGATAGGATCAGACTTGCATTTTTTTTTGGGTGGGGGGCCTCTCACTGTTGTGACATCTCCCGTTGCGGAGCACAGGCTCCGGACGCGCAGGCTCAGTGGCCATGGCTCACGGGCCCAGCCGCTCCATGGCATGTGGAATCTTCCCGGACCGGGCCACGAACCCATGTCCCCCTGCATCGACAGGCGGACTCTCAACCACTGTGCCACCAGGGAAGCTCGTTCTTTCTTTTTTAATATGGAATTTGATCTGAAGCTCTCAATGGATTCCTTTGTTTGGTTATCTTTTGATGACCTTCAGTGACTGGGAGTGGCAGTTTGCAGACTGATTATTTGAATGTTTTTAATAGGTTTTCATCACATGTGATTTATTTTTCATGCTGGTGTGAAACCTCTTATTATAAAACTTTTGCAAACTAGCCTAGATAACACATCAGTCCCATAAAAAGAAAAATTATGGGCTTCAGTATCAGTCACAACAATGGCTAATGAATTCCCCATTCATGTTCTCAGCAGAAGTTGTGAAATCACAAGTCTTAAGAGACTGAGCCAGCGGTTATTTTTTTGTGGCATTATCACTTTGTATTTTTTTCTCTCCTTCTCTAAGTTGTCAGGCTTATGGTAGCTCAGGCAGCACCTGCTACTAAAAGGAAATGCACAGAGCTTCGTTTGGACTGGTCTTGAGGCCTGCCTGCTGCTCTCCCGCTGGAGAAGCTCTGGGGGGACGTGTTGGGCCCAGTCAGCTCCTGACCAGATGTTCAGTGTCAGAGAATGATCCAAGAGCAAATAAATGATAAATTAGTGAGAGGAACTCACACTTCACAACCCTGTGATTTTAATGTTCTGTACGGAACCACTGCAGCATGCAGCATTTCCAAATTAGGCAAAAGGAAAAACCTCCCTCACACACACAGTGCAGCATGTTTTATGGAGTGGCTCCTGTTCTCCAGACAGTTGCTGAGCAAGGTCCATAGATACGTGAACATAGCTTTGTGGAAGAAGAGAAATATCTTAAAGCCATTATCATAGACTTATCTCCCTTTCACCTAAACCTTGACACTAAGAAACTGAATGGATTGGGGTGACTTTATTATTCTCTTTTCTTAAGTGAACATAGGTCCTTTCTATTGCTTCATAAACCAGATTGTTATAACAGAAAACAAAGTGGTAGTAATGGAAAATACAGAAGCTTTACTTGTATTGAATATTTCCCAAGTACTGGTAATTTTATAGGGGGAACAGAATATGGTTGTGGGAAAGGAATCTGTAGAAAACACATGGAAAGGACTTTGGAACCTCCCTAAAGCAATAGTATGAAAGTGATTAAACAGCAACATAGACTAAATTATCGAGGTCAGTAATTTCAATTCCCGTCGTTGTACAGGATGATCACCTGGAGGCTTCACAGGCAAAGAAGGATCCCCTCCTCTCCCCACCCCCGATCGCTGAATCACAAACAGAACTTCTTTGCCTATAGATCAGAAAAAAAGCATGAAGTTCACAAGCCACTGAACTTTTCCAGAAATAATTTGGAAGAAATAATCTGTCAAAGACAGAAAAAATAACAAAGACAAAAAAAATAATCTGTCAAAGACAACTTAACATGACAGACACAGAGGAGAGTGACTTCTGGTTCAATGTAACGTGCAGAAGCAAACATATGGCTGAACATCTTAATGCGCCGCCCCCTGCTGGCCCCCAAGCCACATATTGTCCCTCCAGGAAAACTAAGGACAGCCACTGGATGATGTCGTCAGATCCCGGCCCTGAAGCCTGCAGGCGTCCACAGGGCACGTCTCACTTCAGGAGAATCACAAAGAGTTTGTTAAACCTCATAGGCAGGCACATTGGCTGAGAATGTTCACAATCCCAAAGAGTGCTTTGTTTTCTTATTTCAAATGGGAAGCAACAATGGTGGATTTAAACGTTGATTTAAAATTTAAGTCAGGGACTTCCCCTGGTTAAGAGTCCATGTTTCCTTTGCAGGGGGCGCGAGTTCTATCCCTGGTCGGGGAACTAAGATCCCACGTGCCACACAGTGTGGCCCAAAACTTTTAAAAACTTAAAAGAAGATTAAAAAAAAATAAGTCAAATAAAGTGATTATTTAAGTCATAGAAAGCAGCATTTCCACACCCTATTTGTAGGATTTTATGCTTAACAGAGGGGTGGGTTCCTATTGCTTTCTAAGAAGGCTACAAAGTTTATCCAGCCTCTGAGAGAGCTTCAAAATTAATTTAAATAGAGCTCAGAGAAACTGAGATGTATGTGACCTACTGTATGTCATTGACAAGGTGAGCTTCTGAGACAGCCAGACCTGGGTTCAAATCTCAGCCGTGTCTGTTATAGTTGAATGAGCATACATGAGTGAATTAATTTTATTCCTCTGCAAAAGATGAAAATAACATACAGCATCAAGGTTGCAAATTTGTTGTGAGGGTTAAGTGTAACAGTCCACTTGAAACATTTTGTACAGTCCCCCAAGATTGTTAATGTCAGTATATTTAGAAATTTTTTTTCAGTCATTTATGGAAGTACAAAACACCACCAGGTGTTACTTTGCATCAAATAAACATGCTGCGTTTCTGCAAACTCCAATGGAAGCTATTTCAGCTCCATCAGTGACTCCATTCCTTCGAAAGCCAACTTCATGGCTACTAGTAATTTGAAACTCTTTTCAGCCCAAGAAAAATATGGTGTAGCCCTCTCTCAATATTAATTAGATCTCCGGTATAAGTCAGGACCCTACTAAGGCAAACCTTCAAAGGCAGTCTCTGCTGAAATGTTGGAAAACATTTCTGGGAAGTGAAAATCTTCCTTTCAATAAAGACTGTTAGATCTGGAAGAAATCTTAGAAGTCAGCTTTAAAAAACTTATGTTTTAATTAATCTACAGTAAAATTTACTCTTTTGGGGGTATATTTCTGAGTTTTGACAAATGCAGAGTGTTGTGTAACCACCATGAAATTTATACTGGGATAATCCTTAAAGGTGAATCCCAGATAAATGGCTTATGACATATTTTATTGATGAATGGTCTTCCTCTCAACATGAATGTTTCCCGTTATTTATTCAGAAGAAAAAAGGAAACAAAAGTAACAGGGAAGAGCTAAATCAGACTCCATGTTGGATGTGTTTCTTTGACTTTAACCTTTGCTTTTCCGTTGCTTTTGTTATTATACTCATACATAACGGCCTGCCTCAGGGAACCCTGCCCCTCTGCAGTTCAGCTCACTGGGGGACAACCTGACCCTGCCCACCTGTGATGGCTGCAGAAAAGAAGAAACTAACACATACCCTCGCCGATGCTGGTCATTCCAGGTGATGTTGTGAAAGACTGGTGGCCCTTTTACTTTACTTCCTCACTGCGTCTCCCTCTCTGATTCTATAAAAGAAACTGGCATCCAGACCCCGATTAGATGGTTTTTTGGGGGGACCCTAGTCTGCCAGCTTTCCGAATAAAGTCGTACTCCCTGCTTCAACACCTCCTCTCCGATTCAGTGGCCTGTCCTGCGGCTAGCAGAGGGGGTGGACTCGGTAACACAAAGATGATTCGCGATGATAAGGTGATAGGATAGGAAAGCAGGCACTTTGCTAGCATTCTTAGTAGTGCTTTCAGTGTCTGCAAGTGCTTTAATATGGAATATGCAGAACACATTGGTCTGAGCGCTGAGCCTTTGTGGTTTCCACATTCTCGACAGCCAGGTCCTCCAGCCACAGAGTAAAGGAATATAATGAGGCCACTTGGAGCTCATTTAACCAATATCACCAGAGGCACAGATCCCATCTCTTCACATAACTGTGCAGACTCTGCTAAAAAGCTGGGGATACACTTCCTCAAAAACTAACCAATTCAATTCTGATGAGCTCAGAATTTCCAGAAACTGACCTTCCTGCAAATCCCTCCAGTTGTTTTCAGGTCTGTCTTTGGAACCAGAGCAGTCTGCATTAACCTTTCATTAACTGAATTCCATAGCTATATATCTCTGTTATTTCATGTTGAATAACATGTGTTGAAGATCCTTCAACACAGATTATAAATTTAAAAGAAAAGGTTTTCTTAAAATACAGAAAAAATCAGGACTCTCAATGAGATAAAAACACAACATGATAAAGATTTCACAGAATTCTTGTATATGAGAAGATGCCTTGGGCCCACAGGAACATATGAGTCACTAAAATATTGTGATTTATAATTAGAAATATGTATTTTGTCTTGGTCCCCATTCCTGGCACAGAGCTCCTAAACCCTTGGAATTTATAATTATAACAAATACCTTTCAACCACACTTGAGTTTATGTCGATGAGGTGAATTTTGACAAGCACCTAAGGATGGGGCTGGTTACCAGGGGAACCAACCTTGAGATTGGAGGGTTGGAACTTTCAGCCCCACCCCCTTGACCTCCAGGGAGAGAAAAGAAGTTGGAGATTTAATCAACCATGCCTATGTGAAGACGCCTCCATAAAAACACAAAAGGATGGGGTTCAGACAACTTCCAGGTTGGTGAACATGTGGATATTCTGATAGAATGGTACACTTGGAGAGAGCATGGAAGCTTTGCACTTTTCCCTCATACATTGCCCTATGTGTCTCTTCCATCTGCCTGTTCCTGAGGTATATCCTTTTATAATAAACTGATAGTCTAGTAAGTAAAATATTTCTCCGAGTTCTGTGAGTTGCTCTAGCATGTTAACTGAACCAAGGATGCAGTTGTGGGAACCTCCAAACCATAGCAAATTGGTCAGAAGACCAGATAACAACCTGGCCTTTTGATTGGTGTCTGACGTGGACACCACGTCACCAGTCTTGTAGGACTGAACCTTTAACCTGTGGAATCTGATGCTGTCTTCAGGTAAGTAGCATCAGAACTGAGTTGAACCCTAGGCCATCCAGCTGGTGAGAAGAATTGCTTGGTGTGCGGGAAAATCCCACACATCAGAACTGGGTACAGAATTGTAGCCATAACTTGAGAGAGTCTGGAGTAAGGGAGTTCAAAAGTATTTTTTTAAATAGGCTGTGGAGTGATCCTGACTATACCAAAAACTAATTCATTTAGCCTTTAACAGACAGATTGCCACTTTAATGCAGAGAAAACTGTGATAGAAGGAAGATTGCAAATAGCACATTAAATTTTCAATCAATATGTCTCACGTGGTACATTCTGATTCTGGCCCACTCGTATTTCCATAAGCCCAGATCTGAGCTTTTTGTTTTTATTATCTTAAAAGAAATGCCACTCAAAAATAAGAATCAAAGAACTAATTCAAGGGGATCGCCCAGTGTCCTGCCACCCAGCTCTTCTTGTTACTAAGATCCCAGGATGAATGGGTGATGAAGGTCTTTAGAATTTCAAAATTATCATTCTATAATAGCAAGTAACTCACATTCTATGCAAAATATAAGTTATCTGAAGTTGTTTGATTTCAAAATATCTCCACTTCATTCCCTTATTGTCTGCTTCCCAGTGGCAGTTGGTAAAGATTCTGAGCCGTGCTGTTCTGTACAGGGTGAAAATGAGATGCTGCTAGGTTTCACACAGCAAGGGAGGGAAGAGAGACTGCTTGAATTAGCTCTCCATCACCCACCCATGGCCCTGGGCCTGCCTGATGGTCTCCAGAACTCTGGACATTCTCAGAATGTCATGCATGAAGTTAGTGAAATAAATGATCCATTTATACCTCTTAGCCTCTGTATTCTGAGTTCAGAAGGGAAACCTGTTGTGATCCATTTACTTTGGGAATGATTTTTACTCCCAATGCTGTCCTGGTTGTCATGGTACCCAGAGCTCATGGCAGCTTCCAGATATGCAATATTCTGCTCTGTTGTCCCCAACTGCTTCACTTGGGAAAAAGTAATGGCTTATTTCCTGATTGACACCTGAAAACCTATTTATGATTCATTCTCCCACAACTCATCTTCTGAAAGAGCTTGTCTTTATTGACAGGGTGGTATTTGCCTTACATTCTTCAAGTAACTCACTCCAGTCACATCCTCCTATGGGGTCCCCTGGGGCCCAGGTTATTTTATGCCATTTTTCTTTGAGGGCCTTTTAACTCACACTATATTGGAAATGTAAATAATCCTCCAAAGGACACTGACATCTCTTTTGAGAGCTTCCTCAGAACTCAGGAATTGCAATGTGGAGGAATCATGCAGGGGAAAAAATAATTACCTGTGGAATTTGATTTCCAGTCCAGTGTCTCAGTCTACAGGTTCTGTCAATTATTCAGCACTTAATGAGCTTCTACCATGTGAATAAAACTAATAGGAAGGTCTGTAATCATTCCTAATCTTTCATGCATCATTAAGTGCTGGATATCCTATATTTATATGAGGTCTGGTGGCATTTTACTGAAGCTGAATATATAAACAGTTATTTTAGATCATTCTTGGAAGAAAATATTGTACCTTATTTTACCTATTTTAAACAAAATAATTCATTTAACTTAATTTTTTTGTCATCAAGACTTAGTCATATCTAAAAAGAAATACAATTCTTGGGGTAAAGATTTTTCCATTTTTCCCAAATAACCGTAGCACAAATTAAACTGCTGAATGGCCAAATAAGTGACTGTCCTGGTCCTAATTCCAATAAGACTGACACCCTCCCCCAACTCTCTAGATCCCCTTCCTTACATCTCCCCACACTTATATTTTGGTCATTATTTATTTCACAGTGAAACAGTACATGTCTCAAAAAACTCCTTGAATGCCAGTTAGGAGGAAACCTTTCTTGGGAGGAGTGTAAAAGCCCAATTCATTACATAGATCCTTCAGGATATTTTCAGCGGATTCCAATCCAGGCTCTTGTTTGAATAAGAGTTTGGGTTTGCTGGCTTATGTGGTGGGCTTGTCTCTACACTTTGGCATTGATTGTCAGGTGAAGTTAAAGCCATCTCTCATCCTGTCCTCCCTAGGCAGGAGACAGTAACTTTATGAAGATAATGGCCTGGCATTACCAGTGAAGAATGATCCAGGTTCAGCCACAATCACAAGTGGGCAGAGAGGTGATTTTCAATATATTTGGCATAACCAGTTTCATGATCATCTAGTTTTATGAAAGTAGAGTGTTACAATTTTGAATTTGTGAAAAATACTTTATGACATTATTCATATTATGAAAATAATCTGAGAGAGAGAGAGAGAGATTGAGATTGATTTACCCTTTGGTAATGAGCTCCCCAGTACAATACAAAGATTTATTGATTGTGATTATAACCAAGTTCTTATGTGTAAATATGTTGATTTTATATGTTTATATCCTTGTTATTAAAATGAATGATTCCTTTTATACAAACTAAGGTGCTCACAATTTTCTCTGACAGTGACACTTCTAAACACTCCAGTATTGTTGAACAAATGAATCACGATGACTAAGCTCTTCTCATCCACAGATGCAAGCCACGTCCTACTTTCTTTACTGAATTATCAATTCATTTGCCATGTTGTGAATGCCTTTTGTGTGAACCAGTCCTCAGTCTTCTAGTGCTGAGATGGGCCTCCATTGGTCAGATTTAAGTACTCTGGAAGACAGAAAACACAAAATAAAAATGTATGAGCCAATAAAACACACCAAAGACAATGCCAGGAAAGCAGCTGGGTCACTTATCAATTTATTGCCCCTCGTCTCCAAATACACCCTCATCTTGCTCCATGATAAAATAACAAGCAACATTAAGTAGTTCTCCTTTTCCAACTAAGAAGATGTTAAACTATGTCAGGAGGTGGGAAGATGGAGGGACACTGCATGAGAAAGGACTTTAAAAATATTTATACCAGTGGGCTTCCTACTTGCTTGCTTCAAGGCTACCAAAGGTATGCCTGGGGTACCCATGATGGTGCTCACCCTCTAGCAAGCTTTTTTGCAACCCCAGGAATCCTGACCATCATTTCCCCCAGTCGACTGCTGACTAGCTCTGATGGGGGCTGCTTTCTACTGGGTTGTGTCCACACCTCTTCCAACAGGGTCCCAAATGGATAGCCAGGAGAATGGGTGGAGAGAGAGAGAGAAAGAACCTGAGAGATGTTCAGGTAGAAAATTGATGGTCAACAGGTGGTTGGTCTGGGAACTGGTCTGCTCAAGAACTTGTGAGTTCATGTTTGGATGTGTTAAGTTAATGTGGCAGCAAGATCTCCCAGAGCCTTGACTATTGTGAGCAGTGCTGCAATTGACATGGGAGTTCAGAGATCTTTTCAATCCCGATTTCAATTATTCTAGATATGTACCTAAAAGTGGGATTGCTGGATCGTATGGTTGTTCTATTTTCAATTTCTTGAGAGACCTCTATACTGTTTTCCATAGTGGCTGCACCATTTTATCAATACATTCACACCAACAATGCACAATTTCTCCACATCTTCACCAGTATTTTTTTTTTTCTCTATAATAGCCATTCTGACAGATGTGAAGTGCTATCTCATTGTAGTTTTGATTTGCATTTCCCTGATGATTAGTGATAGTGAGTACCTTTTCATATACCTGTTGGCCATTTGTATGTCTTCTTTGGAGAAATGTCTATTCAAATTCTTTGCCTATTTTGATTGGATTAGTTGGTGGTTTTTTGCTATTGAGTTGTAGGAGTTTCTTATATATTTTGGATATTAGCTTATTAGCAGATACATGTTTTGCAAGTATTTTCTCCCATTCTGTAGGATGCCTTTTTATTCTGTTGTTTCCTTTGCTGTGCAGAAGCTTTTTAGTTTAGTGTAGTCCCACTTGTCTAGTTTTGTTTTTGTTGCCCTTGTCTTTGGTGTCATATCCAAGATATCAACCTAAATGTTTATTTATGGATTAATGGATAAAGAAAATATGGTACATACATACCATGAAATGTTATTCAGCCTTTAAAAAAGGAAATCTCACCATATACCACAACATGGATAAAACTGGAGGACATTATGCTCAGTGAAGTAAGCCAGACACAGAAAGACAAATACTGTATGATTTCACTTACATAAGGTACCTACAGAAGTGAAACTTATAGGAGCAGAGAGTAGAATGGTGGTTGCCAGGGGTTGGGGGTAGGGGGAGATGGGGAGTTGCTATTCATGGGTATAACATTTCTATTGTGTAAGATGAATAGAGTAGAGATCTGATGTGCAACATTGTGCCTGTAGTCAACAATACCGTATTGTGCCCTTAAAATTTTGAGAGTAGATCTCATGTTAAATGTTCTTACCACAATGAAAAATGAAACAAACAACAAAAAACAAACACAAAGGAACAGGAGGAAATTTGGAGGTGATGAATATGTTATTGCTTTGATTGTGGTTGGTTTTGCAGGTGTATATATTGGGGTTAACTGACTTGTATACTTTAAATATGTGCAGTTTCTTGTATATCAATTATACCTCAACAAAGCTATGTATTATACAAAACAGTCACCTCCCAGGGTCACTCCCTCCATTCCAGTTCAAAATACAAAAAGAAAAGGTTGACCTCTAAAATGATTTATGGTTGAATATTACCTAATTTAAGTTAAAAATTCTATGGAATATGTTAAATATGAATATTTATAATAAAGAATCCTACTTTAATAAATTGAATTTAATTATATTGGCCTGGATGCCTTTCAGTCTAAATCAGCATTTTGAACTATACGGTCAAGATCTAACCTCACCAGTCTCTAATATTAAATAGCTTCTGGCATTTAATAATGCCAGAATGATTTTTTTTTTTTTTTTTTTTTTTTTTTTCAGGCTCAGCGGCCATGGCCCACAGGCCCAGCCACTTCGCGGCATGTGGGATCTTCCCGGACCGGGGCACGAACTCGTGTCCCCTACATCGGCAGGCGGACTCTCAACCACTGTGCCACCAGGGAAGCCCACCAGAATGATTTTTACACATTATTTTCTCAAATATTTTTATACAACATCTAGGGAGATGGACAAGCCATGGCACATCTCTGGTAATGTTAGCACTTCAGGTTAGTAGATGAGTGGTATTAGTTCTGTTATTTCCACAAATTGTTGACCATATTAAGCAAGTTATCACAGTGACTCAGTTAATGCTGTCTTATGTCAGGACCCAGGAAACCCTGGGTTTCCTAAGGATGAAGTGGGGCTGAAACTGAAAGGAGGCTGATAATTAGACACAATCAATTAGATATTGGCTGATAATTAGAGTCACTCTCTCTCTCTCTCTCTCACACACACACACACACACACACACACACACACATGAGTCTGCATCATCTGAGGTCTGAGGTTGGGAAGACATCCCCAGGGCTGGTCTGTCAGTGGACACAGGGCATGCTGCCGTGGAGTAGCCTACCAGAGAGCACGCACATCCTCATGGTACCAGACCTCCAAGTGGGGAACCCAGAGTCACACTCCCTGTCTACCTGCCAGGGCACTATGTCAGCAGTAGGGAATTATCTTATTGTTTTCATGCTGTTAATGAATGAACAATTCACAGCTCTGTACATACATGGCTGTCAATATTTGTCATATACTTCAACAACTTTAATTCAAGATCAGGGTCACACTACTGTAGGTACCTCCTGTAAGTGAAATCATACAGTGTTTGTCTTTCTGTGTCTGGCTTATTTCACTGAGCATAATGTCCTCCAGGTTTATCCATGTTGTTGTATATGGTGGAATTTCCTTTTTTAAAGGCTGAATAACATTTCATTGCATATATATACCATATTTTAATATATACAAAGGAGTGAACCCAAAACATGCCTGGTTTGCAACTCATAGGAAACAATAACAAAAAGTGAAAAAAAAAAAAAAAAAGAGAATTACTCCAGCATGTGTTCTCTTCTGAAAATATCTCCACAAATGTAAATTTCTTATGTTTATGAAGTTCTATTTTCATTTCTTTTATCGTGCCTTTCTCCCTAACTCCCTGATTTGCTGGGTTTTTTTTTCAGTCATTTGTAGACTAATTTCTTTCCATATAAACAGTTAGCAACATCAGAGAGTTTTGTGAATGAAACCTTAACACCCACCACAGGATTTTGCTTTCTCTTCTGTTGTCTTTCAGGTAGCTTGAGATGGAATCTCCCTCTGAAGTCATTTATACAGCTGGCCCCATTAGTTTCCTTTTCACTGTCTGCAGCCAAGACCCTCATTTCATTTGAATATAGCAATACAAGTGGTACCCATTGATGGATGAGTTCCTCCATTTGACACGTGCTGACTCTTCATCATTATCAAGGGATGCTTCCTAATTCTTCTTAGAACACATTTCTCTTCATGTTTCCTGAGCTAAATAGTACTATAGTTCTCTCCCTAAGCAAAGCCCGTATCACTACGATAATGTTTCCAAATAGGAAGAGGTATTTTTCCTGATGTTTCTCATTTGCAATTAGTGTCTACATATTCTACAGCATCATTAAATATTCTCGTTCCATATTGTGGCCGTTTCTGCAACAGCTTTTCCCAATCACTTCTCAGAATTCGATCCTGGGACCTGAAACACTCATGTTCCTGTATACTTACTCCTACCATGGACTCATCCCAGCTGGTGCAGTGCCCCGCGTGGAAGAGCCCACACGGGGTTATTACCTCTTCTGATACAAGTCCCCCTGACTCAGGTAATTCTTTACAGGTGCGCTAGAAGAAACCCCCCTGGAAAAGAGAGGAAGCGTCCACAGCTAGATAATACATGGTGAGTGCACATATTCTTTATGATTATATTAAACAAAACATTATTTCAAAAAGGAAATACTTAACAACTTAAGGAAAACGCCAATGAAAGGTCAAGACAAGCACTCGTTACATCGATCCATGCAGTTATTCTAATATTAAGCTATTTAATGGGTGTATTGACTTTACAAGAGCACTTCTCCATAGAAGCACTGACTCAGACACAAGAATTGCTGTGGGTTTGTCTGACTTTATTGCTTCGATGATATAAATCTTCCAGCTGCATCATCAACTCCCTCTGTCCTCTCCCAGGCAGCAGGCAACACCTGCTTCACACCCCTCTCTCCCACCCCTCCTCAGTGCTTGCTAGACTCCCAGCTCCACAGACTCTTTCAAGGCAAGTTATTAACCCTCACTGAGTCTTTTCCTCATGTGTAAAATAGGAACAACAATACCACTAAAAATGTGTTCTTATGAGACTTTAATAAGACAATATATTGAACATAATATATGGAAGATGGATAATCATAAACCCAATAACTTTTAGTTCCTATTTTCTTTACTTTGGCTTCTTCCTCTGTCTTCTTATTCTCTTCTCAGTCTTTAAAACTTATTTTCCATTGCTTTTGGCTCCCCTCTGTCCCCCCTCCTCTTTCCTCCCTCCCTAAATCATTCTCTCCCCCCACGCTTCTCTCCTTCCTTAAGACTCTACACTATCAGCCAATTGAAAGTCACACAGGGATAAGAGCAATTTGCTGCTAAATTGGAATTTCTTGACCTAAACCTTGAGATCATCATTCTAACTTGTGGAGTAGAAACCAGGAAGGTTCATGTGTAAAAAACTGGTCAGCTATTCACATCCTGAGGGGGAAAAAACACTGCTATCATCTGCAATATAAGACGAAGACAGGGCTTCACACTGTTGTCAGTACGTCAAAATCACTGGGGAGTGGTTAAAAATCCTGTTGTCCAGGCACACACCAGAGCAAATAAATTAAAGTCTCTCAGCGAGGGGTGCGGAAATAGGTAGTTTTACAGGGAAAACCAACATACAGCAGTTCTGAACTATTTATAAGATTGTAACAAAGACTTTAGTGATTCTTACGCAGATTAGAGTTTGGGAAACACTGATTTAAAGTGACAGATTATATGACACCTCCCATAAATAATAGGGGGATTTAACACCCTCAAGTATTATGAAATAAGCTGTTGCTATTTTTAAATAGTCAACTATTTTAGGATAGTTTTAGACTAACAGAAAATTTGCAAAGATAGTATAGAGGGTTGCCGTATACCCCAACCCAACTTGCATATTCCTAACATTGCATATATTAGTGTGATACATTTATCCCAGCTAACGAACAAATGTTAATAGATTATTCTTTTTTAAATAAATACATTTATTTTTACTTATTTTTTAAAAATTTTGGCTGCGTTGGGTCTTCATTGCTGTGCGCGGGCTTTCTCTAGTTGCTGCGAGCGGGGGCTACTCTTTGTTGCAGTGTGCGGGCTTCTCACTGCGGTGGCTTCTCTTTGTTTCAGAGCACGGGCTTTCGCTGCACGGGCTTCAGTAGTTGCAGCACACGGGCTCAGTAGTTGTGGCTCGTGGGCTCTAGAGCGCAGGCTCAGTAGTTGTGGTGCACAGGCTTAATCGCTCCATGGCATGTGGGATCTTCCCGGACTATGGCTTGAACCCGTGTCCCCTGCATTGGCAGGCGGATTCTTAACCACTGTGCCACCAGGGAAGCCCAATAGATTATTCTTAACTCAAGTTATTTCATGCAGTTGTCCCAATTTATTTTGGATTTCCCTTGGTTTGTATCTAATGTCTTTTTCTGTCCCAGGATCCTAATCTAGCATACCACATTACATTTAGCCATCATACCTAGTAAGGCTTCTCTTGGCTGTGATAGTTTGTCAGGACTTCTGTATTTTGTGTTGACCTTGACAGTTTTGAGGAGTATTGGTCGGGTAGTTTGTAGAATATCCCACAGTTTGGGTTTGTCTGACATTTTTCTTGTAGTTAGGTGGGGGTTATGGATTATTGGGACAAAGACCACAGAGGCAAAGTGCCATTCTCATCACATAATATCAAGGGTATATAATCTCAACATGATTTATGGCCATTGGTGACCTTATTCAACTGGCTGAGATGGCGTTTGTCAGATTTCTCTTCTGTAAAGTTATTCTTTTATTTTCTCTTTCCCTGCTGTACAATTGGAAGGTCACTATGTGAAGATCACATCTAAGGAGTGGGGAGTAAACTCCACCTGAAGGAGGACAGAGTATAAACATAATTTATTTGGAAATTTTCTGCATAGGAAACTTTTCCTCCCATTTATTTACTTATTCAATCATTTATTTATATTAATATACACTCATGGATATTTATTTTCTACTTTGGGTTATAATCCATTACTTATTTATTAATTTTGATGCCCAGATTGTTCCAGCTTTGGTTATTTCAGTTGGCTCCTGTGTCCAGTTGACAGTGTGTTCTCATTTCTATTCTAGTCTTTTCTTTCTTTCTTTCTTTCTTTTTTCTTTGAGCACTTAGCTTCTGGCACTACACGATGTGCCTCTTCTCAGATATCTCATTTACTTTCTTCCCGTACTTTCAGTTTGGGCATGCAGCTTTCCAGAACAGAGCAGATACCATACATCATTGAAAAGATTCCTCAATGAATAGATATGCTTGGCATTGAGCAATGTCAGCAGACAGCACAAGAAGAAGAAGAAAAAAAAAACATAAAGAGCAAATGTAATAACTCAAGGAGCAACACAGTATGGAATGCTTCAGCCAGGGACAAACAGTTTCTGCAATTGCTTTTGCACCATGGAATTATTCAATATGTGTTGTCTGACTTGACATCTCTGAGCCTTCCAAGGTTAAGATGTCTGATAGGCTCTAATAAAAATACATTCATATGTGCATTCATTCACTTAATAAAAAAGGAAAACTATTAACATTTTTTGAAAAGTATCCATTAGAAATTTGTAAAGGAAAAAAAATAGTGTTTTGGAGGGAATAAATATTGAACAATCTATTCACTATGAATGCCAAAGTTAAAAACTCTTAGCAAATAATACGAAAATGCCTGAAACCTCTAACATTCTACATATAAGCATTGTTGTTGGGTGGAGGTGTGGCATGTTTCCCAGTGTTTACTTACATTGTATCTTTATATACATTTTTCAAAGTTAATCATAAGCTGAGGGTGAAATCAGATAAGAGAACCCAATGTATTCAAGCCAGGCTCAAAGTCTGTGTAGACTATGAAATGCACAGTTCTCATGGTCCCTCTTTATGAAGTAGACACACCTCGTCTTAAAGAAAAACTCCTAGGACTCTATGAGAGAAATGCAGTCTAGGAAATAGATGTGATGCATTCTTAAATCATGAATCATGGCCCATCTTACGTATTCTGTAACTTATAAAAATATTAGATAATTATGCAAATCTGTCACATATCATTATATGTTTCTTAAGTTTTCTTCTTTCAAAAATTTTAAATATCATTCCAACTTAAACTCAACTCACTAGATTCACTTTGTGCATATTATACAAGATTTTCTTACTATGAATATCAAAGTTATTAGATTAATCATGTGATTAATGTATAATAGTCAAATGGTATGGTAAGTAATTAAACATTTTAGATTAATAAAGAAAACATTGCTTTTGATTATTCCTAAATAAATTGGCTCATTTTCTTACCTTTATTTTTTAACCTCAGGAGAAATTAAAAAGTTGTGCTTTATCTTTTGGGAATCTTTTGCCTGAAGACAATGTGAGGTGACCGCTTTTGGTTTTAACCTTGGCATAGCAGTGTGTCCACCAGTCAGCACAGAGATAATGAGCTGACAACTTCTCTGTAGGCTGATGGGCAGGGCTTTTTTTCTTTGATAAATTATTTAACTTGCTCTCTTCTCTGCCCTGTCACAGAACCTTGTTTCTTTTTTCCTTGGGGAAAAAAAAAATTAAATTTTATTCTTTTTCTCTTATCCCTAGCTGAGGAATATTTGAAGTCCAAGAGCACAGTGTTAGAATTAGCTGGGTGGAGAAGGCATTTGGAAGGTCAGAATAAGGAGAGAAAAAAAGAGAGGGAGAAGAGAAAGTGGGAGGGAGAGACAGAGAGAGAGAGAGAATTCTATTTACTGTAAATATGTTATTAATAATGATGTTAAGAGTTCAATGCACTAATAAATAACAAAACACAGATTTACCAATGAAAAACACCAAACTTTTAAAATAAGAATTGACCTCTCTGCCTACCAATGCAGGGGACATGGGGTCGAGCCCTGGTCCGTGAGGATCCCACATGCTGAGGCGCAGCTAAGCCCGTGAGCCACAACTACTGAGCCCATGTGCCACAACTACTGAAGCCTGTGCGCCCAGAGCCCATGCTCTGCAACAAGAGAAGCCATGGCAATGAGAAGCCCGCACACCGCAACGAAGAGTAGCCCCCTCTCGCCGCAGCTAGAGAAAACTTGCGTGCAGCAACTAAGACCCAACACAGCCAAAAGGAATATATTTCCAAAAAAAAAAAAAAAGAATTGATCTCTCAAGACATATAAAATACAACCTCTGCCCTTAATAACAATCTCTACAATGACAATACTCATTTTATTGAGATAAATGTTTCTATTAGTATCATAAGCATATTCTCCTTTGCAAAACAGTGTTGTCTGGGGCAGAGAAAAAATGTACAGAATTTTTAATGTTTCCTTTCATGTGGGTCTTTTTCTTTGATCACTCTCACTCTGAGAAACCAAAGGGCAAAAAATCCAAAACTTAAGAGTATAATTTGAGTCTTGTTTCCAAAGGGAGGGAGATAAAAAGACCATGTCCTTAGAAAGCAGGGTTTAAGATGCTATGGGTAAAATGAAATATGGTGCAGACTGTGGGCTGGCGTGGCTGCTGAACAGAAGCAACAGTAAAGTTGGTAGTTCACTCACCTTCAGGTAGACTCTCCAGCACGGCAGGAACAAGCTGCTGAAGAGTCTGAGATGGATTTTGCATAGGGACTGTATTCACCACTTAACTGAACGTAAGCACTTATTAGAAAATGAAAAATAATAGAAATATCTGATAGAAAAATAGAACATAGAATATGCAAAACCACTATCTATACCCATATGTATGTGGAAACATCCTCTTGTGTTTGTATAATTTAGCACACGTAGGTACATACGCACCTCTATAAATACACTGTTACAGGCAGAAAACATCACAGTTGTAAAAGTGGTAAAAAGTGATTTTTTCTCAGGAGAGGGCATTGAATGTGATGCTTTTGTCTTTGTGTTCTGTATCTTTAAATTTTATATTATATGCTGATAATACTTCTATACAGGACAAAGGAGGTACTGTTTCATTTTCTTTATTTTTTCATTCATCCATTTATTTATAATTTCAGGCACATGGATGACAGCACCTTTCAAATATGAACTAGGAAACGTGGCTGATTATTTAGGTTAAAATTGAACTAAGAAATGGGGCAGGCTTTCAAATTGACCTGTCAGCGGGTTATCAAGGATGATTAATTCTCTTTGATTATAAATTGTGTGTGGATGAACATGATCTATAATATTTAGCTTTAAAATATTAATAATGATAACCCCTCAAAGCTTTAATTAAACTGGTTTGGAACTTTCAATGAAAGTTAAAGCATATTATGGGATTAGCTCTGAATTTGAGAAGGTACAGCAGCAATATGTTATCGATAACAAAGTGCTTCTAGACAAGGCATATTGAGTCAAATCCTCCATGCCAACAGACAACAGTAATTGGCATCTTTAGGTGACAATGTTTATTTTTCGGTCAGTTAATTGTTAAAGTAAAAACATCCCACACACCTGGAGAGCCAAATTGTTTCTCCAGTTTATGTAAAGTGACTTTGGGATTTAATCTTTTGTCATGAAATTACAGTGAACTTTTAAATGAAGATAACACACTTTAAAAAACTCAGACAATCATGTGATTCACTTGTAAAATTAATTAAACCTCCCACTTAATGTCTCATGTTAAAAATAAGCTGAATGGATTTTGGCTGTGAGAGGACAGAAAAATAAAAGCAAAAATGAATTATTTAGATTCTCAAAGTAGTATTAACCAAAAACATTTTAATATCTCTAAAATAAGTGATAACTGATAAAAAGTCACTTCTGGGTGCTGTTCAAGATAACTATCTGTGATCACTGAATGTCTCTCTTCTGCAAGTTTATGTGAATAACTCCTAATAGGGCCTTATGGGGTTTCTCCCAATTTTTCTAAGCATTATAAAGGTGTAAATTACAGATATGATGTCTCAAACACCCACAAGTACACAATATTAGGGTAAACATACAACTAGCGGTGCAACAGTTTTAACTAATCTGATACAATCTTCATGCTTTCCGGAATCTCTGACTAGTGAACAGAACAGAAGGTTTGGATGAACTTCCCTTCCCTTGTTCATTCCAAACTGTTTATATGATTATGAGCCAGTCCCTCATCCTCTATGACCTGAAGCTTTTTTATTTGCAAAATACATTGAGAAAAAAAAATCAGCTAAAATATTAAGAGTTGGGGGATACAGGAGCTAAAACATAACAGAGAGGAGACAAAGATTATCTTTCCATCATTATTTAACAAGCATATAGGAGATTATGAGTAAGGTTAGTATATAATAAGATAAATTTATTTTACTTATTCATCTAAAAATATATTAAAGGTTAGTTGTTATTCAGATAACGTGGAAATATATCAGTATATGTTGGGGGTGAAGATGTTTATTGAGGGACAGTTGAATGCCCTTCTAAACTTTTTACAGAAATATCTAATTTAGTCTACATACAAACTCCATGAAGTAGATATGATTTCCCCCATTTTCCAGGCAAGAAAACAGGATGAGAGAAGCTGATCTGCTTGGCCAGCATCACACAGCTTGTGAGAGATTAATCAGAATCAGAGTCCTGTCTCTACGACTGACATCAAAGGGTGCTCTTTTACTGCACCACAGAGGATGAAACCCAGGCCCCTTGAGAGAGTGAATGGTTACCTTCTAGTCTCATTTCCTCTGTTACACCATTACATCATCTGCTTCTATCTCAATGATCAGTTAAGGGTTTTGCTTTTGTTTTTGTTTTATATTGGCTGGCTGTGCATCAGCACCTTTCCCACTAAGCCAGTTGGCACAGAAGATGGTTCCATGACAGTAAATGCTTTTCCAACTTGGCTTCTAGCCTTCAAAGTATACTAGAAAGGTTTTAAACTAACATTTTCTAAAATACCTGTGATGAAGAGATTTATAATTATTCACATTAATGAGAGAGAAAAGAGTGTCCTACATTTATGATACAGTTGTAGGTATTTTCATTGTGTGCATGGACAGTTGATCTTCCAAAGCACCAATGCCTGAAAGGAGAATGAGTTTACCATTTTTTGCCTAAAATCCTCTTCTTCATAAACTTTTCAACCTTTGACATCTCCTCCTTCCTGAAACACTATACTTCTCAGCTTCTCTGAGACCTATTCTCTTGGTTTTCCCTTGTTCTTACTGGCCAGTCCTTGAGAAGTTCCTCTGCTGGTCCCAATCTCTTGGTAAAACCTTTACATGGTTGAGTAACCCAGAGTTCAGACCTTGGTACTTCTCCCTCTCAGGAAATCACAGGTTGTCTGTTATGAACTGAATGTGTCCCTCTGAAATCCGTATGCTGAAATCCTAAACTCCAGGGTCATAATTTTAGGAGGTGGGGAGTTTGGGGGGTAATTAGGTCATGAAGTTGGAGCCCCTGTGACGAGATTAGTGCCTTTATAAGAGAAGACATGGGAGCTTGCTCTTTCTCTGCTCTCCTGTCCATGTGAAACAGAATGAGAAAACAGCTGTCTGAACAAGACGGAGGGCTGTCATGAGAACCAACCACGCTGGCATCCTGATCTTGGATGTCCAGCCTCAGAACTGTGAGAAACAAGTGTTTGTTGTTTAAGCCACCCAGTCTATGGTATTATGTTATAGTAGCCCGAACTAAGACACTATCCAGTGACGCTAAATGTATGGGCACCAAATACTGTCTCCACATTGATGACTTCTAAATGTCAGTCTCCAGCCTTGACCCCTTCTGTCAGCCTCAGACTAAATAGTAAGCTGCTCCCTGACCTCTACCCTGCAATGTCTTGTTGACAGAGAACTGGCTATCCATAGCTATGGGTGGCAGTCACATGAGATCAGAATGAAACAAATAGGGGAGTTTGACTGTACTAACTTGCATGTGATAAAGACATGCCTAGGAGGATGATTTGGGGAGCAAAAGACAGCCAGAGGATTTAAACTGGTGAAGGTAAGATTGAGAATCCGAGCCGAGGTATCTCAAGAGCAGAGGCAAATATAGACTGATGAGAACAATGCCACATCTGAAAGGCCTATTGTTCCTGGGACACTGCAAAACTTAATGTTCCTATGAATAGCCTCAAGTCGTCAAGGCTATGTTTGCTGTAGGCAATTTAAGCAATTAATCTGATAATGCTTTTGAAACTTGAGTTTCAGCAAAGTGGGTATGTTTTTCATTGTATTTAAAATGATCTAGATCACCCTAGTATATAAAAAAGCATTTTTTAGATTCCACAGATAAAAGAAGCATTCTTGTTTTTGACCAACTTTTACTTAGTGACAACTTTATTAATTATATGAACTTTATTGGAAATAAAGTCATGATAAAGCTTCTCCATCAGCTAGGAGAAAAAGGTATTTTCCTAAAGCTACTGCTTACTAAATACCCTTTTTGGAGGGTATGACTGGTTTCTTCACCATTCCTTCCTGGTTCCTCCCTTTTACTTTCCTGTGGTAAATATAGTGACATAAAAGTGACAAATTGGTGTAATTTTTATTAGCCCTCAAAAACAAACCAGAGTAAATATTTAGGAGCAAAGTTTATAATAGGATATTTGAGTGTAAGTTTTGATATGATCAGTTAATGCACATTTCTTTGGGAAATGTATGGAGGGCATAAATTTCTTAATTTGAGCCTTCAAATATTATATAAGCACTTAGATGTAGCAGTAGCCTAGAAGAACACAGGACAGTAACACTCCACTTTTGAATGCATGTACTAAACACAATAGGTGACCTAGGGTGTCTGCCGACAGAGCACCAGGCATCAACTATGTCAAAGAAAAGAAATTCAGATTTGGTTAGTGGGATGCTGGCCCACAAGAATTCAAATCAACGACAATACACAAGGGAACATGCTGGGAAATGACTGTCTAACTACAAAATGTCTCTGCAGTCTGGTGGATAAACTGCTTTAACGTTCCCAGTGAATTGGACTTCATGCATGGCCCAGGGTCAGTGCCTGTCATGTGAAAGAATCTAGCTACATTGCCTATTACTGTCAGTGAAAGACAAACTTGCTATTCTCTCCCCTCAGAATATCCATACTCTATCCTTCTATGCAGACATGTTAGCACCACTAGGACTATCTGAGGCATCTTACATTTGCAGTGAATGAAGGTAGTATATAAACCTGGGGATTTCAGGCAATGATATAATTTTATAAATCAGATTGTAAAGATATGATTATATGGAAACATTCATTTACTGCATTGGTAAAAATTAATATTTTTTAAATTAGAAGCGTAAATGGAGTAGAGTAGGACTGATGCATATATCAATATTTAAATACCTATGATTTATACTTTTATGCAACTGACAACAAAACCATATGTAGTGATGTTCCAGATATCCACAGGAAAACATATCATTAATATTTTATTTAAAAAATGGTTAACATGGCCTCAAATATTTTGAATAATTTTTATGGAATACAAACTATATAAGAAAATTAGTATTTGTCAGCAAAATGTTCTATCTGACTTCAGCGACTCACCATTGTGACAGCAGTTAAATTCATCTAAATAGGGATGTCTGAAAGTAAATGTGTTACTGAACAGAGCGTTCTTAAAACAGCAATTTCAGGATTTTTAATGATGGAAGAGCAGCATTTTTAACTCTCAGAACTCCAATGTAAAGTATCTATCTTCAAAATATATAATGTCATTGTCATATTTGGTTTAACACCATAGGTGACATGCTTAAAATGTTGCACTAAAAGTCTAAGGAGAAAATTCCGAAAATCCTCAATCTTGACATCTAATTCTTTGTTGCTTTGCTGTAAATGCTGTTCTCTCTAAATATGAAACATTTCCAAGAAAATATATTTTTTAAAGTACTTTGTGTTTTTAATTTTCTAAGCAAGTTTACCAATAGGGAAATGGGATCCAACTAGTATATTAAACAAATATTTTTGATACATAATTTTCAGCTGGTGACTTATAAAGACATCATCAGAAATGAGAGGAAGATTAGGAGGAATCTGTGTTTAAAAAAAAAACTGGCACAGATCATATAATCCACTGACAGTGTCATATCCCCAAGTACCTTATCTTGTTTGTGTATGTTACTGCATTTAACAAGTTCTAAATGGGAATAACTATATGATTGCTTACCAATTTATGTAAAGAAAATATTTTGTATTTAGATGCATTAAGGAGTATTTCATACATCAGTAGACAAGATATGGAATAAGACCAGGAACAATGTGAAATTTTAATGAATATACAAGAGAAATTTTCAGGTTTCAAAAGTGCTCCCAAAAGTTCCTCAAAAAATTAAAAATAGAACAACCATATGATCCAACATTCTCGTTTCTGTGTATACATCCAAAGGAAATGAAATCACTGTCTCGAAGGGATTAACTGCACATCCATATTCATTGCAGCATTATTTAGAACATCCAAGACATGGAGACCACCTAAGTGTCTCTTGACAGATGGATGAATAAAGAAAATGTGGTATATTCATAAAATGGAATATTATTCAACCATAAAAAGAAGGAAATCCTGCCATTTGTGACCACATGGGTGGACTGAAGGGTATTGAAATAAGTGAAATAAATCAGAGGGAGAAAGACAAATACTGTATGATCTCACTTATGTAGTGAGTATAAAAAAGCCGAACTCACGGAAACAGAGAGTAGAATGGTGATAGCTATGGGTTGAGGATGGGAAGAAATGAGGAGATGTTGGTCAAAATGGTACAAACCTCTAGTTATAAGATAAGTAAATTCTGGAGATTTAATGCACAGCAGGGTAATTATAGTTAACAATACTCTATTATATACTTGAACATCCCTAAGAGAATGTTCTTACCACACACACACACACACACACACACACACACTCACACACACACACACACTCACACACACACACACACTCACACACACACACACACACACACACACACACACGATAATTATGTGAGGTAATAGGAGTGTTAATTAGCCTTACTGTGATAATCATTTCACAACATATAAATGTATCAAATCAACACATTGTATGCTTTAAACTTATGCAATGATATATGCCAATTATATCTCAGTAAAGCTGGGGAGAAAAAGAGTGCTCCCCCATTCTCCAGCTACTGACACAAATATTTGAAATAGGCATTTGAAAAATTCTGCTCCCTCTCAGTGTTTGGCATTGCTTATCTTACCTAATGACGACTTTAGGTAAGGCAGGGGTAATAGGGGTATACTCTATTACTTGTAGGGTAACTCTATAGGCATAGAGTTGAATAATTCAACTGCTCCAAACACACTGGATAGACACAGTGTCATGAGAGTTTTCCCACTTGTAAGAGTTTATGTGTCCTCAATTTTAAAACAACACCGGGATATTATATGGAACCTGTATATTTTATTAGAAATTCCAGCCCTTCCATTTCTACGTACAGAGAGATAATTTTAAGCCAAATAAGAGCATTGGGGTGTTATTATTTAGATTGAGAATTATCCAGGATATGCTACTATTTTTTCTTCTTCCTACAGACTCCTACATACTATTTCAAGTATGCAATACTGAAGAGAGAGGGAGAGATGGGGGGGGGGGGGGGGGGGGGAAGGGAAA
>NW_020173927.1:813471-923090 GCF_003031525.2 Neophocaena asiaeorientalis asiaeorientalis
GAAAACACCAATTATTCAATTATTTCTTCTTCCTATTTACTCTAGGTATCATGTTGGTGCCAGTTATTAAAATGTGTTCTCTGGATTGTCTTGAGGTTTCAAGTTTATCTCCTTTTAAGTAAACGGTTTAAGTATACAGCCGCCACTTTGAACAACTTGGGGTCAGGGGTGTCGACCTCCTAAGCAGGTGAAAGTTCACATATCACTTTTTTCTTTTTTTCTGTATCTTTATTTTATTTTTTTAAAAATGTATTTCATTGAACTATAGCTGATTTACAATGTTAATTTCTACCATACAGCAAAGTGATGCAGTTATACATATATATAAATTCTTTTTTCATATTCTTTCCATTATGTTTTATCACAGGATATTGATTATAGTTCCTTGTGCTATACAGTAGGACCTTGTTGTTTATCCATTCTATATATAACAGTTTGCATCTGCTTTTCCCAAAATCCCAATCCATCCCTTACCCACTGTCCCCCCTTGGCAACCACAAGTCTGTTCTCTATGTCTGTGAATCTGTTTCTGTTTCATAGATAAGTTCATTTGTGTTGTATTTTAGATTTCACATATAAGTGATATCATATGGTATTTGTCTTTCTCTTTCTGACTTACTTCACTTAGTATGATAATCTCTAGGTCTACACATGTTGCTGCAAATGGCATTACTTCATTCTTTTTATGGCTGAGTAGTATTCCATTGTATATATGTACTACATCTTCTTTATCCATTCATCTGTCCATGGACATTTAGGCTTTTTCCATGTCTTGGCTACTGTAAATAGTGCTGCAGTGAACAGCATGTATCTTTTCAAATTATAGTTTTCTCTACATAAATGCCCAGGAGTGGGATTGCAGGATCATATAGCAACTCTACTTTTAGTTTGTTTTTATTTCTTTGTGTGTGTGTGGTACATGGGCCTCTCACTGTTGTGGTCTCTCCCGTTGCGGAGCACAGGCTCCGGACACACAGGCTCAGTGGCCATGGCTCATGGGCCTAGCCCGTCTGCGGCATGTGGGATCTTCCCCGACTGGGGCACGAACCCATGTCCCCTGCATCGGCAGGTGGACTCTCAACCACTGCACCACCAGGGAAACCCTACTTTTAGTTTTTTGAGGAACCTCCATACTGTTTTACATAGTGACTGCACCAATATACATTCCCACCAACAGTGTAGGAGGGTTCCCTTTTCTCCACATCCTCTGCAGCATTTGTTATTTGTAGACTTTTTTTTTTTTTGATGGAGACAGCTTTTTATTTCCTTTTTTTTAGCATAGAAAAATATCTTTATGATCTCTGGGTTGGTAAAGGCAAAAGTCACATATCACTTTTGACTAACCCAAAACTTAGCCTATTGTTGACTGGAAGCCTTATCAATAGCATAAACAGTCGATTAACACGCATTTTGCATGTCTATGTATTATATACTGTATTCTTAGAATAAAGTAAGCTAGAGAAAAAATGTTATTAAGAAAATCATAAGGAAGAGAAAATATATTTACAATACTGTACTTTATTTATTGACAACGTATGTTTACATCATCTGTTTACAAGATGAATTATCTATCAGTACCTACATCAGTATTATCTTATATGATACAAAACAATGTAGTCATTATATGTATTACAACAGTAGAAGCCAAAATGAAAAGACCGTGTGAAAAATAAATTCATATTTATTTGCAGGTATAACAACTTACGCATTGATAATGAAGAAGCAGCAATAAAATTGCTTTAGGGTAGCCTAGTGTAATTGATACAACTGCTTCATGGTAGCTTAGCCTATACTCTAATGACTAAGTCATTATAAAATTTTTATGGCATACAGTATTACAGTCATATTTATAATACGGTATTGGAAACATTGTTACATTAAAAAAAAACACCTACCTAGCTGTGATGATAGGCTGATACTCAGTTTCTCCAAGTAAGAGAGAGACACACTGTACAACAATGTAATTCTTTGAAAGCAAAGTTATAAAGCAGTAAGAAAAATAGCATGTTATTAATTTTATATTAAATATCACTCACCTTGTGCCATGTAAGTGTAGCCTTGGTACAAGTCTTACATACAATGCTCTACACAATGAATTCTTAGGCGATGATGAGGATGGTACAAAAGCATCTCATACAGTTCTTGTCATACAGTTATTAGATTTCACATGAAGACACACACATACACAAGAGGTGAGTCTCTTAACTGTACAGCATGAGATTATTTACTGTTCATTAAGTGGAAGTGGATCATCATCAGGGTCTTCATCCTGCAGAGCAGGCAGAGGAGGAGAAGGGGGTGTGTCCTGTTGTCTTGGGGTTGGCAGAGGAGGTGGCAGAGGTGGAAGGGGCTGCAGGAGAGGCAGGCACACTTGGTGTAACTCTACAGAAATACCTCATAATTTCTGACTTTGTGGCTTTTCATTTCTCCAAAAATGTTTCTATGTGGTATCAAGCCTTCTTCCACTGTTTGCTTTAGTTTCAGTGCCTATATCATAGAAGGGTCCCCATTGTAAAAGAAGCCAAAAACAATCTTGATTAATTGGAACCCTTCTGCCAGATTGTCTAATGTCAACTTGTTTGCTGGCACTGCTGCTTTTACATGTTTTTTTTTTCTTTTTGGCCACGCAGAGCAACTTTTTGGATTTCAGTTCCCCTACCAGGGATTGAACTTGGGCCATCAGCAATGAGAGTGCAGAGTCCTAACACTGGACCACCAGGGAATTCCCACTGTCACTGATTCCTCTACGTCTTCTTCCTTGTTGTCTAGGCCGGTTCGGAAGCTCTCATCTCCATCAAGTTGTCTTCTGTTCATTCCTCTGGTGGCGTGTCTATTGGCTCTTGAATTTCTCCAAGATCCAAATCTTGAAACCCTTCTCCCCTCTGCCTTGTTAGCCATCGTCACAATCTCTTTCATGATTTCCTTAATTGGCTCTGTTGTAAGTCCTGTGAAATCACGGACAACATCTGGACACAAACTTCTCCAGCAGGAGCTTATTGTTTCAGGCTCGATGGCTTTTGTGGACTTTTCTATAACAATGACGGCATCTTCAGTGATGTAATCCTTCCCAGCTTTTACGATGTCCTCTCTGTCGGGGTTCTCTTCCACAGCATTGACAACGCTTTCCATAGAGTACCATGTGAAATGAGCCTTAAGGGCTTTTATGTCCCTCTGATCCAGAGGCTGAGTTAAAGACGTTTTGTTTGGGGCCAAGTAGACCACTTCAATGTCTTTGGTGTTGAACTCATGGGGTTCTGTGTGGCCAGAGGAGTTGTTCAATATCAGTAGAATTTTAAAATGCAGTCGCTTAATGATAAGGTACTTTCTGACTTCAAGGACAAAGCATCAGTGGAACCAACCCAGAAAAAAGTTCTCATTGTCCAGGCTTTCTTGTTGTATAACCAAAACACTGGTGTTTTGGCCACTGGTGTTTATCTTTTCCCTTTAAGGTTTGAAAGTTAAGCAGCTTTATAGATAAGAGCACTCCTGATCATAAACCTGACTATTGTTAGATGTGCAACACGTTGCTTTTTTTTTTTTTTAAGATTTGTGCACTCAGCGAAGTGCAAGTTATATCTTTTATTTTATTTATATTTCTTTTAATTTTTGAATTGTATTTTATCTATTTATTTATTTAATACAGCAGGTTCTTATTAGTCATCCATTTTATACATATTAGTGTATACATGTCAATCCCAATCTCCCAATTCATACCACCACCACCACCCCGCCACTCTCTCCCCTTGGTGTCCATACATTTCATGTTGCTTTTTAATCTTATATGGTAAACTACTTTCCAATTATAACTATACTTGCGCCTGGCTTAGCGAAATAGTAAATGGTGACCCAATCATTGAAGCAGAAACAATCTTTCCCCAACATTGTTGAGATGGTTATTTGACAAGGACTTTCCCTTAAGGCCTGATACTGTTCTAATTTAATTCTACAAAATGCCTATATTTTGGAAGAAACTTTGTGTCTTAGGACATTAAGTTTTTGAGAATTTGGGGGAATTTTTAACCAAATAAAAACAGTGAAGTCTAGGTCCTATCAAATCATGACTGTCACAAGGATATTAAAGGCTGTAATTTAAGAGTTCTAAAGAATGACACTTTGATTAATAGTTTCACCGATACTTTGGGCTCCGTTGCCTTGTAAAATGTGTGGTTGGAGAGAATATTTGTGAGGATGTGCCTGAAGCTCTGCAGACACATTTAATCTATCAAGGTGACCAAAGCCATGTGGCCTTTATTATGGGACAGGGGGAACCTTGACTAAAAGATGTGAGTGAAACAGTTGTGAATAATTCTTCAGACGTCCCAACTACACTGTGGTGTGTGTGTGTGATCTGAGTCCTTTCCTCTAGTTTGCATGAGTCACAATTTGTTCTCAGGCTCATATGTGTCCATACTTTATAGACCCTGGGAGTCTGAGGGCATGAATCATGAAAGATTCCCAGACCATATTTTTAAGTCTTAGTTTTAATATTGTAAAAACAAACAATTCCCTCTTGTTCGGATACTAGCTCTACTAGCAAGAAAAGATTCTGAAATTTAAAATTATAAGATAATATGTTTAACAAGATAATTGACCCATTTGACTGGTCCAGGCTTCTCTGTGTCTTGGATGCTCCAGTAATGTTTTTTGACCTACAAAGAGGAATCTATTACCAACTCATGAAATATTTCTTAGAAAAAGGCAAATGTGATGACATATTTTAGGTTAAAGATTTTGCTGATACTGCTAAGTCTGCATCCTTCCAGAAATATTCGCTCAACACACTTTTATTAAATACCCACAATGCACTGGGAGCTGTGACATGTAACTGGAGGAGAACTGACAGGGTCCCAAATCTCAGATAATTTAGAGTCTATTAAAACACATAAACATTTATGCATTGATAAAAATATACACAAACCCGTAGAAGGCAAAAGCAAAGACTTATCTCTTCTCACAGCTAAATGATGTGAGTGAAATGATAAAACATGAGTCTTTGATCTACTGTCTAATGCTAAATTTATGGTGATGTCTATATGATGCTTGTGATTCATCAAGGAAGCGCCATTAGTTTATCTTCTCTTATTAAGCTAAGAGGAATTCTCTGCCACTACATTTCACCTCTTACTTATGGAAGGATTTTCTTATAGATAAAACCACTCCTTCAATTTTGTTTGTCTTTATTTATTGCCTATATTGATGCAAGAGACTATAGAAAATAATCACTTTACAAGTAAATACACTTTATGCCATACACTTTGGTAAAAGAGTGAATTGATTCAATCTTTGTGAAAGACAATTTAGCAACATGTGTCAAAATTTTATTAATGTTAAGACGTTTAACCAATAATTGGCTATGCTAGAATTTTATTCCAAAGGCATAATTGGAACCAAAATGGTAGACAATTCATGTTCAAGAGGCCAAAATCTTGGAGAAAAGAGAAGGGTTGAGCAGTGATTTTTCATGTTGTCAAATGCAAAACTCTTAAGCTGCACAGGTGAAGCGTGAGAAATGAAGCTGACAAAAGCTGAACATCAGAGAGTAGTTTTCAGTTGATTTCCAATGTAGAGGAGGTAGAAACTGGAGCTGAGCACCTAGATGTGCTTGGAACCCTGGCAATACATAACACTCTAAGTTTGACAACTGAAGAGCTATGCAGTAGTAGCAGTGGTGAATCAGCTGTAGGCAGAAGTTTCCAAATTTCAACACAAATTTGAGCCAGATCTATACTGGAACAAAATTATTTGCTTCACTCCAGCTAGCTACCATAGGATAGGGTGAACCTTTTCTGGAATAAGATAATATCTCAAGTTTAAACTGGGAGGGGGTTGCTTAGTCAAAAGGTCTGACTTCCATATAATCAGAATCCCAGAAGAAAAGGAGAGAAAGAGATAGGAATCTGATAATTTCCCCAAATCAATGAAGGGATCACTCTCTACAGATTCAAGAAGTTCAGTAAGTGCAAGCAGCTTAAATACAAAATGACCACACCCAGACAAGTCCTGGTAAAAATTGATGAGATTATGGAAAGCAGACAGAAATAAAAATAAACAGCACTTTCCAAGGAGCAAGATTAAGATTGACAGCTGCGGGCTTCCCTGGTGGCGCAGTGGTTGAGTCCGCCTGCTGATGCAGGGAACTCGGGTTCGTGCTCCGGTCTGGGAAGATCCCACATGCCGCGGAGCAGCTGGGCCCATGAGCCATGGCTGCTGCGCCTGCGCATCCGGAGCCTGTGCTCTGCAACGGGAGAGGCCACAACAGTGAGAGGCCCGCGTACCGCAAAAAAAAAAAAAAAAAAAAAAAAAAAAAAAAAAAGACTGACAGCTGCTATTTTCAGCACATAAAGGAAGTCAGAGGAAAATAAAATGACAGTATTAAAAGCTGAAAAAAATAATTTCCAATCTAGAATTCCCATATCAAGTGAAAATATCCTACAGATATGCAGTTAAAATAAATAAAGACAAAGTGAATAAAAACAGAATTATCACCTGCAGATATTCCCTAAAAGGAATATTAAAGGTAGTTTTCTCACCAGAGTAAAATAATCCAAGATGGAAAAAAAGAAATTAGAGTAGAATCAAGGACAACAGAAAGAATAAATCTATTGGTAAATATAAATGAATATTAGCATTAGAAAGCGACAATAATAATGCCATGTAGTATATAAAATATATGTAAATATAAAATAGGCAAGCACAATAAAAATTTAAACAGTTTTTGATGTAAATGAAGTTAAAGTATTCTCAAATACTAGTATAAGAAGATATAGATAAAATAATTTATTTTAAGATAAAATAATTCATTGAAGTATGCTGTAATATTTAAAGCAACTCCTGAATGTAAAAGAGTGTACAACTAAAGAGCAGATAATGATAATTAATGAATTAATCCAAAAGAAATTGAAAGAGGAGACAAAACAGATACATCAGATTGGTGAGATCAAAAGAAAACAAACAGTAAAATAATAGATACAGGTGTATTATTTTCAAGAAATGGTATTAAAACAGTAGGATGTCCTTATATGCAGTGGGGTGTGGGAGGATGGACTCTATCTCACCCCATACAAAGACCTAAGTGTAAAATTGTAAGACTTCTAAAAGAAAAAATAGAAGAAAATCTTTGTGACCTTGGGGCACACAAAATTTTCTTAGAATACAAAAATCAAAAATGGTAAAGGAAATGTAAATGAAAAATATGTACACTCCTAAAGATGTCATAAAAAAATGAAAAAACAAGTCATAAACTAGAAGAAGATACTTGCAGCATCTAGAATGTATATCTAGATTATATAAATATGTATAACATAATATATAATATAAATAATAAAATATTTTACTATTCAATAACAAAGAAACCTAATAAAAATGAGCAAAAGATTTAAACAGACACATCACAAGAAGACATATGAATGGCCAATAAGGACATGAAAAAATACTGTACATTAGGGGTCCTTAAGGAAATACAAAGCAAACTGTTAGGCAAAAGAAGTATAGCTCTAAATGCCTATATTGAAAAAACAAACACTGAAATTAAATTCACTAATTACACAACTGTAGGACTTTGGTGAAAACAACTGAAAAATGCCAAAGAAAGCAGAAGAGAGTGGATTACAAAATATAACAGCCAGAAACTAAAAGCAATCAATTAAGTGAAAGATAGAGAAATCTTTGAGAAGTCTGATTAAGAGAAAAAGAGAGCAGATGCAAATAAATAGCACAGGAAAAGAGACACCAGCTATGTAACAGTAAGAGCTAATTCTCGGTGAGCAATTGTTTTAAGCTTGCCACCGTTCAAAGTACTTCACACACATATATAACTCATTTCATCCTTAAAACAATTCTACAAAGTTGGTGCTATTATGATTCACACTCTATAGCTGAGGAAACAGAGAAAACTCAGGAGTGGGGGCCAGCACCAAAGCCCAGAAAGATCTAGTTTTGGTATCCGAGAATCTAAGCACCTCAGAGGATATTAGAACGGTCTTGTGAGCATATAAGGTGCAATCACAGAATGAATATTTCAACATTTTTTAAAAATAAACAAAGGTAAATATGCTAACGCTTAATTAAATTTCTAATGGAAAGTTGAATAGAACAATAAACTAAGCAAATTGAAAATGGAATATGGAATCTGAAAGCTAAGTGTTAAAAAGGTAAAGGGCTGTATATATGCCTACATACATGAGTTTTGCCAAGTGCTGAGGGAGCTGATAGCACAGCTATTACGACCGCTGCTGTGGCTACCTTACTATTACTGCCACTCCTGCTTCTACTAACCCCACTCTTGCTCTACAGACATAGCTTGTTTCATTGCATTTCGCTTCATTGAGCTTTTTACAAATTCAAGGTTTGGGGCACCCCTACGTTGAGCAAGCCTATTGTTGCCATTTTTCCAGCATCATTTGCTCACTCTGTGCCTCTGTGCCCCATTTTGGTAATTCTTGCGATATTTCAAACTTTCCTTATTATTATATTGGTTATAGTGACCTGTGATCAGTGACCTTTGATGTTACTACTGTGACTCACTGAAAGCTCAGATGATGGTTAGAATATTTTAGCAGTTAAATATTTTTAAATTAAGGCATGTACATTGTCTTTTTAGACATAATGCTATTGCACACATAATAGACTACAGAATAGTGTAAACATAACTTTGACATGCACTGGGAAACCAAAACATCTGTGTGGCTGGCTTTACGGCGATATTATCTTTATTGCAATGGTCTGGAACCAAACCTGCAATATCCCCAAGGTCTGCCTGTAGTTCAAATACTTCTGCTCCCCTGATACTACTGCTGCTGCTGCCGTTGCTACTGATACTACTACTAGTACTACTGTTACTATTACTAGTGCTGCCCCTACAGCTACTGCCACCACTGCCTGTATGACTACTGCTACTCCTACTATCCCCACTGTCGCTGTTATTACTGCTGCTGCCAATATTACCACTCTTGCTACTTACGTAAATGCGACTGTTGTTACTATCTTGACCACTATACCACCACCATTATTACTCCTAATTGGTATAATAATTACACCAGCAGCCAGGTTTTCGTACTTACTATGTGCCTAGCTCTATTTGCTTTACATATATTAACTTATTTAGCCATCACAGAAATCCTAGGAAGCAGCCACTATAAATTATTGCAATTCTTCCAGAACATAACACATATAGAAACATGTTCCACATTATCATGGCTTACCAATATGCAGTTCTGCATTCAGGCACAAGAAAGACTACACAACCCAACCTCTTAGTGAGCCACAAGTCCACACTTCAAGCCAGTGGCTGCAAGAACTGACATTCGGCTGGAAAGAAAGCATAGATTCCTATGCTTTCTCTCTGCCTCGGTGACCCTGAAGGTCTCATGCTCCTGTTGATGGGGCCAGAAAAGGATGAATATGACTTTTTGGATTAAAGTCCCTGAGTGATTTTATGGAGTCCCCTGCTCAACAGCTTTGCATCTATACCATCAGCTAAAAATAGACCTTTCTTGCTTAAGCTACTGAGACTGGGAGTTTGTTCATTACTTCAACATAGTGTATCTTATTCAGATTAATATGTGCTAGCATTAAAATCTGTATATGAATACAAAAATCCGTAAAAGCCTTTACCATGAAATCTAGTAAGATATAAGAAGGACAGCACATAAGACAAAGTAATGCTAGTTACAGAAACACGAGAAGTTCAAAATTAATAAAGCTGTTAATGTGAGGCAATATTTAGAAGTTTACATGAAAAAGCATTTCCTAGAAGTCCATACTCATTCTTGCATTTGACAAAGAGTAAAGGACAAACAATACTTCTCACTAAGCCAAGAGTATCAAGAAAATAGGAACACCCCACTAAAATATATCTAGCCTGTATCTCCTCTTTGAAGACCTTCAGCCATAGGATGGAAACTTTGTGTAAGGTTGCCGAGCTGCAGTGTTGCATATCAACACAAAAAGAAAACATATGTTCTCAGCTACATGACTATCATGTACAAAGTACAAGCTTGCACCAAGCCTAAATGAATAAGAAATAATAACTTTACGTAAACTAAACTAGAAATAGCATCTAACAAATCAATGAAAAGCAGGCATATATACTATGTACTAGCAGCTATGATAGTTCTCTATTCAGGTGAGTGTTCATCACTATTGATATAACAAATATTATGCTAGATACTGGAGAGGTTTTATATTTTTTAATGGTCCCTCAAAAAAAACGATAGCCTTACTGGGGAGTTAGATGCCAAATCAAGTAAACACAGAAAAATACACCCCACTGGGTCTGTTGAAGGTGCCGTGAAATCATAGAGGTATGAGTAATTTCCCCTTATTTTTCCTATTTCCTGTGAAATGAAAGACACATTTCAGTATCCTTGTATTGAAATGACATTGAGGTCCCTTTGAACAATTTCCCAAAGGAACTAGAGCTAGAATTGACAGCCTAGAGAGATGAGATGATCACATGGATTTTTTCAGTACAATTTTATTCCTTGAAGTGCTTGGCTTTTCCAACAAGAGTAGTCAAGGGTCACAAAAGTGTAATTAATGTAAAATGCTTTATTCTAAATGACAAGTGCCAAAGACAAAGTTGGATAAGAAGTCAAGGAAAATGACAAGTTATTGTCCAGCACTTAAAATCTGTTTTTTTCCCTACAAGAATATATAGCTCTGTCAGAAGCTTGTTGGCTTTTAGTGAGTAGAAGTATATAAAGCTTAGACAATACACTCATTGGTTTCCATGTACTATTAAAAGAAGATCATGGGGCTTCCCTGGTGTCGCAGTGGTTGAGAGTCCGTCTGCCGATGCAGGGGACACAGGTTCGTGCCCCGGTCCGGGAAGATCCCACATGTCGCGGAGCGGCTCGGCCCGTGAGCCATGGCCGCTGAGCCTGTGCGTCCGGAGCCTGTGCTCTGCAGCGGGAGGGGCCACAACAATGAGAGGCCCACGTACCACAAAAAATTTAAAAAAAAGAAAATCATGAGAACACCATGAATTAAGCAATACAATCTATCTGATAAACTATTATAAATAATTCTCAGAAATTCATTAGGGTGTCAGTTCTAAATCCCAGAATAAAATCCCATTCCCTGTTCTTATTGATGATTTTTACATGCAGTTGATTCAAACTTTATCTATGAATTTATTTCCTCACACTAGCAAATGAAATATGTAGTTGGATAAACTTGCTCAGGAGTAATTTAAGAAACACCAGGAACATGCTGGAACTTTCTAAACGAATAGGTTGAGTGGAATGGAGGTCTTTGGGAGAAGGTGAAGAGCCAGGCTTGTCCTAGAGGCAGGCATGTGGAGAGTCATCAGGAGGTAAAGTTTTAGATCAGCACAGATGTGGAGCTTAAAAAAGCGGCTCAAATACAGGAGCAAAGTCTCTAAGACGGTGAGATGTCAGCAGAAGACACAGTTCAGATGTAAATGTTATGCCTCAGATACAACAGATATTAAGTCAATACTTGTTAATTGACTGAATGTGATTAACTGAGACAAAAATCACTTGAAAAATCCATTTATGAAACATGACACGCTTATAGGCAAGGCAGTCCAAGACTAGAATTCTTTAGATTTGATAGCTCCAATAGTAGATACATTATCAAAGCAGAGCACTAAAATCTCAGGCTAGATTGAGAAGACGGTCCTCGTGTTTCTGTGCTCACTTCAGCACACAGGTGCTAAAATTCTCAGAATTCTTTGAGTTAATTTAAGAAGAAAATATTAAGGAGAGGGTGGATTTCAAATGAAGCCATAGACACCTCAAAATCTTCAGAGATTCCAAGACAAATAATAAATGAGACATAAACTTAATACCAGGCTATTTTCAGAATAATCCATGAAAAACCATCTTGGGCATGGATTTCATGAGTTTCAGAGTGTTAATTTAACTTTCCCCTTTGCACAAAGTATTTGAAATGGGATGAATAACTTAAGTGGATAGTACTGTTTTGAGTGATTTAAGTCACTTTATTTTAATGGCAGATGTAACGCATTAATAAAGTATTTGTGGCAGAAGCATGTGGAGAGAAATATGCTAGCAAAGCACGAGCAATTTACAATATTGTTACTGAGAACATTACTCCTTACACTAGAAGAATATTCACTTTAAGTGCTTCATATATTCACTGAAGTATGAAGATGCGTATTTCACAAGATGCTGAAGTGCATAATAAGCTATTTATTGGGAAGTCAACGGCCATTAAATAAAATTAATTTCTATGAGGTAACAATTTATCACTATTTAATAGTCCAACCACTATAAACTTTATGCCCTACATATAGATAGGTAGGAATATTTTAATAAATCTTATAAGTAAATATGCATCTTTAGGGATAAATCAGTTTGGTAGGGTGATTGACATGTTAAACTATTAATGGTCCAAATATATTGTAAATCACTGGTGATGTACTTTCTTATTGCTGGATATGATCAACAGATTGCTAACACAGGGGTGTGCAAGTTATACTCATTGATGTAGACCATCTTCAGTTCATTACCATTTTTGGCAGCATTGACGTTTGAGGTTTGAATTTCCTGAAAAAGGCAAAAAAACGAGTTTAAATTTTCTGAAGGAATGATTTGTTAAACCACAATTTTATATGACCATGTTTGTAAAAATAGATCTGGAAAACTCTCTGCCTGTAATAAAATGAAATTGTTTTTCAGGAACCTTCACATTGTCCAAACATATCTTTCATCTAATTACTCATTTAAGAAACTTTGTGAGTAAAAATTTATGTTTTCAACATTGTATTCACTTTCACTCTAAAAATTTGTCTTTATCTCATTAACTTTGGTGTCCAACTTGGGGGAATATACTAATAGCAGGCTTCCTTTTATCAACATTCAGGAATATTGATGTGATGGGCATGGGTGCTGCTGTTCTAGCTGCCATCCTGGTACATGAGGTGTTCTTATAGCTGGAAGATTTATGCTGAAAGTGGCAAAATAGATAGAAGATTCATATACATTAGATCTCTCACAACTTAGTGGAGCTGCTTTCTGAGCCCTGGACAGACAACTTCCACTGCCCTTTTATGTGAGGGAATGAATCCTTATGAGTACAGACGTCTGAAGTCAGGTTTTTGTTACTAGGAGCTGAAAGTAAATCTGAATTGATATAGAAAGGTCAGAACACTGTATATAGAAATTCATATAAAATATGATCATGACTGAGATGAGTTAAAGATATTTTCAATTAGGAAAGAGAAGAGAGAGAAAAATTGGAAGCTAATCAAATAAATCTTTGTAAATCGCTAGCATAATGTGACCATAAGTCACTGAAATCATCAAACTAAAATATTACCTTGTTGAACATAAAATATCATGACTGAGAAAACTTGAATAAGTATCCTTAAAAATCATCTTTACCCTGGATTTATAGAGTATTAATGGTTGCAAAATGAATTTGGCAGTTAGCTGGTTTCCCTACATTATTTTAGAAAACTGTAAAATATACGTTGAAAGAAGCATCAGTCATTCATTAGTGATAACTTAAAATGTTACTTCATGAGAAAACAATATGCAGAAAGAGATTTCTGCATTAACAATAATCCCTTGAAAACATTGACTGTTAGAGGATAGTGTTATGGATATTTCTTTCCTTATGCAGATATGTGGTATAATTACCACTCCTATAAAGAGACCCTCCAGCTTTGATCAGAGTTCAGGAGTGTGGAAAGGCAATTGTGTTAGTATATTTCCTGAAAACAAACAAATGAGTAAGACACTACCCCAAATTTTAAAAGTACGTAAACTAAAGAAATATTTTCTTTTAAGTCCTAGAGAGACAAATTATTTCTGCTAATTCTCCAGCCTTTCTCACTTTGCCACTACGGGGTTTAAAGAAAAAGCAAGCTTTTATGACAGCACATAGAATGCGAAATGTCACGAATGAGTGTCACGTAACAACCTACAACCTCATTTGAGTATGGAAAGCTACATTACAAAATACCATCAGTGACACACTAAATTGAAAATTTCATGATTCAACAATTTACTCACGTTTCAGTCATTTTTAACATATTATTCTCAAATAAATTGAAGGAGTTTATAGCGAACTGCCCCCAAACAATAATATTCACAAGCAATTTTTTAAGCTGAATAATAAAGTGAGGGAAGGAGAAAAATTAAGAAAATATTATGAAAGAAAATGTCTGCATCTGAACACAAAGCTGGGTCTGTCATCAGAGAAGCAGGAAATTTAGTTAATTTTTTATTATTCTTGACTGATTCTTCCAAATCAACTATTTCCTGTATTCAATTTTAAATAATTGTTAAATAACAAACTTATTTAAGAAGAAAATATTGAAAAATTTATAGTTACCAAAATATGTGAGACATATTGAACATTTCAATATGTGTGTTGGTAAGGAAACCAAATAGAAAATAATGGACTAATTCACTAATGTGTTTGGGTTTCAATTTAAACATCTTTATGGTGGTTCAGTAAATACATTTTTTTGCTATTATGATGGCAAGATCAATCTTTGAAAAGATGATTTTAAAAATATAACTAAATTTTATTTATCTTGGCAAATAATATTGAACAGGAATGCCTTTATATCAGAGCTATTTGGGAGAAATTGTTGCAAATGTCTCTATCAGACAAAACTTGATTCAAAAAATAATATATTCTAAAGAGTTGAAATAATAATCTAGTTGGGTACTGCAAGAAAAAAGTTAGCTTGTGTGAAAAAAAACCCCGTGTTTAATACAGGTGTTGGAAAAGAATTGCATTAGTAGTTTTAAAGACAATAATATTTGGGAGGATAATGACCCACTAACACTAGTCAGTACGATTTTCATGAATCTTTCTGTAGAATTTGCCACTACCAATAGCTCACTCCTTGAAGATGTTTACTCAGTTACTTCTGTTGGTTATGTTCTGTGGACATATGTGTGCTTCTTGTGTAACCAAGCAGGACCCTATGAGGCCATCCCAGAGTACATCCCCACCCATGTCCTCCACCTGCCTTTTGTCTGTAGGAAAACTTTAGTCAACGAATAAATTTAATCAGAGAAGTGAGAAAATGCAGAAAGAAAGGAAAACAGGCAAGCAGGACAAAGTAATAATACTTTATCTATTAAACAAAGTCAAGCACCTTTAGTTCTTCCTCAAGGACTATAGATGATATTCTGAGCCATGTCCTTTGAGCTGTTTTGCAGATACTGAAACGCCCACCAGGTGGGAGAAGTTAACTGTACGCTGCCCACAAGCACCGAGACCCCAGACCAGTTGGAACCAGAAGGCTGATGATGCTAACTCTTGATTACCTCACCACCAACCAATCAGAGAATTGTCCATGAGCTGACCACGCCCTGCTCATTGAACACTATAAGACCCCTCACTACCCGCTCCAGGGTGGGACACACAGTCTTGAGGGCAGTAGCCCAATGTGGCCCCCTTGGCCTGGCAAAGCAATAAAAGCTATTCTTTTCTACTTCACCCAAAACTGTCTCCACGTTTTTATTCGGCACCAGTGAACAGAGATCGAGTTTTGGCAACATTTGCCTCTTATTCATTAAAATAACCTGTATTTTCCATGAAGAATTACACACCTTGTGTTTTTAGTGTATGGTGTTTTGGTGGCTAATCCTGGCTTTAGGAGATGGGTATGTAACCCAGGCCAAAGCAAAGCAGGCATTGAATTTTTCTTTTTTAACATCTTTATTGGAGTATAATTGCTTTGCAATGGTGTGTTAGTTTCTGCTGTATAACAAAGTGAATCAGCTATACATATACATATATCCCCATATCTCTTCCCTCTTGCATCTCCCTCCCTCCCACCCTCCCTATCCACCCCTCTAGGTGGTCACAAAGCACTGAGCTGATCTCCCTGTGCCATGTGGCTTCTTCCCACTAGCTATCTATTTTACATTTGATAGTGTATGTATGTCCATGCCACTCTCTCGCTTCGTCCCAGGCAAGCATTGAGTTTTGTGTTTGGTGTTTGATCCAAGGATGATGCAATCAGACTGATTCCCAGAATTTTCTTGGAAAATAAAACATTCCTTTCAACTAAACTTGAATCTCTCAGAATGTGCACTGAAGCTGCTGATGGTTACCCCAAGGCAGGAATCAGCCTGAGACTGAGGAAGTAAAGCTAAGGGAGACCGAGAACAAACAATATTAATGCACCTTTTGAACTGCTGAAGGCATCTGGGCTGAAGCAATCCTCATTCACATGTCCCTATTACTTAAATGAACTAATTTCTGCCTTTGCCCTACAAAAATTGAATGGATTTTTACTGATAGGGAACTGAAACCATCTGACTAATAAATTTTGCATACCTCTCCTCTTTCCTGGCTTTTTTCCATTAATTCCAATCTTTCCTTATCTTTACCTTTCACAGATCTCTCTTCTCCATCTCTCTGTATACCTACTGTACAATGTGAATCCCCGGAATTATATTTTTGGTCCATTGTTATTCTCTTTCTACATGCCTTCCTTGGGCAACCTTGTCCAAAATAGCAGTTTTATTCAACAGTTTGCTAATTATTCTCAAATTTAGAACTTCAACCCTTATCACTGCCTTCAGTTTTAGGGGCATGTATTCAGTTTTCCACTGGGATCTGATCATTTGGATATGCTATAAGCACAAAAAACCCAATGTGTTTAAATCAAGACTCTTTACAGTCTTCAAATTGTGTTTCCCCAAATCACAGCTTTTGCATTCATTCACTCAAACCAGAAATGTTGGAAACTTCAGTCACTACGTTCTTAGTCAACGTTAAATAGGTGCATCTTATCCACTGGGAGGGCTTCTTAAAATAGAGATAGCTGGGATCATTGCCAAAGGGTCTGATTCAGTAGATCTGGGGAGAGAGTTAGTGAAAATTTGCATTTCTAACAAGTTCTCAGGTGATGTGGATAGTAACAAGCCAGGACCATTGCTATAACAGGATGAAAATTTTGATGGTTCTTGGGTAGAGATAAGTGAATTTTTCATGTGAAAGAAATGTAACTTATTGATGGACAAAACGTGGGCTCTAGCAGTCCAACCCAAATTCCTAACCCAAAAATTCAAGAGCAAAAAAAAAAAAAAAAAAATCCCCACAAAAATACCAACAACCCCTACCCCTCAAAGCAAAGAAACGATAATTTTAAGAATCTAAGTTTGGCTTTAATTTGCTGTGCAGCAATAGTAGCAACCTCACTCTCCCCACTCTCTTTCATGGGCTTTCTGAAATTGCTTCTCAAATAAACTAGCCATGAATTAGCTACCCCAGGGTAAAAAAAAAAATTATGAAATAAAAACAAGAAAATATCATACGCCATATGAAGTAGAATTATTGGAAAGAATGGATCAAAATTTAAATAAACTTAACATACACCAAATTCCAGGAAGGATGCTAGTAATATAAGGAAGAAAAATATGTCAGAGCTATATTAGAGGCTTTTCCAATGCACAATAAAATATCTTATAGTCTTGCAGTGTTTAGGAACCAAGCCCCAATCTGGGGGAATTCCTCAAACACACATCTGGTCTCTTCTGCATGATATTAGCAAATTACCACAGTGTGTGGGCCCAACAGTCAAACTGGTAATTTCTAAAGGGCAAAGCTGAATTTCCAACAGTATTTTTAGAGTTAAGGAGATGGATACCCACAGTTAAAATCCTAGAAAACTACACCTAAGGAACAGGAACAAATGAGAATAAAAGTGAATAAGACTAAATCTTAGCCCAGCCCCACATCCTGACTGGATTGAGGTTATCAGACCTTCAACTAAAATCTTTCCTTTTGGAGACAGCTGCATCTGAAGGCCCCAAAGTTTTTTTTTTCTATACCGTGTCTAACATAAAATAAGAAACAAATATGAGACATGAAAAGGTAAAAAATAATTACATGTCAAATAAAAAAGGAAAGAGAAAACAACCCAAGGAGGCCTGATCATATTTGGTTCAGACATTGGAGCTGGTACAAAAGGATCTATAAAAACTTTATTTATATGTTCAAGAAAATATTAAAAAATATATACAAACTATATGAAAGAATGGAGAATTGAGAATTTACAAAAATAGCCAAAGGACATTCAAAACGTGAAAAAAAATATATATCTGAAACAATGGACTCAGTATTAAACCAGCAGAAACTTATATTTATACATGTATATATGTATGTATGTATGTATTTTATATATAATATTTTTTTATTGGAGTGCAATTGTTTTACAATGTTGCATTAGTTTCTGCTGTATGACAAAGTGAACAGCTATATGTATATACATATCCCCTCCCTCTTGGACCTCTCTCCCACCCACCCCCACCCCCACAGTACTGACTATCTAGGTCATCACAGAGCACTGGGCTGAGCTCCCTGTGTTATAGAGCAGCATCCCACTAGCTATCTATTTTACACGTGGTAGTGTTTTTATGTCAAACCTAATCTCCCAATTCATCCCACCCTCCCTTTCCCACCCTGTGTCCACACGTCCATTCTCTACATTTGCACCCCTATTCCTGCCCTGGATATAGGTTCATCTATACTATTTTTCTAGATTCCACATATATGCATTAATATAGGATATTCGTTTTTCTTTTTCTGACTTATTTCACTCTATATGACAGACTCTAAGTCCATCCACATCTCTACAAATGACCCAATTTCGTTCCTTTTTATGGCTGAATAATATTCCATTGTATATATGTACCACATCTTCTTTATCCATTCCTCTGTTGATGGACATTTAGGTTGCTTCCATGTCCTGGCTATTGTAAATAGAGCTGCAATGAACATTGGGGTACATGTGTCTTTTTGAATTATGGTTTTCTCGGGGTATATGCCCAGTAGTGGGATTGCTGGTCACACAGATGTCCAAGAGGCACATGAAAAGATGCTCAACATCACTAATCGTTAGAAAAATGTAAATCAAAGCTACAATGAGGTATCACCTCACACCAGTCAGAATGACCATCATCAAAAAATCTACAAAAATAAATGCTGGAGAGGGTGTGGAGAAAAGGGAACCCTCTTGCACTGTTGGTGGGAATGTAAATTGGTACAGCCACTATGGAGAACAGTATGGAAGGTCCTCAAAAAACTACAAATAGAGCTACCATATGATAGTAAATAAAATAAATACAAAACCAATTTAAAAAGTGAAGAGGGAGAATGGGTACAGAGCAAAAATCAAAGTCATGATGATGCAGATGACCAACCCACATATAATAAACTTCGGAGAACCCCCAGAAAAGAAAAACACAATGAAAACAACACCTGGGGACATCATAGTAAAACTGTTGAAAATCAAAGGAAATATAACATTTAAATTTGGCATTACTGAAATAATAAAAGACACATGATCTTCAAAGGAAAAACCCCAAGGCTGACAGCTAACTTCTCAATGGAAGCAATGGAAGCCAGAAACAATGGATTGGCATTTTTATAGTAATAAAATTAAGTGTTAAAGAGGTTCCTATGACACAAACATAGCTGGGTCTATTCAGAAGTTAGATGAATAGCGGGGAATGAACGAACTGGCTCCAGAGCTCCTCTGTGGGCTTGCCTGAGGGTGCTGAAGAGATTAGCTGTGTTTGAGCAGGGTCCTAACAGAGAGTACTCACCAAAAAGGGTGATGATCCTGCAAATGTTAAAACCAAAACACGATGCCCACAGTCTCTTACCTGGTGCTTACACCTCTGTCTTTTCTTCCTCTTTGAAATTACTTTCCTCTTTTTTCTGCTATGTCTTTTGTCTTTACCAAGTGGCATACTTATAAAAATGTGTCTCTAAAAAAAAAAAAAAATGGTTCTGAAGAACCTAGGGGCAGAACAGGAATAAAGACGCAGACATAGACAATGGACTTGAGGACACGGGGTGAGGAGGGGAAGCTGGGACAAAGTGAGAGAGTGGCAAGCACATATATACACTACCAAATGTAAAATAGATAGCTAGTGGGAAGCAACTGCATAGCACAGGGAGATCAGCTTGGTGCTTTGTGACCACTTAGAGAGGTGGGATAGGGAGGGTGGGAGGGAGACACAGGAGGGAAGCGATATGCAGATGTATGTATATGTATAGCTGATTCACTTTGTTATAAAGCAGAAACTCACACACCATTGTAAAGCAATTATACTCCAATAAAGACGTTAAAAAAATGTACAAAAAATGTGTTTCAATGCAAAGTTATTTTTGTCACTTCTTTGTATATAAAAACGTGAATTCTACCATGCATAAGAATATGACTTTGTTACTAGTTAACACATACATTATAAAATGAAGAATATGTAAAATTCAAGAACTTGAAACAAAAAAAATACAAATTAAATATTTAAATGTTAATTTCTATCCTTATAAGTAAAAATGTTTAACCTTAAGCAAAGTTTGAGTGTTGTTTGACAGGGTTTGGCATTACTAAAATAATTCACAGCATTTGAAACCTCCGCTGTTCCTGTAGGTTAAATTCTTATGCTGAAAGTTTCTAATGCTACTCAGTATTTTTCAACATAATGTCCTTAAGGAGCTTTATATTCAATTTAATCCAGGGAAAAAAAGTGTTCCTATATAAATGCACTAAGGAACTGACAAAACTATGCATCGAAAAACAAAATGCACACGTGAGGAGGTATTAAACACTGAATAGCTCAGTCAAGTGCATATCAGTTTTTTTCAGTTTAGTTTGTAATGATTTCATGCAGACCAGAGTTTACATTGGTATTAGCTCTGATGGAGTATTTGCAATTTGAGCTGCACATTCTGTCTTGATCTTTCTGTAGACTTTCAATTATTTAAATAGATTGCTTTAAATAAGCTTTACTAGTTTGTTTTATTACTATATAAGAAATACAAAACTATAATAAATGCTAAGCTATTATTTCATTAATCTAAAAATCTGCCAAAGAACAGAAAGTTGGCATACTATCCTTTAGTATAATTATAGAGTGAATTTAGCATTTTAACAGAGTGAATAACTTCATTCATGTTTTAAAAATCATCAAATGTAGGTAAAATATAGACCAACAATTTGGGGTATAAAAACATCAATTTTCATTTATTCATCAAGACAATATAATTGTTTTCTATATAATACTATGTGATTACAGATATTTCCTGGTGGACAAATATCAATTTCCTCTGCTTAATTAACAGGTGCAATAACTTGTTGTAATATTCCTTATCATGTCTATCTTTTCTTTGTTAATTTATAATTAAGTCTTCAAAATGTTTAGTCATTTATGAGATAAAATTACAAGACAATAATTACTGTGCACCTTCTGTAATAATTGATTTCTCCATAGTTAATTATGGAAAAGGCATAGGTATCTCAAATAACAGGTTTACCTTCTCTATTGTCATGGAGGCCTAGTGACAAATTAAAATATGTGCCAGTGACAGAATATATTATCAGATTTTAGATTAAAATAAGAACATTAATCCCACTCAATTATATTTTTATTTACTCAATATGTCATAATAATTTAAAAATGCAGTCCTATTTATATGACTAAAACTAACACCGATGTAACAGCTGATTAGGACCAGTAACACAGTAATGCCAAGGATGCTACAATCTATCCTGAGAAACTGCCTCTATTACTGTAAGTCACAGTGGAAAGTACACTAGGGAATCTATTCTACCTGGCAGCACAGTTCTGAGAGGGCTGTAAGATGCACCTGCTCTCAAAGTCTGTATACACACACACACGCACACACACACACACACACACACTTCATGTCCCATTTTTGAGGAAGTTATGAATTTCTGTTACTACCTTTCATTTTAGGTTTTCTTTACAAACACATAAAGTGACAGGTACTTAATTTCCTATAAGCGTAGATTGTCCCTGACCTGACTATTCACAAACTCTATATGTGCTACTTCCATTCACCATTGTGAATTACATTTTACAATTACATGTATGAAAACCCCATACATGAAAAGTTGCTTTGTAGAATTTAAATTATATTACTCTCAACCTTAGATTACATAGAAATGTGCTTTTATTATCTTGTGGTTTATTCACTTTTAAATCCACTTTGCCTAAAATTTTTAGATAACACATCTACAAGACAAGACTTTTTGTGCTAAGCTTATTTTAGGACAAAAAAAATGTTTGGCAATATATGATCTGTAAAATACCTTTGTCAGAGCTGTAACTATTGCCTACCATAATGCAGCGTTTCTGTTAATTGTTCTCAAATTTTAAACAAATTTCAGATAATCCCTGAAGAAGCTATAATTCAGGCAGCTACTAATGGTTAAGGCTATTTAGGTAATAACCCAGATGACCTGGAGACATACAGTAAAACTCTTCTTGTGCTTTAGAAAGTAGTGCTGCTTTGGGGAAACACAGTTTATCTATCTCTGTAGTATTTTTGTAGTAAAAATGCATGTGACATTGCAAGCTAAATATAGAGTAGGTGACTGGGTAACATTAATGGTGTAGATTTTATTTGAACTTCAGTAGTGTAAGGGAACAGTAGCGTAAGAGAAGTAAATTGGTGTGATGTGAATGCATAATTAAGATCCTTTTGCACAGAGAAATATTAGGATATTTAGTTGAGAGGAAAAGGGCCGATCAGGCACAGCTGACTGTAATTTCCACTTTTATTCATTCACAAAAATTAATGTGGCAGATATTGTTAGGTGAAGGCAATAAAATATCTGATTTTGAGAGCCTTGTTATAGAGACAGAGAAGTAAACACATTACATAAATAATTCACTTCATCCATTCATTCATTCAGAAACCATTCAGTGAGATGTATTTAGGTGAATTAAATGTATAACACGTTCCTAGCTTAAGTAATTTTTCAAATCTCCTTCCAGACTTAATAGAAGGTGCTTCAGGAAACATAAATATGTTCATTCTCTCATGGCTTACTAAAAGTTTCCACAGGTAACCTCTAATTTTTCTCACAATAATGAGTGAAATCCAAGACTCTATTTTCTAGCCAAAACAAGGTTATAAAATGATTTATTTGTAAAACTTCACATAATCATACTATATGTGATCGAGTGAAGCTCAAAAGGGTCTCCTTTATGTTTGTACAAAAATTGTGTTTTATCAGCAAACTTCAGATCTTCTTCATCACTTTATAGTGTAGGTAGGTTTTCTGCAAGTTCCCAGAAATGTGACCATTCCCTTAAGGACAAGGATCATTGTGACAGTCAGCAGAGAAAAGTTAGCATATTAATTCAGTACTTTTATACAATAAAATTTGGGGTTATAAGTGTCCATCATCGGATGAATAGATAAAGAAGACGTGGCACATACATACAATGGAATATTACTCAGCCATAAAAAGAAAGGAAATTGAGTTATTTGTAGTGAGGTGGATGGACCTAGAGTCTGTCATACAGAGTAAGTCAGAAAGAGAAAAACAAATACTGTATGCTAACACATATATATGGAATCTAAAAAAAAAAGAAAATGGTTCTGATGAACCTAGAGGCAGGACAGGAATAAAGATGCAGACGTAGAGAATGGACTTGAGGATATGGGGAGGGGGAAGGGTAAGCTGTGACAAAGTGAGAGAGTGGCATGAACATATATACACTACCAAACATAAAATAGATAGCTAGTGGGAAGCAGCTGCATAGCACAGGGAGATCAGCTCGGTGCTTTGTGACCACCTAGAGGGGTGGGATAGGGAAGGTGGGAGGGAGACGCAAGAGAGAAGAGTTGTGGGAACATATGTATATGTATAACTGATTCACTTTGTTATAAAGCAGAAACTAACACACCATTGTAAAGCAATTATACTCTAATAAAGATGTAAAAAAAATAAAATTTAGGGTTAGTTCAGCATTAATATTTGTTTTTAAATTAATTATTTATTTATTTTAAAAATTCATTTTATTGAAGTATAGTTGATTTACAATGTTGTATTACTTTCTGGTGTACAACAAAGTGATTCAGTTATACATTTACATATATACACATTTTCTTTTTCATATTCTTTTCCATTAAGGTTCATTACAGGATATTGAATATAGTTCCCGGTGCTATAGGGTAGCACCTTGTTGTTTATCCATTCTGTATATAATAGTTTGCATCTGCTAACCCCAAACTCCATTCCATTTCTCACTCAACCCCCTTCCCTTTGGCAACCACAAGTCTGTTCTCTATGTCTGTGAGTTTGTTTTGTAAATAAGTTCATTTGTGTCATGTTTTAGATTCCATATATAAGTGATCTCATATGGTATTTGTCTTTGTCTGGCTTACTTCACTTAGTATGATAATCTCTAGGTCCATCCATGTTGCTTCAAATGGAATTGTTTTACTCTTTTTTTATGGCTGAGAAGTATTCCATTGTGTATATATAACACATCTTCTTTATCCATTCATCTGTCGGTGGACATTTAGGTTGTTTCCATGTCTTGGCTATTGTAAACAGTGTTTCTGTGAATATAGGGGTGCATGTATCTTTTCAAATTATAGTTTTGTCCAGTTATATGTCCAGAAGTGGGACTGCTGGATCATATGGTAGCTCGATTTTTAGTTTTTTGAGGAACCTCCATACTGTTCTCCATAGTGGCTACACCAATTTAATTCCCACCAACAGTGTAGGAGGGTTGCTTTTTCTCCACACCCTCTCCAGCATTTGTTATTTGTACACTTTTTAATGATGGTCATTCTGAGTGGGGTAAGGTGGTACCTCATTGCAGCTTTGATTTTCAGCACTAATATTTGTATCCTAAGAAAACACTAGACTGTTTCTAAGATATTAAAAGTAATCATTCAACAAATAAGAAAATCTAAGGTGTGAACAGTATAATTTATGTTGATAAATTATTATTTCATATTACATACTAGATCCAGCATTATTTTTTTTTGCCGGTTTTAGGTTAATTGAATTTTTTTCTTTAAATTATTTACTTGTTAACCTAACTTTTCACTCATATTACTCTTCCTCCTTCCGTCTTATGGATAGTCACTGAGAGGCAGCCCCTTTTGTAGCTGGGTGGAGCCATATAGCCTATCCCTGTCATTGGAAAGTGGTGAAATGCTGGGGGTGAAAGTGAACATGAGTGGACAGGCAAGTATCACCTCATCCTCCCAACCACCAGAGAGCACACCAGCCAGGACTACCCACTATCCTCTGCACCGTTACATGAGTTTGCATTTTTCTCTGTTGTCTATCACCCCTTTGTAAACACCTCTGTGTTGCTGAAGCAGAGACTTCCCTTCCCTGTCTGGGTCCAGGTTAGAGTTTGCCACAGAGAGTATACAAGCTATCTTCCTCAGAACCAGCTATAGGTAGATTCTGGGTGGATGCAGGGTTCACTGTGGCTTCCCGGTGATCCCTTGAAGAGTGCTCTCCACACTGCCACTGACCCCCATAGCTGACAGGAGCTTCTTGGGGATTCCTGAGAACTTCAGCAGCTTCCAGGTGAGACTAAGAAATACTTCAGTGTATCAGGCTGCCTGAGATGGCCACGGCAGCTTTCTGGCTCTTCAGAAGTTGTATAAGTTGCTATTTCCTATAGTAAACCTTTTATATCCAAAATGCTTAGTCTGTTATCCCAACTGATCCCTGAAATGCATGAACAGATTTCTATGTAAGCTGCTGGAAGTTTGGATGTTGATTATCCCCTGTAGCATTAATCTGTTATAGTTAATAGACATCACAATATTTTTAGAAAACTAAAAAAAATTGACATACAGTGAAAATTATTCACCCTTGTAACACTCAGCACATCTACTTTTTTAAATTGTGTCCTTTCTCCATGCTCAACCTGAGATGATACATATTTGCATTTGAATTTCTCCAAGTCATGTACTTAAACTTCTCCTAATGTAAATTATGTATATTAAGAATGAATCTTTAATTCATGAACATGTAGCTTAAATTCTTAACACAGCCAAACCCACTTACCATTCTTATGCTACTATCTCTTTATTTGTGAACATTTATAACATAAAGCACTCTGCTAACTCTTAATACTTAAGTAAAATCTCTCTCTTGAACAGTCTTAATCATTTCAAGAAATTTACCTTATATATTCACGTGATACTCCCTTGAAGTGGAAAAGAATAGGTAAGAGCAGAGAGGAATTATCAATGAGATTTTTCTCAAACTACAATTTTTTTTTTTCGGTACACGGGCCTCTCACTGCTGTGGCCTCTCCCATTGCGGAGCACAGGCTCTGGACCCGCAGGCCCAGCAGCCATGGCTCACGGGCCCAACTGCTCTGTGGCATGTGAGATCTTCCCCGACCGGGGCACGAACCCGTGTCCCCTGCGTCGGCAGGCGGACTCCCAACCACTGTGCCACCAGGGAAGCCCTCAAGCTACAATTTTCTAACCGACATGGAGAAAAGTGAGAGGTAGAACCAGAACTTAGTAACTTTATAGAAATGAAGGTGGTCCAAAAGCAAAGGGACCTAGGCTGTGTGCATATTGAAATATACAAATGAATAATACATTATTTCAGAGTAGGTATCTGTGATAGATAGAACTGTATGAAAAGATAACAAAACATTCAAATAAAAACCATTGAATAAATAACAGAATTCAGTCAGTTCCTGTGTACAAAACTAATACGCAAAAATCAGTAACTTTCCCAAATAGAAACAACACAATAAATATAAAGAAACAATAGAATCAAGTTTCAAAACCAACAAAAGTGGGTAAATATGTAGGAATAAACCAAAATACGTACCCGTTCCATAGGAATACAATTTTAAAATGCTCCTGAGGAATGTGTACAAGATTGGAATAATAAGAAAGCACATCCTATTCTTGGAATATAAAAGGTTTTATTGTGTGGAAACTATTTTTCCAGAAATTAGCCTATGCCTTTAATGGACACCAATAAATGAAAGAGGATTGTTTTTATATATAGATAAACTGATTCTAAAGAACTTTTGAAAAATAAATGTGTATGAATTGGTGTAATGTTTCCAAAACTGCAGTGGAACAAGCTTGAACAAGACCCCCTGATGTCAACCACATAACAGAAAGGAATAGTAATTAAAATAGAATGGTACTTGGATTCTGCTTCTGGCCAAGATAGAGCAAAAGGGAGTAGATTTACACTCCTGTCTGAAACAACAGAAATATGTAGACAAATATGGCAAAGCAAAATATGTGAAATAGACGTTGAGAAACCAAGGGTTTGGTTCCTCAGAGACAGGATCCAAGTGAGGTGAGCAGTGAAATTTCTCCAGCTTCCTGCTTGTGGAGAATTTCCTTGCCTTGGGGCAGGGATTGGGATCTCAGCAGGAACTCAGTGGTCTTCCTTCATTAAGGAGATAGAGCCAGAAATCTGGCGAGAGCAAGGTGATCGGAGTTCTTAGGACAGAACACCAAAGGGGAGAGATCCTGCCTCTAATGGGAACTCTGGAGATCCATGGAGGACCCTTATTCAGCAGATAGCTATCAGCACATGCACGTGACGGAAGACTCTCCTGAAATCATTGGCGAGATCTCTACTTGAAAGTCACACAGGGGTGAAAATAGTGTGCGTTGCCAGACTCAAAACATTTCTTAATTCCTGGGTCATTGGGTGGAAAACTCAGAAGGGTCTTGCCTCAGTGGCTTGAAATAATCAGCCCTGGACTAAACAGCTCTTCCCCTGCTTTTAAGTCTTAAAAAGCAAGACACCAAAACATCAATGAGTCTCTAAGTAACTTTCTAAGAAACTGTGTCCCAGAACAAATCTTAAAAATATTTATAGGGATGCAGATGGGAGAATGTTTCTGTACATAGGTCAAAAGCCTGTTAAAAAAAAAAAAAACTGATGGACTGAAGCACATTAAAAAAGCGGGGAAGAGAGGGGCTGCCTGATAAAAAGCAGATAAATCGTTAATAGATAAAAACACACACAGTTAAAACAAATATCTTAATGAATGTTTACAAAAACAAATATCTTAATGAATGTTTACAATCTATATGTCAACTACAAGGAGTAGGAAGATGGATCTCTTTTTATTAATTCTATTCATTCAGGGAGATAAGAATTCAGAGGGATGAATGTGCAGTTTCAGATCTCAGCTTTGCACCATCAGGACCCAACGGGGCCACAGCTGTGAGAAGAGGACTTGGTTGATACAGATAAGGCTGAAGGGAGGTGCAGGTACCCTAAGCAGTGGTAGAACCAAGTAGAGTTGAGGGCTCCCAGCAATAAACCATGTTAAAGAATCTTGCCAAGTGAAGTTATCAGCCTTCTGAGGAAGACCTCAGAATGCTGGAGCCTGTATGTTTCTCAGTGAACACAGAAGGACAACTGGAGCCCGCTGCCTGCAGCCCCCTAGGCAGGAGCACGTGGAGGGAACTTGATTCCTGGATGCAGAGAACTTGCCAAGCATGTGAGCTGGTGGAAGTATCCCCACTGCTGTCCCAGGCCTTTCTCTACATCATTCACAGACCAAGACTTTAGGTCTAGCTTGCCTCAAAAAGATGCCCTGCTGCTATCTTTTGTTGTTGTCTTAGCATCTTTCTTTTTAGATTTTACTATCTATTAGCCTTATCTATTTACTATCTATTAACTATCTATTATCTGTGTGTTATCTGTTAACCTTGTGTTAGATATCTTGTATCTTGTGTCTAAATAAATAACAAAGTGAGAAGTTTGTTTGCTCAGTTATTTATCTGGAAGGAATGTTGTGAGTTTTTTAATAATGTCTGGGAGAGCACTTTAAACTATTCAAGTTGTTCATTCTACATGATATGAAAAAACATAGATATCAGTAAATGCAAATAAACTATGGAGTTCCAGAAAATGATGGCATTCTCCACCCCTAGGGCATGGTGCAGGCATTCATAATTATTAGGGTGTTGGTTGTGAGTGTTGAACAAGATTTCCTGAAAGCCCTCTATAGAATGGCAGACAAATTATCAAAGAACTTTTGGACAATCACAATTATTTGGCTTCTAGAAACTGCTTATATCTGGATAGACTGTATTTCTGAGAATTTTCAAATGTAGTTCATTTCTTTCTGGCCTAATTTGGCAACTAATAGCATTCTGGGCATACTTATATAGCAAACAATTGTGGATGTATTTAAAACTTGGAAAATCCCTACGTTTTTATTTTGTTCCTAAAGGCAGACTTCTAAATTAGTAGGAATAAAGCATGACAATAAGATACAATTCTAATTGAAAGAAAATATTTTAAGAAGCTACATAATACATAGGCTACTTGTAAGCAAATATGGTGATTTGGCATATCTAACATATTTAAAAGAGTCCAAATCTGATTAGATGCCCATTTAAAAGAGTCCAAATCTGATTGGATGCCAATCACAGAAGTGGTTATACTAAGGTTTATTTTATTACTCTTTCCTAGAAGCTCATGTTATTGATGTCTAAGCATGAATTATTTACTAGGTCAAATCCCACCTTCATCTGTGACTCTATTTCCGTTTTGTAAATAAGTTAATTTGTACCATATTTTTAGATTCCACATATAAGCGATATCATATGATATTTGTCTTTCTCTGTACAGCAGAAATGAACACAACATTGTAAATCAACTATACACCAATAAAAATTTTAAAAAGTAAATAAAATTCTGTTATGATAAAAAAATTTAAAAATTAAAAAAATAAAAAAAGTTTTCTGTTGTCTGCTAATTAACAGTCACCTATGAAACCAAGAGGGTGTATGATGCCCACTACAGGTAGACTTAATAAGCAATGTGTTCTTATTCAATGTATGGAGAACCTATGAAGGACAATGGAGAGCAGAAAGAGTCAGGAGCATAGCCCAGCCTCTACTCATTCAGATGAAAACTACATTATATAATCTGGCTTTGCCTGGACACATCCTGAAGGAAGACAACTCAGATCCAGACTCAAGGACATAGCAAACCTAGGAAGAATAGAATCAGGTATAAAGTTAGAATCCACTATCTTTGTAGAAGTTCAAGGAAATGAGAGACCAGTGGGGACTGGAATTTCAAAGAAAGGCTGTAAGAAAGAAGTGGAACATAAATTTGAGGCACGAGGACCTTAAAGATGTCCAGAAAAGGAGGAGCAAACTTCACTGGTGCTGAGTGTGGGGTGGGGAACCTTAATGATAACCAACAGCGTGGAAATATAGGTAAGTCTTTCACATGCACTGAGTCGTTTCATTTCAGCTGCCTTTGAGACTGGAGCTATCATCTCCTTTAGACGCTGAGACTCTGGTTATCTACTTGTCCAAGGCCACCCAGATGCTGACCAGGGCCAGGCCCTACATCTGCAGGGAAAACTAGCCCGTGATCATCAGATCAATACTCTTTGCAGTTTTCAAGTCTGGGCAAAGATGGGGGAGGGGTGATGAAAAGGGACATGTGAGGACACAGCTGGAAGAACCTGGTGTGACTAAAACAGGCTTCACATCAACCCTGATGGGGCAAGAGGGCAGTAAGTTGAAAGAAGAATGATCAAACATGGATGATAAACAGTAAGATCCTATCACGATTTAATGAGCCACCTCTTTTTAATGTCATCCTAATTTATTACATATTGTATTCATACATAAGGTGAGAACTCAGCAGCATTCATGACAATGCCAGTCCAGGAAAATATGGAGAAGATAAAGCAAAAACATGGGGGTGAACTGAATGTAGGACCTGGGGCAGGCAATTGAGTATTAGAGATGAAGTAAAATCGGGATAACACACCTGGTTAACTTCCTCTCAGCTCATTCAAGAGAATTAACAGTTTCCAGATGAGCTAAGTATCCCATTAACTCTATTTTTTACTAGAAAAGTTCTCTCAGCAGTGAAATAGAATCACCAGTGAGAAGTGTTTCTAACCATTATTCTGCTTACATGGTTTATTTATTTACCCCAGCTGACTCTATCTTGGGGTAGAGCTCCAAATTAATAGGTCATTCGAAGCAAAATCTTTCTAGCAAAGTCAAACGTGTAAAAGGGATTTTACACATTTAGCCTTATCCCAAGTTTGATTAGGGATTAATGCTCGCAGTTTCTCATAGACAACTGCTCCTTAGATCAAGTATAACGTGCTAAAGGTAAATCATATAATTTGATTTCACCCAATGGGTTCTTGTGTCTCCAGTTCTATTGACTGGAATTTGGTTTTACAATGTAAAAATGATGGCAGATAGTACTTCATTTTTCTTCCTGTTTTGTATTGAATTCCAAGTTGATTTATTTGTTTTCCAAGATTATGCCCAGGCAACGTCCTTTATGGGTCTGCAGAGATGAAATATAGATTTACCAAACATGAGAGCTTTGCAGGAATAGTCAGAAAAGTTAACTCATCAGGAAGTGTCAGCATTGTTCTCGTGCCCTTAGCCTACCTTCCTCTTGATGACTGTCCTGCTTTCCTGAGACTGACTTTTCATCATCATCAGAGGGTCAATAAAATCCTTGACTCAGGGCCAAGTCAAGATGGAAAGGTGCGCAGGAAGAAGCTCAGCCAGCCCTGGGCCTGCCTCCAGCTCTGCAAAGTATGTTTGTTAGCTACAGTTCCAGTTCCTAGCGGGTGGCACTGGACCATGCCTTCAGGCCTTGGAGTGCTGACTTAATGGTACAATATGTGTTCTCTTGTCAGGCTTGTCTTCTGTGGGTCCACAGCTCTCTGGATCTTCTTCACGTTGCCATGAAGAGAAGATGATAGGATTCAGGAATTGAAGATCTCCCTGATCATCTGTATCTTGTACTTCTAACTGCTATCCACAGAGCATTCATGCACTATAGGAGGTGTACCAGGACAAACCAAAGATGAATTCAGGTATCCCTCAGCTAGGGCACCCTCTCTAGGATCAAGGAGCCTAGAAATCCTAGAGTATAGTCAGAAGGACCAAACAATCCTTATGGATATTGTCAGCATCCATAGAATCCATTATCAGTGTTGAAAATGCCTGATCCCCTGGGTCCTTTAATTGCAGGGGCCTGCGGAGCCCGGAATATCACATGGCTCTGTTTTTACTATAGGCAAGCCTTTGATTTATCTTATTGTAGTAAAGAAGAACAAACGTGACTCCATATTGGATCTATTCCTTTAGCTCTAACCCTTGTGCTCTGTTGCCTGTTCTTAGTCATGCTTGCTCTGCACCTTCTGTAAAAGAATGTTGCCTATAGCCTGAAATATACAGGATAGGCCATTCTCAAGGCCCTGACCTTTAAAGATATAACACTTTCCCACTGTATAGATAAAAAGTAGCAGAACAGAGAATAACATTTGTCTTGTTGGAGGTTTGTAGGAACATTGTTACCAGACCTATGGGGACAACTGCAAGAACAAAGGATTCTGGTACCAAGAATTTTACAGCAACCAGCCACACTCCCTCCATTTTTAGTATAAAAGAAGCCTGAGGGGCTTCCCTGGTGGCGCAGTGGTAAAGAATATGCCTTCCAATGCGTGGGACATGGGTTCAAGCCCTGGTCCCGGAAGATCCTACATGTCGCGGAGCAACTAAGCCCATGAGCCACAACTACTGAGCCTGTGCTCTAGAGCCTGTGAGCCACAACTACTGAGCCCACGTGCCACAACTACTGAGCCCATGTGCCTAGAGCCCATTCTCAGCAACAAGACAAGCCACTGCAATGAGAAGCCTGCGTGCTACAATGAAGAGTATCCCCCGCTCACCACAACTAGAGAAAGCTCGCACGTAGCAACGAAGACCCAATGCAGCCAAAAATAAATAAATTAATAAATTGTTTTTTTTTAAAAAAAGAAGAAGCCTGAATTCTAACTTGGGTAAGGTGGTTCTTTGGGACGCTAGTCCACCATCTTCTCAGGCTTTCCAAATAGTCACTATTCCTTTCCCCAACAACTCGTCTCTTGACTTATTGGCCTGTCATTTGGCAAGCAATACAGTGTTGGACTTGGTAACATTATTAGATTTGAAGAAAGGAAAGTGAACAAATACAATGCCAAATAAAGTTCTTAAAGATTATCCAGAGCAAAAGTGACACTCTACTTTCTGGTAACTTTGTTTGAAAAGAGAATTTAAATTAACTATACACTCTTTTTCATAGAAAAGTGGGGAAATTAAAATGCTGATAGCTTATCAGAACTTTACCTTGCTGTCTTGACCCCATTTTCACATATGTATGATGTTCATAAATTTCTTATCTTTTTGGAGGTGCTTATAATGTGTTGTAGAAATCTATCTGACAAGGAAAGCTTAAAGTTAGAATATGACACCAGAAAGGCTAAGCATCCATGAGCAAGGTTATAAGGAACGTAACTTGTTTTCACCTGCCCATGAGTCATCAGCCCATACCCCATTTGTCAGCCATCATTCAAAAGATTAAAATTACTCTTGTTAAATTACTTTTTAATTATTTGTTATAACAGCTCTAAGAGAGTATGCTGTGAGAAATGGTGATGCACTGTGACATTTTTAAAAAATTAATTTTTGGCTGTGTTGGGTCTTCATTGCTATGCATGGGCTTTCTCTAGTTGTGGTGAACAGGGGCTACTCTTTGTTGTGGTGCGTGGGCTTGTCACTACAGAGGCTTCTCTTGTTGCAGAGCACGGACTCTAGGTGCGCGGGCTCAGTAGTTCTCGCACATGGGCCTAGTTGCTCCACGGCATGTGGGATCTTCCTGGATCAGGGATCAAACCCGTATCCCCTGCATTGGCAGGTAGATTCTTAACCACTGTGCCACCAGGGAAGTCCTACTGTGACATTTTTAATATCTCTAGGGAACTTATCTAAAAGGTATCCATATTTAGATGTAATTAATTATGTGAATAAACTAAATGTGAAAAATATTTTCTTTTCTTGATTAAGCACAGAAAAAGAAATGGAGTGAAATTGGGTCTACATTCCTAGTTTTTAAAAGCTGATTAATTTTGACCATCTTTTATTCAATCACAGAGATGGAGCTGACATTCACTGCATTTACATGGCCTTATCTGTAACAATCCTGTGTGTGTGTGGGGAAAAGAACCTTCTTGTAACCATTGTTACACAGCTGATGTAATTTACTTTTAGTTACTGCAATAATGAGTAAAAAATACATTAAGTTATAATGTATTTTCAAATATTAATCTTTAGTAATCTGTCACTTCTACAGATAATTTTACCCATAAATAGTTTTATAGTTTTAAGTTGGTACAAGTAAAAGATTAATTTGAATCAACTTGGAGCTCTCTTTAATTCCAGAAGAAGGTACTATTGGTAGTGGATGAGAATTCTCATTCAAAAAGATACAGGTATATTTGTATGTATTTGCATTTAACAATACTCTACAAGTCAATGTCATAAAATCATTAGAGATTTTTTTAATATAAATTTATTTATTTTTGGCTGCTTTGGGTCTTCGTTGCTGCACTTGGGCTTTCTCTTGTTGCAGTGAGTAGGGGTTACTCTTCGTTGCAGTGCACGGACTTCTCACTGCAGTGGCTTCTCTTGTTGTGGAGCATGGGCTCTAGGCCTGCGGGCTTCAGTAGTTGTGGCACGTGGGCTCAGTAGTTGTGGCTCACGGGCTCTAGAGTGCAGGTTCAGTAGTTGTGGTGCAGGGGCTTAGTTGCTCCACGGCATGTGGGATCTTCCCGGACCAGGGTTCGAACCCGTGTCACCTGCATTGGCAGGTGGATTCCTAACCACTGAACCACCAGGGAAGTCCTCATTTGAGATTTTAATTAATTATTACTTTTAAAATTATAGTTTTCCCTTTTGCAGTCACATTCACTACCACATTTTTAGATTCAGAGTATATTTGAAATTTCTACTATAAGTTTATTCTTTTCAGTAATCTTAATACAGTTTCTATTGGATAAAATTAAAAGCTATTATTTAATGGTACAGGATCAACAAAGTCATATGATGGGATGGGGAGGAATTTAATCCATTTAAAAACTTTAAATATAGTAGAGAAGTAAAATAAGAGTTCAAGGAATGTCACTTTTGCCATAGAAGTAAAAAGTAATTTTCTGGGATAAAAAGATAAAGAATAGGATTTTTTTCAAATATGCAGTTTGTTTTTTGAAGGAGTAAGAGTCCTCTTTTTAGGGGAAGGGTAATTTTGCCATAAAATGAAGTACTTGGCATGATATATTGAAATTGAAATCCATCTCCCTTCAACTTACGGGCATCTTCAATTTCACCATGAAGAGTTTGTTGCTTTGAATATGGAGAGTTAGTTCTTGTCAAGCTCCATCTCATAGATAAGTCTTACCATCACTCACCCATTCATCATAGTCTTAATGTTAAGTTTTCTGCCTCTAATTGGTTCTGACCAATTTATCATCTTACTAAATGACCACTGCAATTTGTTTCACTCTCATTACCATACCTACTGTTGTAATACTTTGGGAAAAGTAATTTATTATATATATACTAGAAGACACACAAGAAAGTATGAAAAAGACATTCAGGTTTGAAGATAGATGTGTCAATTTTGTAAGGTCTTCTGTGGACTTTCTCATTTCTCTTGTGGAAAAAAGACTAATGAATGTATGGACCCAAATAAATCATATATTCATGTATTGCCATATATATGTTAATTTCCCCTACAGTCTATGAAAACTTAAAATTTACTTTGAAAAGATTGATATGAATACAGCTATGAAATGACACATGTTCCCACTGCTTTGAACATTTCTTTCAGTGATTCCTTTTTTATTCCTCATTGCTGAGTTTTTTCTCTATCTAAATAAAAATCATATGTCATTTTTTTCATTTAACAAAGCAAAATTTTAATTAACAAATGAATATGAAGGTAGTTTAAAAAATTTCCTCTTCATTCTACATTTTAAAAAATCCAATCATTTTGAATTGCTTATGTAGACAGTTGTCTAATAATTAGACAGTTGTCATATACCATCTTCTGGTTTTAATTTTGATTTTACAGTGTTAAGAATCCAAACTTATTTTGATGTACTCCTTAAATACTGTCAATGTAATTTGACAAAATCTTGTGCGTGTTATTCATATACGATGACAACAGTGGTTTTTCTTCCAAGATCTTGAGATGATGGACTATTCCATCCTGCTTAAAAACAAAACAAAACAAAATAAAAAGAAGCAAGTAGCTCGTAAGATGTGTTAGGTCTGTGCTGGAATTCAATGGGGAAGAATGGATGAACCAAGTAAATTGTATCTCTGCATAAGGCACTGATCTTGTCACCTCAGATTGAAAGCTACGCTATCCTTAAACTAGCCACTCTCTAGTAGAATCATCTGGCTCCATGTTTGTTGTCTGAGATCCTCAGATAAAAGTTACAGTTGCTCAACTTGTTATTGGCAAGCCCAGTGTTTGTTTGTTCTTCATTCCTGTCTCTTTTCCTGCAGCCTTCCACAGAAGTCCTCTTCTGACCTCTCTGCTGAGACCTCCTCGTGAAGGGGAGAAGCAGGAAACCTTGAAATGCCTTCCCTAATCTGACTCAGTACCTAGTACTGTTCAACTCTGTGCCCTTCCTCTGACCTCAGGGCCCATAAAACTGGGCCCATGAATCTGCCGGAGCCTTTGTTCAGGGCTCCCTCAAAAGTAAATAGCCCCCATGTCTGCACTGACCACCTGACCCAGGATTGGTGTGCTTCTCCATGAGACAAATGGAACATGGCAAGTTGGCACTTTCTTCAGTTTTGGACACTTGCTTTAATCACAGTAAGTGATTAAGGCTTGCCTCTTTCATTCTGGGCTTCCTGCTTGAATCAGCTACTCCCACACCTGACAGTTTGCTTCTCTCTCTCCCAGATCAGCTGAACTCCTGACACTGTGTGTGTATCCCACTCTCTTCTTCCTTGCTTCTTTTTCTTCTTGCTTCTTGCTGTATGTTTTAAACTCATTAGATATGTCATATGTTTATCTGATCATCCATCAATGGACGCTCATTTCCATATCTGAACCTGGAGGACATTATGCTAAGTTAAATAAACCAGAAACAGAAAGAAAATTCTGTATGATTGTATTTACATGTGAAATCTTAAAAAAAGTCTAAGCACAAAAGAAGAGAATAGAATTATGGTTGCCAGGGGCAGCAGGGTGGGAAAAATTGGGAGATGTTGGTCAAAGGATACAAAGGATTTGTATTGAATAAGTTCTGGAGCTCTAATGTAGAGTGTGGTGAGTATAGGTAATAGGTATACACTGTATTGTATACTTAAAGTTTGCCAAGAGAAATTTTTAGTGTTTTCCCCCTCCACACAAAAATTTATGATTATGCGAGGTGATGGATATGTTAATTAGTTTGATTGTGGTGTAATCATTTCACAGTGTGTATGTATAACAAAATATCATGCTGTACACCTTAAACCTATATAATTTTTATTTGTCCAGTACACCTCAGTAAAGCCGGAAAAATTAAAAATATACACCCCATGTGATTCATGTAGCTCAAATGATCAGTGTCTCTTTCTTTTCCATAGCCCCTGGAGGAGCCTGGCTGTCACACGTGGAAGCTACCATTGCATCGAGGCAATTTCTCACCACAACAAACAGATAAAGCAAGCAAACAAAAACAAATGACAGCTGCTCATTTAAAGAAGAGAATGGGATCCCCATTATTCCTGGGTTGCAAAAATCTGAGGAAAAGTTTTCAATGAATAAAAGTGATAGATGAGAGAAAAGACAACAGGTGAAGGAAAACTAATAGCTACAAGGTCAAAACTATCTGGCTTCTAAAAGAAAAGAGGATGAAATTGATTTTATCTCAGGATAGGCAATGACTTTCATGTATGGTATTACAAGCATGATCTGTAAAATAACATTGATAATTGAACACTTTCAAATTAGGAGAAAATATTTACAAGCCATTTATCTGGTAAAGAACTCATAACCAGAATATATAAAGCACTGTTACAATTCGATAATAAAAATAAAATAATCAAGTTAAAAAATGGGAAAATATTTGAAAAAAACACTTCACCAAAGAAGATATGAGGATAACTAATAAGCACATGCAAAAATGTTCAACATTATTAGTCATTAGGAAAATGGAAATTAAAACTGCAGTGAGAAAACTCTGCATACATACTAGAGAAGCTTTAATCAAAAAGACGGACAATACCAATTGTTGGCAAAGATTTACAAAAAGTAGATCTATCGTACCTTGTTGGTAGGAATGTAAAACGGCACTTTGGAAAACAGTTTGGTAGCTTCTCCGAATATTAAACATACATTTATCAGATGACCCAAAAATTCCATCCCAGGTAACTACCCAAGAGAAATGAAAACCTAGGTCCACACAAAGACTTGTACGTGAATGTTCAAAGCAGTATTATTCACAACAGCCAAAACATGTCGATCCAATGTTAAATGGATAAACAATATAAGGCATAACCATGCATTGTAATGCTTCTCATTAATAAAATGGAATAAACTACTGATATATGCAACAGCATAGGTGAGCCTCAAGAAGTTATGCTAAGTCCAAGAAGCCAGAGGCAAAGACTACTTATTATATGATTCCATTTATACGAAATTTCTAGGAAAGGTACAATTATAGAGACAGAAGCCAGATTCATGGTTGCCTGGGGTAGAGGCTGGGAGTGGGCATTACCTGCAAAATCGGCAGAAGGAATCTTTTGGGGTTGAAGGAAGTGTTCTAAAACTGAACTGGGATGGTGACTGCTTGATTATTGACATTTTCTAAAATCACTGGGTCCATTTTCAGTGGGTGGAATATTGGTATGCAAATTAGAGTTGAATAAAGTTGTTAAAAATCGTAGCTTGGGCAATGTACTCCAGGAGAATTAGTTGCTTGATGGCAGGGATCTGTCTTAATCACCTCTGGATCCTCAAAGCACTGTTACCATGGGGAAATGCTGAGCGCTGGAATCATCATTGCCTGTGCTCAAATCACTCATTTATTAATCCAGTGATTTATGCATCTAATATTTCTGAGCTTGTTCTTTGTGCAGGGTGCTCTTCCAGGTGCTGGAATGTGACAGGGGACAAAGGAGACAGTCACTCGCCTTAAAGGAGTAGCATTCTGGCAGGAGAGATAGAAAAATATAATTCTTACTATTACATTAAAATGCGATATTAGGTAGAGATGAGTGCTCTGAAGAAAAGCACTTATCCTTTCCTAAAGAGTCACAGGAATCCTAATTTAAATTGGAGGTCAGTGGATGCCTCTTTAGGGAGGTTATATTTGGTCAGAGACCTATTCTGAAAGAGAGAGGTATATTCATTCATTCATCCATTCATTCATTCATTTAGAATTTAGAAGAATATAAGTTACAAGTAACCCAAATAGCCCTCTTATTATTATTTTATATTTCCTTCATGTATATATATGGAGAATTATGGATGAGAAAAAAATGGCACCCTGACTGAGAGAAGCACAGTTTTAAAAAAATCCCCTACAGAGTTTGGTGGCATTAGTAGATGTAGACTAGTACTCACCCCTCCTGTAGAGCTCGCCTCAGTACTGTGCAGACAAATGAGAGAGCTGGGAATCTGACTCTTCACACCAAATTGTCCTGGCTGACGAGAAGTCCTAATGTCCAGCCCAGGCTACACCCAACGACCGCTGAGTCCCACAGAATGGAGCATGGTGCTTGTGGGAGGTTACCTGGGCTTGCAGAGTACTGTCACCAGGTGTCAACCTCAGTGTAGTCATAGGGCAGAATTCTGCTCTATGAAGACCATGGTCACCCTCCCAGGAGGTGTGGGGCATAGGTGGCTTCTGGGATCCCCTCTTCTGAAGGGCTGAGGAGCTTTGGAGTGTGACTATCCAGCCAGAGCTGAGTTTCGTGAATTTTAGATTTTACTGACAATTCACCCTCAAGCGAGAACGGTCGTTGACCACGTAATTTAGTCAGAGAAAAGTGAGTGTCATCTTAACAATGAGGTTCACATCTGAGTGGGAGCTGGTAAAAGATCCTCACTGCATGTGGACTGGCAAGAAGAGATGCATTGAAGCAGACAGTAAATTCCAGTTCAAGAACACACACCAGCAACCTCTGTCCTTCTGTTAGCCCCAGTTGTCAAATGTGGTTGGGTTCAAGCTATTCATTACAGGGAACTTGATAAGAAGTGATTGATGTCTGATGTTGTGGATTTCCTCAGTTCAGAGAAAGTTCAGTGGCTGCTGTATGCTTCACTCTCTTTTATTTGGAGCTTTTCATGATGACATATATGAACAGCAAAGTATCTTTTTCTTCTAATTTCATAAAAATACAACCTGCATTTTTACATGATTGAATCTGTTGGACCTCACTTATTGCCTGATGACACAATTTTACTGTACTGCAAAATCAAATGCCTTTACTTAATCTCTATGGTAGGGATATAATCTAGTAAATCAGACCTTTATAACAGTTCATTAAGCTAATAAAGTAAACCATTCATTCATTTTAGTGTTATAATTAGTGAGATGGAGTAAACTGCATGTCCCTGAATTTCCATCCTGTAAGTACTTCATAACAAAAAGTTCCTGCACTAACATAATAATAGAGGTTGATGCCTTAAGGCAATGATCATTTTCTCCCCCAAACAATAAACTGACCCCTTATTAGGCCTTTTGCTTATATTTACTCAGGACACAGACCCATTTTCCCAGTGCTTAAATTTTTGAATGATTTTAAAAAGCTATGAACGAAAAGCCTTTACTTAGATATTTATGAAAGCCATTAAAACATACATCCCCAAGGTGTAGTGTGCCATATAATCAGTACAAAAGGTGCCAAATGTCCTTCCTCTGATAAGGGAATTTGCTCACAATGTGAGCAAGCATTTATTGAACACTGACCATGTACAGTGCCTGGTTCTGAGTTTTTTTCCATGTGTATCGTGTTGGTTTAGTTCTCAAAGTAATCTCACCAGGAGAGGAAATAGTCATCTCTGTCTTCTAGATGAAGAACCAGTCATCCTCAGAGAAGTGAAATAACAGCCCTACGGATACATGATGAAGTCCTATTGCAGCAAAATATGACGCCAGTGCTTTGATCATTCTTATACACCAGCTTCCAGTATAATTATAGATTTTTGTCGGCTCTGTTTTTAAACTTCTTTGTAAATTTCAAATACAGTAAAGTTATATTGGGAAGAACTAGCCCCAATTCCACAGGTTGAATGAGGTATGGGTTTTGCATTTTTGAGTTTTTCATGATGTCTCCAAATTAACTTATTAGAAACTGTTACTCACTTTTCAACATTTATTCTGAGAACATTCCATCTTTGGGGGCATTTCACGGCTGGCAACACACCCACGCTCGTTTTCCCACAGCACCATCTCCACATTTGGACTGAATGAGTCAAAGACCCTGTAGATCAGTGAAAGCTATTGACATTTTAGAAAACTGCTCACCTGTTTCTCAAAAATATTCTCACTTAAATCAGGTAGCATACCTTAATTCGTAGTATGCTCTAAGCTGCTGGTTTTCATTTTAATTATCTTCAAACATTTCTGGGTATATATTCTATATGCTGAAGCAAACTTGGGTGATTGCAACTGATTTTTTTAATCTGGGTGACAGATTGTTAAAGTCTGGACATATGGAAAACTCTAAACAAAACTCAAAACATGTTAAGTAACGGCTTTTAAGGCTTCCTCAGCTAAATGTAAATTTCCTTCAAATGACCCTGTGACTCATTATAAGCACATGTGTGGAACCTCTGATGTCAATAAATGCGTAAGCCTATATATATATTGTGGTTCTCAAAACTATAACCAGAAAACATCTGACCATAGACAAATGGTAAATCATTCAAAGTTGCAGTGATATGCTTCACCATTGAGATTTCGTCTAGTAAGTACAGGAAGCAGTACAATTTTTAGGATTTTTAAATTTAGGACTGCCCTTGTATCCACTTCTGAAAAGGGTAAATCTAGTGTATTTAATGATTAAAAATCCTTTATTTTGCTGTAACTTTTTCTTCCAGCTAGAACATATGTGAATACCTTCAGCCGTAAATTCCATGGTTTGAAAAAGTCCAAAGCTTCCTAAATTCCCTCAGACTCTCAGGCATCCGCATTCTGATGGCCACACTGACCCAGTGTTCTTGCATTTGGTCAGTCTTTGGGCCCCACCATGGTGACTCAGACTTAAAACTCAAAACTGTTCTGAATTGAGCAAAAAGTTGCTGTTCGAATAGAGAGCATTAGTATAAAAGCAGAATTTAATGAAGATTCTGTGCATCAGTTTTAGGAAAGATTTATGCCAGACGCCCCACAGAAAACACCAGTCCCATCTTAGACATTTCAACTCTGCAAGGTAACATTTTGGTCCCCCTGCCACTGGGTACCCTCTTGATACCCTCTCTCTGCAAAGCCCTGATCAATATGCTGACTCCTGCATCTTCCGTTTGAGCTTCCCCCCAAGAACTTAAATTGTCTCTCCATCTCGTATCCTTTAAATCACTAATTTGTCTGTGTAAACTCATCAGTGTCTTAAACAGCTTTTAAATACGGTCAACTTCATTCAAAGGCAATTGAGATAATAGATTTCTGTTCACTTTTTCTGATTACTCTCAGATGTCTAATCAACAAGATGACACAATAATTTATACCATGCACCCACTTACAGTGCTTTAGAAAGGAGAGAGAGACAAGTCCACAATTATAGTTGGAGACTTCAACACCCAGTACCCAATAATTGATAGAGCAGGTAAGACAGAAAATCAGTAAGGATGGAGAAGACTTAAAGCAACAAACTCGATCTGATCAACATTTCTAGAACATTCCACACACCAGAATACACAATCTTAGTGAACACAGAACATTTTCCAACACAGTCATCCCTTGGTATCAGTGAATGCTCAAGTCCCTTAACTAAAATGATGTAGTATTTGCATAAAACCTACACACAATCCTTCTATATGTCTCAAGTAATCTCTAGATTATTTATAATACAAGATAAAGGCAATATAAATAGCTGTATTGTTCCATATGGAAAAACCCGAATGAATGCTTTGGCCAACCCAGTACATACATTGTAAATGCTATGTAAATAGTTGCCAGTGTATGGCAAATTCAAGTTGTGCTTTTTGAAATTTCTGGAATCTTTTCTGAATATTTTCAATCTGAAGTTGGTTGAAGCAGCAGATGCAGAACCTGCAAAAATGGAGGCAAGCCATGTAGACCATGGTGTCAGACATATTATCAAACATCAATAAATTCCTAAGAGTTTCAGTGGTTTAAAGTAGGTTTTGTGACCCAAATACAATTGATTTGTATAATACTAACAGAAAGATATCTGAGAAACATCCTCAGACATTCTGAAACTAAAACACATTTCTTAATAATACATCAGGCAAAAAGGAATCAAAAGGGAAATTATAAATTTTTGGTACTGAAGGAAAATTAAAATACAACATATAGAACTTCTGAGATATAGCTAAAGCAATATACATAGGGAATTCTATATTATACTAATAAACTCTTTATTGAAAAAAGAAAGGTATAAAATCAATGACCTTAGCTTTTACCTTAAGAAACTAGAAAAATAATATCACATCAAAGTAAAGTAAGCAGAAAACATAATAATGCTAAAAAACCAGAAATAATAAAATAGATAACAGCAAAATAAATTATCAACAAAATAAAACTTTTATGCTTTAAAAAGATCAATACAGTTGATAAATGTCCAGCTAGACAGATTAGGGGAAAAAGAGAAGATGAAAATTATCAAAATAATAGAGAGGACATCACTATAAAATTTTTACCTTTTTAATTTTTAAAATAAATTTATTAATTTTATTTATTTATTTTTGGCTGTGTTGGGTCTTCGTTGCTGCACGCGGGCTTTCTCTAGTTGCGGCAAGTGGGGGCTACTTTCTTCATTGCAGTGCGCGGGCTTCTCATTGCAGCGGCTTCTCTTGTTGTGGAGCACGGGCTCTAGGCACATGAGCTTCAGTAGTTGTGGCACACAGGCTCAGTAGTTGTGGCTCATGGGCTCTAGAGAGCAGGCTCAGTAGTTACGATGCATGGGCTTAGTTGCTCCACGTCATGTGGGATCTTCCCAGATCAGGACTCGAACCCATGTCCCCTGAATTGGCAGGCGGATTCTTAACCACCGTGCCACCAGGAAAGCCCTAAAATTTTAAAATATTAAAAGAATAATACGGGAATATTATGATTAATTTTGTGACAGTGTTTGATAACTTAGATAAAACTGAACAACTGCATGAAATAAATAAATTACCAAACCTATTCAAGAAGAAATAAAAAAATTAAGTGGAACTCTACCTATCAAAGGAATTGAATATATAGGTAAAATCCTTTCCATAAAGTAAACACCAAACCCATATAGCTTCAATGAAAATTCTAAGAAACACTGAATTAATACCAAATCTGTACAAACTATTCTAGAAGATTGAAAAGGAGGCAATAATTCTCACCTCATTATATAGCGCCTAATACACTGATATCAAAACCAAAAAAATCACATGAAAAGAAAACCACTGACCAATATTCCTTATGAACATTGAGACAAATATTCTAAACAAAATTTCAGTAAATCAAATACATATACATATATGTGTATTTATGAAATTACATATGTGTGTGTGTGTGTGTGTGTGTGTATCTATATATCTATATATCTCCATATCCAAGTGATGTTGAGGAAGAAGCAGGCAAAGCAGAATTTCTGCTTCTAATGTCTACTCTTTGGACTTCTCTATCCTGTACTATTGCCTTTAAATTTATATTTCCTGTTTTACCAGTCCCAGGCATTCTACAGATGAAGCAGCTGAACCTCAAAGGATTGAGTGATTTGCTGATTGTAACAATCAGTTAGTTGACAAGCCAATGGCTCTTTCAACAATACCAACTTCTAATGGCAGGTAAGCCTTGTTTATCTTGTCCCCTACTGGCTACCTTTGCACTCACAAGTACTGGTTCTGACCTCTCAATAACAACCATTATTCTTGTTCACTTCATTTCTATCTTTCCTTTATAAGATCCTGTGTGTCCAGACATTGCTGAACTTCTGGGACTACTTTATCTTTTCATTTGGGTTCCTTTCCTGACAGTTTTCTACATCTTGTCTTTGTTTTATTCCTTGTATATTGTGCATGTGTGAGCTGGGGTGCAAGTATAAACAAACAAATGCTAATAACTACAGTTATACTTCCACAAAGTACCTATAGTTAAGGATCTTAGTGTGGACCATGGGCTAGATCTTCAGCAGACTCCTCCTGTCACTCAAACTCAGAATGATGTTAAGAAATAAAATGTAATAATGATAAAGCCTGACAGAAAAAAATGCTAAAGTTACTTGCTTTATGCTTGAAAAATAATAAGGACTGCCTAGATAAAAATAGTTTTTTTAGACAGTAATGTCCAAATGATATTTGGTGGAAGTAGGGGTTACTTCCATGGCACAATGCAAGTTGATGAAATTGAAGAATACTTCCAAATTAGAGTCTCATAAATGTTTATAAATGTCTACAGTCTCATAAATGTTTATTTATGATTTGTTTTTTGTGTTATGGCTGGAGGTTTTAACCAACGAACACAATAATTTTACACATAGCGAAGATAATAAGACGTTTTAAATCTCATTTATTCCATAGTGTTTTTGAGATGAGATAAGTCTGTTTGAGAAATAAATACTACCTAAACACCTATGTGAAATAGAAATGGCTCCAAAACGTTACTGTGTTATAGCACTTCTTCACTCTCCGCAAAGGTTTTTTGGAATTTTAAACAAATCCATAGCTTTATTTGTCAGAGCAATTGAATGTAAATGAAAATGCTGTATGTATATTTTATCTTTATTCATAGATTCATGGGTACATACACAGAATATACATTTTGTAGCTATAAAGTGGATCTTCTAATTATACAACTTAATGTAGTTTCTTTATGACTTGACAAAAAGGTAGTGGCAAATGTTATCATATTTAGAAGATTTATTCATTTGCATCATGTCAAAGAAATACTGTCAAAAGAGTAGTATAATATATTCCTGGAATTGAGGGTTTCGATCATTAAAAATATGAAAATATCGTTTTGACTTCTTTTAGGAGGAGAAAAGGAAGGACACCTGATGGACATCTCTGCCAGAAGACCTCCTTGTTAGCTGTGGAAGATATTTTAAATATTTGTAGTTCTTTAGTCTTAGCTTGGAAGAGCTGGAGATGGAAGAGTTTCCCCATCTTTTCTTTTACTAGAAGTCATAGTCTTTAGTATCCTAGTGCAAGTCCTTTAATATAGAAATCTCTTTCTAGATTATTCTCTATCTCCTTTCATCCTTTCAAGACTCTAGGATTTATATTTTTTGGCAAATTCAGTTTAATCTTCTATTTAGCACTTAATATTATTTTATCTTACTTTTATCTTACATAAAGCGATACCCTTTATTCTTCTCTAAACAAATCCTTCCTTGTGAGCTCAGTAGGAAATGAGGAAGTTTATTTTCCCTTAGTTAGGGATCTTGATCTCTTTTCTGTCTTTGCTAAAACCTGTATTGTCAATCTTTCTCTCCAACTGAGTCCTTAAATAAAGAATTTAAACCTGCTCAAGTATTTGTCATCTTAAAAAGAACAAAAAGGAAAATCAGCACCTTCCTTTGGTTCCACGTTTGCTAGGAATTGCAGTTTTATATCTCTTCTCAACTTCACAGCTAAAAATCTTGAATTGGCTATACTCACTATCTTTATTTTCCATGTCTTATTAATCCTTCAAACTCCTGGTTATCATGAAATTCCATTCAAGTGTCTCTCACAAAGGCGACTATTAGCCTGTAGTCTCTCTCATTCCTCATCTTTGTAAATATTCAGCAGCACTTGGTACTCATTGCTGAACAATTTCACCTATCTGGATATTGAATGATAAACTTCATTATGAAGGAGGCTCAATGATTTGCATATAAAATTTGCTTAGAAAACACTTATGGGCTTTATTCCAACTCAAATGATCATTGTCTAAAAAGGAAAGAAGTAATGTTTAAAAATAAATGTAAATAAAGGTTATATTTTATTGGAATTAAATGTGTTCAAAGTGTAGAAAAGATTAGTAGCTTTATACTTAGCTTCTAAAATAAAATAAAGTTATTTATTTTATTGTTTAGATATGTCCTTTATACTCCATTATTGATTAGCAAGTTGATTTAAATTAAGAGATGGGAGAGAGAAAGAACATCTGAAGGGACCTGTGATATCAATGGATTAATTAGGTCTTTTAAAGAATATATTTTAGAAAGGTTTCAGTTACTATGACTGCAAAACAAATAAACATTTTTTGGCATATAGCTATCATCTTTTATGCTTACAGACTTTATGGAACAGGAATTTTGACAGGGCAGAAAGGGACAGGGTCATCTCAGGATTTGCAGTAAGTAGGGCAGCCTTAAAATCGACTGGAATAATCTGAAGATTTGCCCACCCATGTCAGAGGGTTGAGCTAAGATTCAAACAGATGGGCACTGCTAAGCCTTGGGCATTTCTCCTTCTATGTGTCCTCTCCATGAGGCCTCTCCAGCATGGTGTCTTCACAGTAGGCAAATTTCTTACTAGTTGCCTTAGGGTTTCCAAGTCACATATCTGAAGAGGGAGAGAGTGCCAGGCAAAAGCAGTATCACTATATCTAACCTTGTCTCGGCGGTAATGTAATTTTAATTTTGCTTCTTTTTTCATTACAAATGTCCACATTCAAGGGGAGAGAAGTTAGACTCTGCCATTTGTGGAAGGAGCCTCAAAAACTTTACAGGGAGGTCTAAAACAGACAATAAAAGAGCCACTGAAATTCTAAGACAGCAGCCTTCCTGGGATGAAGAACAATGAGCAAGATGTCCAACAAGAAAGAATCAATGTTGTGTATTCAAACCAATATTTCTCAGAAAGACCAAATTGGATACTAATGGATATTCTAATTAGAATCCCATAATGATGGGATTCAAGTCAGGAGAGAATTTTGCAATTAATAATTAGATGCAATTATTAATTGCAGATGCAATTAATAATTGCCATAAAATAGTCTATATTATTTTTTGAATACTCATTGAACATATTGGTATGTACCAAAGTATTTAAATCTAACAGAAAGCAAGAAGCTCTCTCCTACGCTTTTGTTAAATGTCAAAAGAAATACATTTTTACTTCCCTTAAGAACATGGATAGAGACTAAAGTCCTAATTAATTAAAGGAACATAGCTATAGCTATGATTTTAGTATGCTTCCCTTTGAGTTGTTATAATGGAAAGCTCATTTTTTGCTAGCAATAATAAAAACTACTCTAATTCCAATGAAAGTAAAATTTAAAATGAGGACTAATAACTCATGTAATGAAAAAATATAATTTTCATAGTTTATCTAGTGACTGTTCACAGATCATAATGGTACAATGACATGTAAAAATTCTCATGGAAACCAGAACCACAACCATGGAACAACAATAATAACCGAGACTGGCACTATCAAAAAGAAGTTAATATGTCAGAAACATCTATAAGTAATAGTTTTCTTAACCATGAGTTAAGAATAAACACTATGCAGACAGAACTAACACAAATGTAAAGGCAACGAATTAATAGCTGCTAATATTGTCAATATTGACTTGGTACACCTACTAGAGGACAGATCTAAAGTTCAAATAATTAATATAAACTTGTTATTTCAAATAATGTCACTGAAAAAGTGAGAAACAAACATATATACAATAAATTGAATATATATATTGAAATTAATTCCAACAGCTTTGAATCTTCTTATACAGATTTATTGAAAAAAAAAGTCCAGTAAAAGCAGATGTCCAGAATAAAATCAGTTACAGAGAATAAAGTCATGTTAAGTATTGTTAACCAAAATTCAAAGAAATGGAGACTGGACTGAAATAAAAAGGCATCTATTTGGGGTTGGTTAGGACGGCAGCCCATGAGACACAGATTCAAGAAGCACTTGAATTGTTCTGCCAGACTACAAAATAAGGGAGGCTTATAAAAGCAAAACCCACAAGGTCACAGTTAATTACGTGAGTGGTTTATCAAGAATTATATTAAAGCTGGTAAGAGGTAATGGGTGCTTATTAAGTAGGGATTGGTTGGGGCCCGAAATGGTTGCAGAGTTACAAGGGAAACAACCTTAAGAGACAAGGTAGCAGCTAGAAGATATTGTTTTAAAAACACTGGTGTCCTTGGGTTAGGTATAGTTCACAGAAATCTCAAGTTCTCAGTGGTGCAGGGATGTGTCTGAGAACACAAACTCAGTGGTTGACCCCCTCCAGTTTTGTATGCCCTAACTCTGATTACTCCATTATAATTTCAATTTGTCATTGGTATCTAAACATCCAATAAACTGAACAGCGATATTTATGATTTTTTTTGAAACCACGATGATGTTTAAATTTTTTATACAGTTTTTAAAGATTACACCCCATTTGTAGTTACAAAATATTGACTATATTCCCCGTGTTGTACAACACATCCTTGTAGCCTATCTTACCCCCAATAGTTTGTACCTCCCACTGTCTCACTTCTATACTGCCCCTCCTCACCCCGGCTGGTAACCAACCACTAGTTTGTTCTCTATATCTCTGAGTCTGCTTACTTTTTTGTTATATTCACTAGTTTGTTGTATTTTATTTTTATTTATTTATTTATTTATTTTTGCGATACGCAGGCCTCTCACTGTTGTGGCCTCTCCTGTTGCAGAGCACAGGCTCCGGACACGCAGGCTCAGCGGCCATGGTTCACGGGCCCAGGTGCTCCGCGGCATGTGGCATCCTCCCGGACCGGGACACGAACCCGCATCCCCTGCATCGGCAGGCAGACTCTCAACCACTGCGCCACCAGGGAATCCCTGTTGTATTTTTTAGATTCCACATGTGATATCATACAGTATTTGTCTTTCTCTGTCTGCTTTATTTCACTTAACATAATGCCCTCCAAATCCATCCATGTTGCTGCAAATGGCAAAAATCATTCTTGTTTTATGGCTTAGTGGTATCCCACTGAACATATATATATATAGATCACAACTTCTTTATCCATTCATCTGTTGATGGACACTTAGGTTGCTTCCGCATCTTGGCAATTGTAAATAATGCTGCTATGAACATTGGGGTTCATGTATCTTTTCAAAGCAGTGTTTTTGTTTTTTTCAGCTATATACGCAGGAGTGGAATGGCTGGCTTAAACGGTAGTTCTGTTTTCCACAGCAGCTGCACCAATTCACACTGGGATAAGGGATTACTATCCAACAAGTATAAATAGCTCATGCAACTCAACATCAAAATATCAAAAAACCCAATTAAACAACAGGTAGAAGAACTGATTAGACATTGTTTTCAAAAAAGAAGTGCAGATGGCCAACAGGCACATGAAAAGATGCTCAACATTGCTAATCATCAAGGAAATGCAAATCAAAACCACAATGAGCTATCACCTCACACCTGTCAGAATGGCCATCATCAATAAGAACACAGATAACTAGTGTTGGCAAGGATATAAAGAAAAGGGAACCCTCATATACTATTAGTGGGAATGTAAATTGGTGAAACCACAATGATTGCGAGTATAAATTTTAGCTCTTATGAGCATTAGAATAAAAAGTACAATAGTAGCCTGTATAGTAAATTATATATATACACATATATATATAATACACACATTTATTTCTAGGGCAAAGTGTTGATCGAAAAGTAAATAAAGGTAAAAATTATCATGGGAAACAGCATTGTCAAAGCTATATTTAGGGCTTCCCTGGTGGCGCAGTGGTTGAGAGTTCGCCTGCCGATGCAGGGGACACGGGTTTGTGCCCCGCTCAGGGAGGATCCCACATGCCGAGGAGCGGCTGGGCCCGTGAGCCATGGCCACTGAGCCTGCGCGTCCGGAGCCTGTGCTCCGCAACAAGAGAGGCCACAACAATGAAAGGCCCGCATACCGCAAAAAAAAAAAAAAAAAAAAAGCTAGATTTAAAAAATCTATATAATGCTATAGCATGTTGGCTTATTTCCTGAAAAAATTTGCTCAGGCAAATGAGGTGTTATATTATCCCATAAGTGGATTTCGTAAGCTTCTTTTCAAAATGATAGGAAATGCCACTAACTGGATTTATCAGGTAACTACAAACACGTATAGCCAAATTGTACTTACCTGGTGTATTTTTGTTGCTGTTGTTAGGGTTTATGTCCTATAGGCTCTTATTACTTCTCAAATGCTGGCTCATGAAACCATTTCTCCCTGTGTTTTGTTTAAAGACAATCAGCCCTCCGTATCCAAGGGTTTCAGAACTGTGGATTCAAGAGAGGGTGGAAATTTCAAAATTTTGATCTGTGTTTTGTTGAAACTGCAGATGGGAAACCCATGGATATGGAGTGCCAGCTGTACTCTGCCACTTTATATAAAGCATGTGAGCATCTGCGGATTGGGGGGAAGGCTGGGATTGGGGGCTAGGAGGGACAGCTCCTGGAACCACCCTCCACCCCATACAGTGGGACAGCTGTTTTGAACTGAAATAATGAGTTTCTATTCCAGAATCCAGTAGCCTTTGACTTGGCAAACAACAAAAACATCTAGACTTATATTTTCTCATTTTGGAAGACTATGGTCATACTTCTTGACTTATTGACTAATAACTTCCCTCTCAGCTCTGAGACTCTGCAGATATACTCATGGCTTCTGAATAAATTCAGGGATAGAAAAAAAATCTATAAGGGTTTCCACTGGAATACTCAACTGTTGAAATTTTATTTACAAATTAGAAAGGAAAATATCACACTCCCTAATTGAGGGCAAAAATGGGAACTGGGCCTTGATATAACGCATGTTAGACTCTGAAGCCGCTTGCTAAAATCACCTTCCCTAGTGAATACTGTACCCAACCTTTGGTCAAAGGAAATCAAGAGGTGCTCCATTTAATACCTTGTCCTGCCTACCAGTTTAATCTTGCCAACGAAGTCTTGTACCTTTGAAAGTTTGTTAATATAGCTTATAACTTGTATTTATCTTAATTTTAGCAGCTTTATTGAGGGAGCATTCATGAGAAATGGAATATTGCCTGCTATATCAGTAAACAAGGGATGTCACAGCCATCAGCAATTGCAGGCCTCCAACGTGAGCCCTGAGGGAACTCAGGAAGGAAGTAATACCTGCCATCTAGCAGCCATCACACTGCAACCACTCCCCACAGACAGCCCTGAGGAAACTCAGGATGTGAAAGCTCAGGATACTGGCCCCAGATAGCTGAGGTGCATATCACAGGAATGATTTCAGTGAGCCCAGACTCTTGCATCTTCCCATACATAGAAAGGCGCTAAATTCCTTAACTTGGGCTATCTGGTTTTCTTTAATTTACAATAATCTTTTGACTTTCAGACTCCCTGCCCTTTGTTGCAAAACTTCTATATAACCTGGCTCCCCCCTCGCTTCCTCGGAGCAGTTTTCTCAGGGTTACTTGAGACGCTGCCTCCCAGGCTTGAAGTCCTAAAAATTTCTGCCCAATAAAGCATAACTCTCAACTTTCAGGCTGCATGTATTTTTTCAGTCTATATTCACATACCACAGATTATCAGGGAAATGCAACTCAAAACTGTTACCAAGTCCAAGCCTGCTCTGCTCGCCCCACGACAGGCCAATGAATCGGAGACGAGGTGTAGAAGCAAGGTGTACAACTTTATTCGGAAAGCCGGCAGACCAAGAAGATGGCAGAGTAGGGTCCCCCAAAAACCATCTTACCGGGGCTTGGATGCCAGTTTCTTTTATGGAATCAGACAGGGGAGTAAAGTGGAAAGGCAGAATAGAGAGGGAGAGGCAGGGAGGAAGTAAAGTAAAAAGGGCCAGGGTCTTGCAAAACATCTGGAATGGCCAGCCTCGGGAGGGGATGTGTTAATTTCTTGTTTCTTGCAGCCATCCACAGGTGGGTAGGGTTCCCTATGGCAGGTCATTTACATATGATTATAATAACAAAAGCAATGAAAAGCAAAGGCTAAACTCAAAAAAAACAGATCCAACATGGAGTCAAACTTGGCTCTTCCCTGTTACAAAACTACAATGAAAGATCACCTCACACCTGTCTTTTGTTTCAGGTCTCAAACTATTATTAATCAAATTCATGGCTGGACTGGCCCTTATGGTTCTTATTATGATTGCAAGATACTCTCAGGAATAACCAAGAAACTTTGGGGAAAAAAAGTTTTGCTGCTCACAGATCCGGAAATTACCTGCCATACGTGGGGCCGCCCAGGGAGGTACCTGGTAGAGACAGAGAGGGAGAACCCAGGTCTGGGGTTCTGCTTTTATTGGGGTTGAGGGTCAGGGCCTAGGGTCTCCCAGGCTCATGCTTCATTGGTGAATTTACAACCTAAGAGTGGGAATGAAAGTGCAGGAAGATTAAAACAAGTGATATGAATAGTCAGTTAATGAAATCAATCAAAATCTCTAAAACAAAGGAGCCTGGGGGTAGGGGACTTAGGGAGGAGAACTGAGTCTTGTTTGTTTGTTTTTGTTTTTTTTAAATTTTTACTGGAGTATAGTTGATTTACAATATTGTGTTAGTTTCTGCTGTACAGCAGTGTATCAGTGGATTCCCATATAGGTCATTACAGAGTATTGAGAAGAGTTCCCTGTGCTATACAGTAGGTTCTTATTAGTTATCTACTTTATATATAGTAGTGTATATATGTCAATCCCAATTTCCCAGTTTATCCCTCCCCACTCACACACTTCTCTGCCCCCACCCCCACCCATAACCATAAGTCTGTTTCCTACATCTGTGACTCTATTTCTGTTTTGTAAATAAGTTCATCTGTACCCTTTTTTAGATTCCACATATAAACTGTATCACCTGATATTTGTCTTTCTGAGTGTTTATCTAGTCTTGTGGTGGCAACGTGTTTATTAGAGATAGTTGTCTTTGAAGTAGATGCCTCAGGAATCAAAGCTTAAGTCAGGCACTGGCATTACAAAAAAGAGAAAACCCAAGGGTCAGGCAGGATTGACACTACAACCTGTTAGGATTGCTTTTTTCTTTTAAAGATTAATTTTGCTGAGGATGTGGAGAAATTGGACCCCTTGTGCACTGTTGTTGATGGGAATGTAAAATGGAGCCATGATGGAAAGCAGTATGAAGAGTCCTCAGAAAATTAAAAAAAAAAAACAAACTACTATATGATCCAGTAATCCCACTTCTGAGTATTTATCCGTCAGAGGGGTATTTGCACATCCGTCAGAGCACAATTTAGCATGTCTTCAAAACTTTTTTTCAAAATCTATCCCAAAGATAAACTAGCAGAAAATTAAAGATATATATATAGAGCTGTTTATTGCAGCACTTTTTGTAATAGCAAAAATGATTAAAACTATGTCCATGTGTAGCAGCCTGGTTGCATGAATACATTCTCCCAGTGGAGACCGCTGCAGTTATGAAAATGACTAAAAACAACTCTACATCTTCTTTTGGAACGATCATCTATATGTATTTAGTACAAAAAACCAGGGTGAACACATGTGTGTATAGTATTGTACCAAATATCTAATAAATAGGAAAATATGAATATAGTAGATGTATTTTAAGCTTTGCCTCACTCACTTACTAATGAAAGGTAAGGATTGGATCATTCTGAAAACCCTTGGAACACTGTGACTTGATAAAGCAATTCTCACTGGATATCCAGTACAAGTCCAGGTTAAGAAATGACTGAAACCTAGCTTTAACTGGGTTATCTAATTGGATAACTCTAATAAATTTAATATGATCAATTTTACCAGAAAAAAAATTTAGAAAATTGATAGATAATAGCAATTTTTGTAGCAGATTCAGAAGTGAATTAACATTCATACTTTCATTTATTCAACCAAATAATAAATTTGACTGAATATTCCTGTTTTTGATAGGAGATTGTTATTCATGGTGCTAGACACTGGGGATGGAAAGATGGATAATCAAGTGCAGTACCAGATATATGAGCTGTAATAACATAGCATGGAATACACAATAATAAAATACAGACAGAGAGAGAGAGAGAAGAGCAAGTAACTTTTGACCCCATTCAGTCTGAAAGAAACAGTACAAGGTCAGAGCTTTATTTGGACAATTTGCAAATCAGTTCTGAAAACATAGATGTTCTTTAAATGGTGTAGGTATCTGCATGGATTCTGATGTCTAATAAAAAAATGTCATGACCAAAAATAATAAACAGTTCCTCCATAAATATTGTTTTTATTACTTTTGATTAGGCTTAGGTGTTGCCAACATACTTAATTAAATAGTTTAATTTTTAAAATTTATGTTACTCTTTTAATAAGTCAACTGCAGGTACTATAGTACTGCTTTATGCAATAATCTAAAGGACAGTTATTTAGTCTCAATACATATATGTATCTATTTTATCCAATAAATTATATTTTGGTAATCCAATTAATTACATGCATATATTCACTTGACTACAGAAGTTTTCCTGAAGGGGGAAGGACTTTCATTCGGTAAAAATAAAAAAGGTATATAGTATGGTAGAATTCTGTATGTTTTCATATATTCCATGTATGTAACATATTTTATTTTAAAACTTCTAAGTAGTGAACTAAAAAATGCAGTCTAAGCAAAGCAAATTGTTCTCAGCAGACCCTCTGTGCTCAGAGAAATCTTTCATATTTATGCAGAAGGGAATTGACAAAAATGCATATTGTAGTAGGCTGTGGTTGAATACTTTTTCTTAGATTATTTTTGATATAACATCAATTTACAGTGCATATAGAAAATATTACAAAACATCTTATGTTTGCTCCAATTCCCTCCTAGCACTTAAAAAATAGATGATAGTTCATATCCTTTGATTTGGCTCCATTTCACTTTAAAATGTATCTCACCGCTTTTGGTCTGGAACCGAGATCATTAACACTGATTTTCATCTTCATTACTCTGTGTTGTACACGTGCTGTTAACATGCTCAAGAGAACTGTTGTCATAGTATAACTAAATATGGATTTTTTTATAAATAATTCATGTAAGGTATCTCAAGAGTAAGCCAAGATCCAAGCGGCAGCATCAGAGGGCTCAAGGGAGATTTCAGGATATTTGTGTTATTTGCATAGGCGTGGCTTCATATGTGGTGTTTGAATGTATTCTGTATACATGTGACTATCCTGGGAGATGGAAGCAAATGGTAATAGCGTTCAGGTGTACAAACTGTATTCTCCAAGTGGCTGCAGCATCATTGCCCTTCCACATCTTCTTATACCACATGACCTTGTCATGCTTCCCAGGAAGTGGGGGAGGCATGTCCCCTCCCCTTGAATCTGAGTGGACTATTTTCTCCTGCATCCAGTAGAATACAGTGAATGGAATCCACACTTGACTTCTGAGGCTATGTCAGAAAGTCATGTAACCTCTGCTTGTATCATGGGGAAGCTCTCTTTCCTGAGGCCCCACCTGAACATGCTCTTTTTCAGAACTCAGTTATTATGCTGTGAGAAGCCCAAGTCATGTGCAGAGGCTTCATTTGGGTACTTGGAGAAAGGTCCTCAGTGGTAACAGCCTTCAGGTAGTATTAGTCTAGGCATCAGAACAGTGAGGGTGAAAGCCACCTTGGAAGTGAGTTTCTAGCCAGGTTGTTACAGCAGGCAGGTAGCTAGATATGAGAAAAGAAAGGGGGGCACAGGCCAGGTGGCAGGAAGTCAAGCATCTTGTAAACCTGGGAGGTCAATGGGCAGCAAAGAAAAGCAGGAACCTCCAGACTGAGAGGAAACCACACATTTTGGGTGATAAGTGTCCTGGAAAAAGACAAAGAAATGTGGAGAAAGGTGGGAATCTCTTGTGTCTTAATGTAAACTTTGCTCATTATTCTCTCATTATAATAAAATCAGCCTTGCAGATAAGAAGTACCCATCATGCACTGACACCATGACACTTCTGGACTAAGCTAATTAAGGACAAAAATCCTTCTTCCACTCAGAAAGATGGAGCTGGGATGGAAATCAGGGAATATGATCCCCAAACTCCTCCTTCCCCAGTGAATAATCCACCCCTTCGTTTGTATGCCCCTCATAATAGGCTTGCCAAAGAAACCCAGGGAAGCATCTCCTCACTGGTCTGCCTGCTTTCCTTCTGAGACCATATTCTTGCTTAAATAAATCTTCACTTTACTTTCTTAACCTCCCTATCTCATCTCCAAATTCCAAAAATTTACCAGGAACAAGGTGTCCCATCTCCCTGTCATGAAGGTCTTCTCAGCTGTGCCCCCAGCCCCCAGACATCCAGGAGAGAGATGTGTGTCATCCCTACCATGGACTTCCTAAACTTCTGAGCCATGGAATCCCTGAGAAGAAAATGGTTTGTTATACCAGAAAGATAATTAGAAGAACAAATAAACCTAATAGGACCTAATTTTAATTATTGTATATTACTGTGGGGAATTCATTTAGAAGTACGTTATCAGACCATCGTTAATACACACATATGTTTGTTTATTTACTTAGTTTTGGTAGATATGAGGGGTTACATTGAACTATACAATTTTCTTTTGAACTGTACATATCATTTTGTTTCATTTTAATTTGTGTGGTATTAACTTGAATTTATGAAGATTAAACCTTTGACCTTGATTTCTTTAGTGTCATGCGTATAGTATCCAGGTCATGTGACATTCTTAGTCTTCACTTCAAATACTCATGCTCTGGGGATTCAGAGCCCTTGAGATAAAGGTTATGAATCAAGGAACTGAGAGTAACAAAGTAGTCAGAGTGAAAAATCATTCAAAGCAAAATCTAAGAAGCAAACAAACAGCAACAACAACAAAACAAATATCTATGAAACTTCTTTTAAAAAAGTTAAAGTCCATTATGATCTTGAAGTTTACTTGTGATTTGGAAAGTCTATAATCTTCAAGTAAACACTTTTAAAATAATTTAAAATTTTATACAAGAGATTATTGAAATAGATGTGCAGACTGTTTTCCTATTTTAATCCTAATGAGATTAAAGAACACTTCCATTCATTTTAGATTTCAGCCACAGCTTTTTTATGTTCACTGTGTCTGGATATAATGTGACAATTAAGCATTTATCAGCCTCAAAATTAAAATATATTGGACAAAATCTTGAACCAAGTGGCACCTACACACATCTCAAAATCCTATTGGCTTTTCCATAATGATCTTGCCAAAAACATCTTTGATTTAGTGCAAAATTATGCTACACGATGAAAAACCATGCACATAATAGCCATATGTTCAAATGTCCAAAAGACTTGGGTAGAAATAATTGCTATCATTATATTCTAAAACTTGTTAATTTGGCATCATCAGCAAAAAATATATATATATAATAAATATTCTCACTCAAGGCAATAAGTTTGAAATGAATAATTCATAGTTTAAAAAAAAAGAAGCATTTAACATAATGAAAAACATTTTTCAGTATTGGGGAAGAAATGATAAATGAGCATATGTTTACTCAATGAAAGCTAGAATAAGAGAGTATTTAAGAGTACTTCTGACCAAGAAAACTGCGGTAGGACTTTTTGCCAAGGCATTATCTCTGGCCAAGAGCTGAAAGTTTGGTCCATGAAGAATTGGGAGATTGAGATTGACATATATACACTAATATGTATAAAATGGATAACTAATAAGAACCTGCTGTATAAAAAATAAAATAAAATAAAATTCAGGGGCTTCCCTGGTGGCACAGTGGTTGACAGTCTGCCTGCCGATGCAGGGGACACAGGTTCATGCCCCAGTCCGGGAAGATCCCACATGCCGTGGAGCGGTTGGGCTCGTGAGCCATGGCCACTGAGCCTGTGCATCCAGAGCCTGTGCTCTGCAACGGCAGAGACCACAATAGTGAGAGGCCCGCGTACCGCAAAAAAAAAAGAAAAATAATAAAATAAAATTCAAAAAAAAAGAAAAAGAAGCTATCTGTGATCAGCATAGATCACAGTGAATTAACTTATTCTTCTAATTATCTTTCCATTATGACAAACTATATTGTTTTTCTCAGAGATTCCATGGCTAGGAAATTTGGGAAATCCATGGTAGGGATGACAAACTCACTTATAGGTTTGGACTTGTAGGTGTAACTACAGGCAAACAATATTATAGAATGGTTGTAAAGATGATCTGGTCATCAACACAACAAAAAGAAAGTTTAAATTCCACGGCTATTACACAGAAATTTTCAAAGCAGATATCAGTGTGGCTTCACTACTCTAAACTTCAGTTTTCTTACCCGTGAAAATGGGAATCATAATTTAAAAATTAAAAGCACCTAGTTACAGTTAGATACAGTAAATACTAAAATTAATGTATGTGAAAAAAAATGGTAATAAGAATGGGAGTCGTGAGCATCCTTCTGTCTCTCTCACTATGGGTTAAAGAAGAGACTCTAGCTGTCAACCATACATTAATGATCAATCCAAGGTGTCTTCTGATAACGTGGACCAAGGTTGGCCTTGTTTTAGGATAACTGAAGAAAATGAGGAAAAACAGTTTTCTGAGAAAGTGCTGAAGACCAACAAAAAGGTAATATGTTGGAAAATAAACTCTTAAAGAGGACAGACATTTCTAAGAGCTGCTTGGCAATTTTAGAAGAACATATGCCACTTTGTAAAGACCAAACTATGAGAAGTTAAAGAAGTAAAACAAATAAGAGATGAAGTTAAAAATATAATCTAAGCTAAGGCAGTAAAATTATATTCTTACTGCATCATACATCTTTGAAGTTACTGTGCCTCTCTTGCTGTGCTCTAGTTTGTTACTGGCTTTCTGCCAGCTCTGCACTGCACCCATGCAGTTGATAAGGGTTGGATAAAAATGTAACAACACCCTGAATGGCGTTGTATCTAATTCATGATCATCAACGTCAACTGGGCCCTCAATGCTACCTGGTGATCATACTACATATTCTTTTCCATTTGTTTAGCCACTCTCCTATGTGAGCATTTCATACCTTGGGCTCTCTTCTCAAACAATGCCACTTCTCCTTTCCCACACTGACCCTCAGCAGATGACCAGGGCCCTTCACTGATAAAAACAACTTTCACAGGTGCCCACAAGCAGTTACACCCATCAACCACCATCTGCACCCACCTACCCCAACTTCCTGTTACACTTATGAACTACGCAACTCCTTTCTAGCACAGATACCTCCACTGGTACATTTGTTCTCATCTCCTCTACCTACTCCAGAGCAAAAACTGATACATCTCCCCTCTCCTCTTTCTTTTGTCATCAAAGTTTCTCTTTCTACAGGATCATTCACATTATTACACAAACATGGTGTTTCATCTTCTACCTTAAAAAATAATATTCTCTTCACTACACTTTCCCATCAACAACTGCCCATTTCCTTGCTCCCCATTATAATGACATTTCTCCAGAGAGTTTTCTGTATGTGCTGTCTTGGATTCCTATGTTCCTGTTATCTTTTAAACCCCCTTCAAGCAGGCTTCACCCCACCATTCCACCATAACTGTTCTCCAAGATCAGCGATAATCCCCGTGCTGTGAATTCCGAGGATCAATTCTCAGTCCTTACACTATTTGGCAACATTTGACATAGCTGATCACTTAGTAACCTGGCTTTGAGGACACCTCACTCTTAGTTTCCTCCTTCAGTCTCTTTTAATGTTTTCTCCCTTTCTCCCTGATGTTTAATGTTGGAGAAACTCAAGGCTCCAAGTCCCTGGTCCTCTTTGCTTTCTTAATCAATAGTCTTTTCTTAGATTTCCTTTACTTTCCTGACTTCAAATGCATCTATGTACTAGATCACATCTCTCTCTCAAGCTCTCAGGTTCATATCACTGGCTCCTTCTTCAACATCCACTGGAACATCTAATACACACCTTAAACTTAATGTGTACAAAACAGAACTCAATAATTCCCCGTAATTATGTCACCTTCCCAAATTCTGGTGGGAGCTCCATCTTTCCACTTGCTCAAGCAAAAGTATGGTATTCATTTCTGAGCCCCCCCTACCCCTCCTTTTCTCCAGCACTCCACATCTGATTTATCAGGAAATGTTCTCTGGCAAATTCTTCTCAAAATACACTTATGATATGACTACTTCTCAGCACCTTTCCTGATATCATTCAGGTTCAAGCCGCCATCATTTCATACATGAATTACTGAACTAATACATGTAACAATAATAATGGTCTTTGTTTCCAACCATGACCGCCACCCCCCCCCCCAAAGTCTGCTATCAACACAGCAGTCAGAGTGATCCTTTAAAATGTAAATGACATCATGCAAATCCTCTGCTCAAAACCCTCCAAATACCTTTGAGTTTTACTCAGATTGAATTCCTATCAGCAAGATACTACATAATCTGCTTGTTCTCAGCATTTTCTAACCTATTTTTTTCTTCTTTTTTAAACCCATACATATATACTCAGTTCCCTGTCAGTCTAATGGTTAAGACTCAGCACTTTCACTGTGGTGGGCTGGGTTCAGTCTCTTTTGGGGAACTAAGATCCCTCAAGCCATGCCAGGTGGCCAAAAATAAATAAATAGATAAAGTTTAAACAGACAAACCAAAAACTTTCTGGCTCCAATTCGAGTATATTCACTTTAAAAAGAAAGTGATTCTGAATGTTACAAAAAATTATGATGACTTCACTTTAAATTTATTAAATAGATTACTCTTGTAGGTTAGAATATCAATTAAATGATAAAGAAAATTGAACCTAATTTGTACACTTTTTTTCTGGATTTATTATAGAATGACTTGATTATTTGTTGTACTCTCTGAAATACATGGAAATCTAAGTTATTGAGATCAAAATACTCAGGTTTTCCTGGTCAAAATTTTTATTGGAGAATTATGAGCTGGCTATGACCCTTTTCACGAAGCTCCAATTTCTTCAACAGTTATCAGAGGTCCAGATATAACCAAAAACATTCCTCTTATTATAAAGTTAATTTTTAAATTTTATTCACTATTCTACAAATGTTTGCTATTCATATGCTGTGCTAGATATTGTGTAATCTCACATACATTTCATAAGGTAAAATAATATTTTTTTATTTAAAAAGAAGGTATACTTTTGAACCAATAAATAAAACATACCAGAAATGACCTAGATATCAGATCCAGAGCACAGATGGCAAATACACAGTCCTTAGCAGTTTCCCACCCTTTCCAAGTCCTAATTTCTTTTTTTTTTAACATGACTCTTTTTTTTTTTTTACATCTTTATTGGAGTATAATTGCTTTACAACGGTGTTTTAGTTTCTGCTTGATAACAAAGTGAATCAGTTATACATATACATATGTTCCCATATCTCTTCCCTCTTCCAAGTCCTAACTTCTAAGTGATAATCAAATCTCACTCTGATCCTGAATGCAACATCAGGAAACTACTCAAGCACAATCAAGACACCCAGGGCCTACTGATCACATAAGAGTGCTTTGGAGAAACTTGCTCATGAGCTACAATCCAGCACTATAGCTGAGAGGCCTGTGGAGTCAGGTTTCTAGCTAGTTCTAATCAGACTGATTTTTAAGTCAATGGTCATAATACATGTACCTTGTGTATATTTAAAAAGATTGTGTAGGTCCTATTGTAATGATAACAATTCTGAACTTCAACAGCTATCAAATCTTACTCTGCACAACGTGAAACTCTTTCAGATGCTGATTTTATGAACTCAATGATTTTTCAACCTTTTATATTTACCTGCATTCACCTACATTTAACTCAGTGAGGAAACTCATATAATACCTAATAATGTACATTAAATTCAATATTCACAACCAATTTGTTAGGTAATCAGACATGAACAGCAAGGAGGTGACAGTGGCAAAAAGACAAGAGGGGAAGAGTTAGGCCACACCCCAACCATCTGGGGACCTTCCTGTGACCACACCTAGAATGGGTGAAACTATCGTCGGGTGATGGGCAACTTAAAGACAGAGCACAGGAACATGAGGGAACCTCCCTGGGCTGCACATGCCCAGACCAGACAGGTATATGACCCATAGTAAACCCAAACTCATTATACCATCATTATAATAAAATCTGCATGTGCTCCCAACCCCCACACATACCGTGGGCTTTTTTTTTTTTTTTTTTTAGCGAATCATAGGTAGGGGCATGCGCAATAATGAACTTGTTACATAGCTCGGGACTGTCAATCAAATAATGATCACCTGTCTCTCATCCATAATCGCTACCCCCACCCCGTCCCCCTCCGACCCCACCGCCTCCTTGCAGAAAGCTCCTTATAAACACCCTTAAGTCTGTGCAGGAGTTCTGGTTTCACTTGGCAGAAACAGCCTGCTCTCCCTTTGCTTTGCCCTCACCAGAAGGGGTAGTCTTCAATTCTTTGCTTGCTATCACAAGGACCGAGATTGCCGGTCCGGATCTTCCTGTTGACCTCCTCGGTTGAAGCTATTTGACACAATGCACGCCAACCCGGTAACAAATTCACCCACTTTTCTTTTGCCAGGAGGTTGTTGAATGAAAGTTTGTCTTTTATTACGTTTACTTTAAGCATTCAAAATTTTTGCTATTTTGTTAGCATTAAATCAACTTTCATATTCATATGGCTAAACACACTTCCTTGTAATTTCTGGTACATTTTTATTTACTGGTCCAAATTGTATCTTCTTCTTCCTTTTAAAGAAAAAATGTGTTATTTTACCTTATGAACTATGTGATATCACACAAGTTAAAATATCAGAATCATTCATGCCCTTATTTTTTTATTATTCTCTATAAGATATATTGCAGATTTTCTCCACTTCAACCACAGAAATAAATCATTGTATATATTTTGGCAATCTGCTTTAGACAGTGAAAGATAATATGAAAGCATTATCCTAAACAGCTTCATCTGAAACAAATATGAGTCATTTACCTTATTTACCTGACTATTGAAAATAACTTCACACTATTTGCCTGGATATATCTACATCAAAAAGGAATGAAAACAGCATCCTGTCTACATTACACCTATTTCGTTTCACAGCTTTAATTTTATTTTTAATTCATGCTGAAGTTGCTGACATGTTTCTTTTTCCTGGGTCTTAATGAATTTTTATGATGAAGAGGGTGAGCAAAATCATTCAGTCCTCAGTGAGGCTTAAGTGCCTAATCCAGGACAGTAACTGAGCTGGCATGAGTGACTCAGGGTGGGCATGCTATGGGGCATCTGGGCTTCTTGTGAGAAAGGATATATGTGTGCCTGCAAACATGCACGCACACACACACACACACACACACACACACACACACACACACCCGTATACAAACATGAGTCTTAGAACAGAAGGAAGCCATGCCAGGAGGGGATGCACAACACACAGAAAATGGTCAGATCTTCCTGAGGATAATGGGATATAAGAAGGTCTTCACAAGAATACTCTTCATGTGAGTTCTGGAAATTCAGGTGTTGCTGCAAGGTGGAAATATCCCTGGGAGAGGGAGCATTTTTCAGAGACCCGAAGCAATTAAGTGATCTGGTGTATCCAGGACACAGGGAGCAGTTTGACGTGACTGGTAGCTATGGGTGGGTTATAGGGACAAGCTAAGACTCAGTAAGTGATAAGTTAGGCACATGGGGCCTCCCGAGACATATCAGGCGACTGTCATTCAGGGAGCCCTTGTAGTGTCATGAATGGGGGATATCATGATTATACTTGTGTCTGTCATGGGTTATTTTAGAAAATTAAGAAAGATGGACTAGGCAAGATGAGGGCCCGATGGTTGCAGATGGACCCTCCTCCACAACGGCCCCAGTGAGAAAGTGGGGTAATAAAGAGAGACGTGAACTACATTTAAGAATTAGAATAACAATAATTATTAATAATAATTAATTATTATAAGATTAATAATAATAATCTACAGTTATTTTGAAGGTGGAAAGACAAGAGCCAGAGAGGCAAGCTAGGGTTTTGGCTCAAATAAATAGAAGCATATGATGTACAATAAAGATCTAAAGAGGAGTGAAAATAGTGGGACAAAATGACTAGTGTGTCAGTGGTCGCCAAGACCACTCCCAGGTTCAGAGATTCACTAGGAAGACTCCAGGACTCAGGATAGAGTTAAACTTGCAGCTAAGATTTATTACAACAAAAGGAAACAAAGCAAGATCAGTGAAGGGAAAACGTGCAGGGAGATAAACCTGGAAGAAACCGGGCTCAAGCTTCCAACAGTGCTCTCCAGTGAAGTCACACAGGATGTGCTTAATTCCTCCAGCAATAAGTTGGGACAGTGTGTGAGAAGTGTCATCTACCAAGGAAGCTTCACTAGAGACTCAGTGCCCAGGGTTTTCCTAAGGGGCTGCTCAAGTAGGCATTCTCTGCCTACCACTTATAATCCCTGACTCCCATGAGGAAAGGACTAGTTCAGCATGGACCACATTGTTTGTACAAACAGCCTAGGCACTGTGAGCCATTCTTATCATTTAGGGGAAGTTCTACATCAGTGCAGGGCACTGTATACCAGCCAAGTTCCCAGACTCCAGCCAGGAACCAACCTTGCAAGCAGGTCTTTCTAAGGATGGAAGTCTCAGGTCTGATACGTTAATTCCTGTGCAGTGGGTAGAAGGGAAAAGGTTTGGTGGCTGAATGTTCCAAGGGGATGAAAGAAATTGATCAATCAAAAATGAGGATCAGGGGCTTCCCTGGTGGCGCAGTGGCTGAGAGTCCGCCTGCCGATGCAGGGGACACGGGTTCGTGCCCCGGTCCGAGAGCATCCCACATGCCGCGGAGCGGCTAGGCCCGTGGGCCATAGCCGCTGAACCTGCGCGTCCGGAGCCTGTGCTCCCGCAACGGGAGAGGCCACAACAGTGAGAGGCCCGCGTACCACAAAAAAAAAAAAAAAAAAATGATGACAAGCCTTCAACCAAGGGTGATAGACTGAAAAAGTTGTATCCTTAGGAAAAGGGAAGAGTCGGAGGAGGAGAAGTTAGATGGTGAATCTGTTTTTGCATTTGTTGAACTCTAGGTGAGGATGACAAATCGGAGTGTGGATGTCCAGCACTGGAGATGCAGCTTTGGTGAGAAAACTGGTGAGCATGGGATTAAAGAATAATCTGAACACGGGTGAGAGCTGCAGCATCAGTATTGGCTTGAAGGAGGGCAATGTTCTTTTTTGTTTACATTCTGTCTTTAATACAATTTAAATACATTAATCATCAATTTAAAAAAATAAATGTATTTATTTATTTATTTTGGCTGCATTGGGTCTTTTGTTGCTGCGCGGGCTTTCTCTAGTTGAGGCGAGTGGAGGCTACTCTTCTTTGCAGTGCGTGGGCTTCTCATTGCAGTAGCTTCTCTTGTTGCAGAGCTTGGGCTCTAAGCGTGTGGGCTTCAGTAGTTGTGGCACACGGGCCCAGTAGTTGTGGCTCGCAGGCTGTAGAACTCAGTAGTTGTGGCACTCGGGCTTAGTTGCTCTGCGGCATGTGAGATCTTCCCGGACCAGGGCCTGAACCCATGTCCCCTGCATTGGCAGGCAGATTCTTAACCATTGCACCACCAGGGAAGTCCCAATCATCAATTTTTGATATTCTCACTTCAATTCTATAATTGGTGGCAATTAGCCTGGAAGCACATTTATTTTATCACATACCCAGAAATAACCTTTTGAGGTTTAAGGCACAGGTATAGGCTATAAGAAATAAAACTAGATGCACACTAACGAGTTACATAAAGAGATAAATTAGGTACCTTCCTACCAATAAAATGAAAAAAGACATTTTTGTCTTGTATTTCATTTACCGTTGAATTAGAATTACAAAACGTGTAAAAATAAGTATATGTATAAAGCAGAAGATAGTCAATATCTCACGTTCCTTTAAGGTCATCAAAGTTCTTAGAGCCAACCAGAGCCAGAAGAGTTAATTCTATTTCAAGATTTGTTATTCAGAAAGTGATTCAGAAAGTAGGTGGCTTGGGAGGTGAGTTCATGAAAAGTTTTCCTTGAAGGAAGTACGCAGGACATGCCGCAGAACTGGCAGAACTCAGGCGCCGCTCAGGAAAGATTAGTTTGCTTCTGATTCATCAGCAGACACAGGGAAACAATCACTAGGTTCCTTAAAGCTTGGGAGTGAAATTAAAAGACGCAAATGTGTGGGTCCACTGCTTTTTCTTTAATAAGGGGCTTTTTCTTTAAGTTCTGTTTATGGTTATCTAAATGCACAGTTAGTCTGGCAAGGGTGCCACCTTGTGTACTGGGTTTTTTCCCTCCTATGTTCCTGGTACATTAAAAAATGTGTTGTTTTATTGTTGAGTTTTAAGAGTTCTTTATGTATTTTAGATAAGAGGCCTTTATCAGATATGTTGTTTGCAAATCTTTTCTCCCAGACTGTGGCTTGTCTTCTGACTCTTAACATTATCTTTACCATAACACAATTTTAATGAAGACTAGCTTATCAGTTATTTCTTTCATGGGTCATGCTTTTGATGTTGCATCTGAAAAGTCATTGCCATACCCAAGGTCATCTAAGTTTTCTCCTATGTTATCTTCTGGGTGTTTTATAGTTTTCATCTTACATTTAGGTCTGTGATCCATTCTGAGTTATTCTTAGGAAGGGTGTACAGTCTGTGTCCAGATAGCCTTCTTAATATTCAATGAGCACAGCATTTCTGTGGAATCGTGATGCTGGTGGTCCAATTAGGTTCAACATGAACACAAGGTGAACATGTTAGGTCTACAGCTAAGTAAATGGGGGCACTGGCAGCCCTGAGAAGCCAATCTTTCCATTCAAACCAGACTTTGCTTTGAACGAGAATTTGCTTCAAACAGAGAAAGGCAATATTATTGTAAGAAACACAATTGATAAGGGAACATAATCATATCTTTTTTTTAACCTATGTTACTTTCCTGTATTAGTCAACCACTTATGCTAAAAATGATGACAAGGAAAGAGAAAAATAGAATAATCCATGTTCCCTTTTCCTTTCAGTCCTTCCTCACTCATCAATAAGCTAGAGGTAGAGAATGTTGGTAAAAAGCAGGCACATCAAGAAGTGAAGACAAAAGCCAAAAAGCAGGTGATTTAATGTTGTACAGTGTTTCTGATAAGAACAAAAGATGCATGTGTGTATGAGACATAAAATATGAATTGTATAATTTCGGTGATTCTGCAAATGAATTAAATTCTTTTATATTTGAATTTAATATTGGTATTGCATAATATAAAAATGAATGGTAAAACACCTGCTAATCATTTATCATTTTTACTGTCATTACTTACAGTGACATTAAATGACAAATATAAAAAGCAGTATAACAAATAAAGATACCACAGAACAAAGGAAAAACCTTCATATTTCAGTAGTTCACGTATTTTTTTCTGCTTTTTCAAAAAGAAGCCTACATTTTTATTTTCTACTTCATCCTACAAATTATGTAGCCAGCCCTGACCAAATGTTGTTTTTGTACCCTTTCTCTGAAATGCCAGAATTCAGATAATTGATAGGTATTGCATACAATACGTGTCTTGAATCAAAATGAGACATAATTTCACAATTGCATACCCTTTATTCCAAAACACAATTTTTAAAGCATTTAATATTTAAAAAATTAGATGGTACCTTATAATTGATGTATTATTTGTAGTATATTTCTTCCCTCAAGAAGAGGCTGATTAAATTAATGAGGGACCCTAAAACTAGCCTTAGATACAAGAAAACCCACAATTTTCTTAAGTTTTCTCCTTAAATTAGTGCAGTTGAGTCAATGATAAACAGATGATTTCTCTGTGCCTCACTTATAAATATGTCAGTGAAACTTCATAACCAGCTTATTCCCAAACCCTCCCCATAGCACAGATATGATAAACAGGATTAGAGAAGGATCAGATAGAAGAATCAAGTCCTGTTCCAGTAACTGGAGCCCTGGGGAAGTTTTGAGATGGAAGAAGAAAGGAGAAGAGTAAGCCCCAATTTGGGGGGCCATTGGTACTCTTAGGGAGTGCTTCCTGGCTACTTAGGTAATGTGTTAAGGCAAATTTCCCTTCAAAACTCTTTGCCTGAATGAGCAACAAAGGCAACTAAAAACTGAGGTACAAGGTAGCCAAGTTGTGTTTCTAACGGAATCATTTAATATCACATCTGTCACTGGTCATATCCATCATTGCTAGGAAATAACACACAAGTCATGAGAATATTTGGCCTTATGACAATCCATGTGCCCAATCATGTATACTTGTTGTTAAAGAGGTATTAACTTTTTGAAAAGTAAAAGTGGGCTGTTGAGAAGGAGTAGAGACTATAGCTAAATATTTGAAAATAGCCCAGAAAAAATCCTACAACTGCAACCAAAGCTGGAAACTCACAAGAGAGAAAATCATCCAACATTAACAGATAGTTTTGAAGTCTTGACACTGAAAGCATGTGATTTTCTAGGTTATAAGCTGTAAATCAAAAAATAGACTGTAGTACATAAAAAGAACATGGAAAAACCAGTTTCATTAAGAGACAGGCCAATTCAACCAAAACAAAGATATACTGAATATATGAGGAAAACTACAAGGTAGTTAGAAGGACTATAAATGACTCAAATATTTGTATATAAATGTTAATATATGGGCAAAGAAACATAAATATACAATATTTCTATTTCCATATTAACATGTGTAAAATAAATATCAATTAAGACTATAGGTTGGTGGACATTTATCCACAAGCATCTTTGTGGTGTGGTGAAATGGATCCAAGAATGAAATAGAGCGATGGAAGTGTGTACCCTCTTAAAGAAAGAAACAAAACTCTAAAACCCAACAAAGTAGACATCAAAAATTAATGTAGTCATCATCCCAGAATGTGTAAAGAGAATATTGTATTCAAGAGAAAAGGGTATCATAGAGAGACTAGGAAATTAGTATTTTTGACAAAACAGATATGTGATAGGTAGTTTAAATACAAAATAGGCAGAAAATCAGTGAAGCTGGAAAATGAAAGTGAGGAATTTTCTCAGAACACAGAGCAAGGGTGTTAAACTGACAGAATGAAGGAAAAGTTAAGGCATGAGGAAAGAACAGATCTTTGAATATCTTTCTAATGAGAGCACCAGAAGGAGATAAAACAGTGAATGATGAGAAGACAATAGTTAAACAACAGAAAAGTGTTTCCCAGAATTGAAGACAAGTGCACACACACGGCTGAGAGATTACTGAGAAAACGGTATCTGTACCGGCCAGACTCACTTCAAATGAGGATCCACAAGCAAATCTCAGGAAGACACTCTACCCTATGAGACAACCCTACTACTCTTCCTCAGACCTCCACAACATATTTGCTCTCCTTAAATTTCAAATCTTTCACATCCTCAACTGAAAACCTCAATTAATATTTTCTAAAGAACATAGCTTTCATAAATGAGAAAATGGTATCTCATTTCCTATTTGCATGACCACCTTTCCTTGTCTGACTACTTTACACAGAGCAGAAAAATAGAGAGAGAGAGGAGGACAGATTTGACACACCACATGTGACATCTTGATAAGGGTTTAGACATGATGCACTTGATAGAAAAACCCCAGGCAAAGCATTTAATCTGGTGCATCAGAGGTATCCCCTGTGTTTTGGACAGCCCGAACCTCATCCACATTTCCAGCCTCCTTGCTCTCCGGTAAGGACATGTGACAACTGGTCAATGTGATACAAGCAGCATGGCCCCTGTCTCTTCTGAGCATGAACATTTAAGACCTACTGAGTGACTCTCTCTCTCTCTTCCCACAAGTGACAGACTCAAAGTCATATGTTGAGGTGGCAGCATGACAAGATGGAGGATGCCTAGATCAACAAATGCCCTGGAGTGTTGTCTGCAGTGGAACATTTTATTGTGTGATGCCTTGAGGTTCTGTATTAGTTATCACAGAAAAGCCTTTTCAGATTTGTCCTCGGCCCTCCCCTCTCAGTCTGCTACTTCCTGCCATCCCTTCTGATGCCCTGGGTCATGTGAGATTCTGCTTGAGTTTTTGAGAGGACAGTGTCCCTCTGGTTCCTTAATTCCTTCCCACAAAGTCTCAGACGGTGTCAATACAGAAATGTGAACATTATTTTCAATTCAACAAATACACGAGTTCTTTCTAAGTATGAGCCTTCATCAAAAATTACACCCAGTGCAAGAGAATGCAAAAGAGATGCTAACAAGAGCCTCCTTTAGTAAAAGAGGGGAATGAGGCCAGTGATTTTCATCCCTCCTACCCTCAAAACCAGCCTTGCCATTCAGTTGACAGCAAGATTCTTGTATTTCGGAACTAACAAATGCAGAGATTTGTTTTGGCTGTTGAGAATGAATATGTCCTTCTCAACTAAGAGACACTCCGGAGGAATAATGTGCTGACCATGGTTAATATGCTTTAGGAGGCTTTTATACTTGCATTAAGTATACTTTGCTTACTTAATTTAAGAAAAAAAATTCAGGATCTTTGGAGAGAACTACATATATTATACATGTTATAGATGGAATTATCTTGCCTCTATGATTTTGCTACTCAAAAATGAGTTTTGTTTAGAATATCAAAAACTTCTAACATAAGGAATCAAAAATTTTTTGTTTACTTTTTAACAGTGGATAAAATCCTACTGTTTCTTGTCAATTAGAAGCAATTATTATGGGGTGGTAGAGCCAGGAACTGACTGTCAGGTGATGAGGGTTGAGAGAAAAGTGCTTCTTATTCTTATGTGAAATGTCATATAATGATGCTTACATTTTGCTATGTTGGGAAGTGGAACTACAAAAAATGCATTAAAAAGTTAGAATGCAAAAGGAATCAAAATGAGCAATGTTCCTAATAATTAGGAAATAACAAATGTATCACCTTATCTATTAATTATTTATAATTAGTCTTCCCATATATTATCATTAAATATTCTGTTATTTCTCTCCAAGTTGGTAAACTGATGTAGCAAAACAGAAAATTTCTTAGACACTGCGAGAGTAAAGAGAACAGAATGGGACAGTTTCTACAAAATAAAAATAATTTACTGGACAATACAGTGTCTCTGAAGCCATGCTTGGATTCGATTATTTCATCCATCATACACAAACATCAAGCTGAAGAAATTTAGCACCTCAAGAGAAATCAGTGAACTCACAATAACGGAGAGTAGGACTTTGCAACCTGATTATAGTATGAGAGAATGCCAGCATGTTAACCTGACAGGTGGTGCTCCAGGTGACTAAGATGCCAAATGCAGACAGGCTGGATGCTTCCCAGCTAATGGACCATCCATTTGGATGTGCCAACACAGACACTGAAAATGAATCACACAGAAGACCCCCAACTTCCCTGGTGTAAATGAAAGACATACATTTGAGAAAGAAAGAATTATCACCAAATCTTCAAGAGAAAGAAAATGGCTTGGAAAACCAAATATATAATGTAATAGCATTTAATTATATGGAATTGCTGCTTTAGGTCCTGCAATGAATACTGAGTTAGTTTCTCCAATTCTAACATGAAAATTCCTTCAACAGGAATTAAACTATTTCAACAGAAGCAATCACAAGTTATTTAAAATTACTATTTTCAAAAGTATTATATGTGTTGTTCTCATGAAGTAATCTGTGAAACTTCTTCAAATACATTTTCTTGGAAATAATCTTTCCCTGGATAACTTCTTGAAATGATAAATACAATATTTATAATCTCTCTTCTTTTTAATATATATTGAAAGCACTCAAAGTATTGAAATTTCCTTTCTGATCAAAAATTGTTGGATTTCTATTTATAACTCATTTTTACTCTTTCCTTGAATATTATGAGAAAAAAAAATGTGGACTTCTGGTTGCCAGGCTGTGGATGTGTAGCAGAGGACGCTTCTTTCAAGAATCCAGGGGCTTCCCTGGTGGCGCAGTGGTTGAGAGTCCGCCTGCCGATGCAGGGGTTACGGGTTCCTGCCCTGGTCCGGGAAGATCCCACATGCCGCGGAGCGGCTGGGCCCGTGAGCCATGGCCGCTGAGCCTTCACGTCCGGAGCCTGTGCTCTGCAATGGGAGAGGCCACAACAGTGAGAGGCCCGCGTACCTAAAAAAAAAAAAAAAAAAAAAAAACCCACAATTATTCAAAAAACCAAAAAAAAAAAAAAAAAAAAAAATCCAGCTACTTCTTCGAAATTCAGCTTCAAGATTTCTATAACTAACTTGGTATAAGACTGATATTCTTTTGCTGCTGTGTATGTATCACTATTTGAGTTTCCTGTACTACTAATATTAAAATTTTATAAGCCACCGAGCAGGTAAATTGAAAAGGGAAAAAGAACTTCTCCAAAAAGTGATAAAATAGTAATTGTATTAGGGAACATATGATTTTTCAAGCTGTTTCCTGAAAATTTTCTTTCTGCATGTCTTTCTGTATCAGTTTATTTCCTTTTGATTTGAGCTAACTCAAGTGAAACAGAAATAAGTGTGTGGGATAACAGTCTCTCTTATTACAAAGCACGATATGTATCTGCTTCAACAGGAAACTAATCGCTTCAACTTTGCTTGCTTAACCTGCTAAAAAAAAATTACTCCTGTTTTGCATTTTTAAAACCTCCCTTTACTCTACCTTTCTCTCTGCTACTGCCCTACTCACCCTAATTTCCTTAATTAAACTGCATGAAAGAGTTGTCAACACCTCCTGTTTCTATTTCTGCATTTTCTATTCCATCCTCAAGCCATTAGAGCCTGGATGCTGCTCCTCTTTCTAATGGAACCATTCTAATCAAGGCCACCCTTGTGTCATTATATCCTGCGGACACTTTCCCTTTTTAAAACTCAGCTACTTTGCCCCTTCCTCCCTCTCATCCATGGACCCTGTGTCCCCAGCCTTCCCTGGTTTCTCAGTTACCTCTCCCACCTCTTCATCCTTTGCTTCTCCCTTACCAATGAATGTTGAAATTCCAAAGGTTTTTTCAGTCCCTACACACTCTGTCTCATCTCAGGAAACTTTCTTGCTTCCATTATCATCTGAATGTGGAGATTCTTCAAACATACACCATCATGCCAGTATCCTGAATAGCAGACACACAGACACTTGACTAGCATCCATCTTCATTCAAACTGTTTAGCAGTCATCTTGTCATCTCCCCTGGTCATTACCACCACTACCCACCTACCCATCATGAACCTGATTTGCCTCCTACCTTGCAATAAATGGCACCACCATTTGCATTTGGCCAGGCTAGAGAACAAGACATAGTCTTTAATCATCAGTCTCTCAGATTCCACCATAATGCACAGCTTCATCAAGAGACTTTAATATAGATGTGATGACAGTGGTACCCCTGGGTTGCTCAGTGCCCAACCTGCACAGCCTTATGGGGTATGCTAATATTCTCCTTCCTCCTCATCGTCAAAGTCCTTACAATCACCTAATATGTTTAACTCTACTTCTGGAATATCTCTTGCATCTCTCCATTTTTTTCCTATTCAATTCTGGCAGGACCTATAGTCATCTTTTTCCTGGACTATAGATCCAGCTCTCTTATTTATCATGAGCCTCTAGTTCTGCCTTTCTAGATTTTACAGCAGAGGGATGGTTATAAACATAATTTTGGTACTTAAACTCTTTAATGGCCTCCCATCACTGTGCAGACTATGTACAAACTACCGGGCTCTCTCAAACCCTCCAGATCTAGCCTCTCCTCCCTCATTGTCATCACTCTTCCTCTCCAGGGTTCGGGTCTGCTGACTTCCTTCATTTGTCCCAAAGTTGTCATATTCTCTCTCATCTCTGCTGTGTCCTCCACCTGGAACAGTCTTCCCCCACTTGCATCCTTCACCTCTGGTTCAGTGCTCAATTTAAATATATCTTTATCAGGGCCCCCTCCTCTGATCTTTAGACCTGGCTGAGTTGACCTTGGTCACATTCCCTAGTTCCCTGTGTGTCTCCCATTATCACATGATTAAGCTTTACAGGTTTCATTGTCTGTCTCCCAGGAAGATGGGATGTCCTGTTCACTATTCCCAGCATCCATCGCAATGCTCGGCACATAGTAGGTACTTAACAAATTGCTTCTGTTGATTGAATATGTTCTAATATTTGCTTAGAATCTCAAATATGTGTGAAAAGTGAAGAAATAAAAACTCTAAGGATTTTAGGATGCTATAATTTCAAAGATACTATTCAGATGGCTTAAAGTGTCTTTTTTGAAGAATAAATTCTAGAAGAATAACTTTAAAAAGTTAAAATAAAGGTTATTTTTTAACAACTAACATTTACAAGCTGCAAACAAGTTTGCACTAATATAAGTGTTTCTTCTCGTGCAGAGAATCGTGTGACAGCTTTGCTGAGGAAGATATAGTGTCTTTTTTTATTTCAAAGTGTGTTTCCCACTGAAATCTGTAAGATTAAATTTCCCTGAGGGAGGAAAATCTAGATTAATAAGTGAAAAGACTCATCATTTTGAACTTTGTGAATTTTAACATATTTTTTATGTATACTGTAGACACCTAACATTATGGTGACACATTTGGCATATTACGCCAGCGTTGTTTTGTTTTTTTGCTTTTCCTGTCTGGGGTTGGGAGGGGGATCGTTCATATTGTCTGACACCTTCTTTCTCTCATTTTCTTCATAAACCATGTTTAGAATCTATAAACCAACAAATATAAAATTGCACTCTTGCTGAATACTGGATTTTAAAAGAAGACATAATGCACCTGCCTTGAAATGTAATAAAACATTTCTCAAATGAGAATACTTTCTTTATTCAGAACTTTTGGGTAATTATTTTGGGATGCAGATTTGTGAACAAAGGCTGGAGCCAATCACATGCTATCTAAAACAAGTGTATATGTTTGGATGCTTTATCTGGGTTCTGACATTATTTTATTTTATAAATTTTGATGAGAGCCTTGTTAGAGTCTCAGGCCAGGAAGCTTTTAGCTAGAATCCTCCTGGCTGTGACACTGTACAGTGAAGACGGTCTAGTACACAGAGGGTCTCAGCTTTGTGTTCAGGTCTGCGGGTACCCAAGGAGCATGGGCCCTGCCTCTTCTAGACATGGTCTAGCCGCTTAGAGACAAGACATAGATGGCCCACTAGAAACAGTAGAAAGTGAAACCTAGCACATGACCTGGAACTAGGTTTCACTGGGGTAACTGTAAATGCTCCAGAAATTCACAAAAGGGGGAGATGATCGGGGTTGGAATGAAAAGAAAAGGTTTTGGGAGGAAGAGAATCTTTAGACTTTAATGTTTACCTTAGCTCACAAAGAATAGTGGGAATACATTTTCAGGTGACTGGTTTGGTGTGGGATAGCGTCTGGAGCTAAGGCCAAGAAGTGATGCCAACCTTGGCTTAGAGTGTGAGTACGGGATCACTAGAGGGAGATGGAGATAGGATAGGAAGACTAGAAAATAAAGCTGCATGAGAGTTTCGCCTAATAAAGTTACCCAAAATAACATGTCTATTTCTACTGAGCACTTCCAATAATATTTTAAAATAGGCAACTTTGTGTGAAAGTTCTTATTGGTAGGAAGTAAAACTCCTCAAGTTTCTATCTCTGAATTCATTTTCCAGAGTGGATTTCAGAAGGATAAACAAACCATTTGTTTGTGTGTGTGTGTGTGTTTAATAACAGAAAGCAAATTAATGACATTGTTTTGTAACATATTTAAACATAAATAGATCCAATAAAATTTAAGCTAAGCCATTTAAAGCTTACAGAATAGAGCAGCAGTACTGAAAAACATCAGCCTCCCATTCACAGGACTGGGTGCTGGTGGCTTTGGAGCAAGATGCTTGCTCTTAATTGTGGCCAATTCTATTACTGGCTCATTAATTTGGTGTTGAGCTAATCCTGTTGACGTACCAAGATTTTAAATCAAGTTCAGTATTTCAGCAGGATCACAGATGGATCACTGTCAATGAAATAATGAATTTAGGTAAATATATGAGTGATATATGAGAAGTATTAGTTTACTACAGGCTTTTGGAAATATTGTCCTTTCTTTCAGTCACCAGCCCCTGGGTGACCTTAATAATGGCAACAGTTGGCTACAGGATGGAGTCATTTGGGGAAAATCAGGGCCTTGTATGTTATTTTCATATTCCCCAAAGCATTGGAACAATCCTGACAAGGAACACAAAAGAAGTCAGCCGAAGTCATGGAATGACACAGGATACAAGGCTCACTTGCAAAACAATCAGGCAAATTGAACTGGCTGGTTGCAAAGCTGATAAAACTTAGCTTTCACCTCCATATTCTGCATAGAGAGATATCATTAATATCTGTGTGGGAAAGAGAAAAGACTATATTTAAGGCCACTTATTACCGTAATTTAGAGATACTTGTGATTTCCAATTTCTGTGAACTCGTCATTAGCCATTCCATCCATTCTCTTTTTTTCTGTTGTAAGAAATTCTATATATTAACCTCATTTTCTTAAAACTTACAAAGTTACCTACTCATCACCAAAATAATTCTATATTTTTATTTTTAGAAATTAAAAAATGAGTATAAACATTTATTTATATTTCCCAAACCTAGAATATACATTTTCTTTGTTTAATGTAACCAATCATTTTTTATGCCATTTATTTATTTACTTATTATTTTTGGCCACACCCCATGGCATGCAGAACTTCCCCGACCAGGGATCCAACCTGTGTCCCCTGCATTGGGAGTCTGGAGTCTTAACCACTGGACCACCAGGGAAGTCATAACGTAATCAAGTATTGAAGTGATCTTTGGTCACTATAGAATATTCACATTCCACAGCTATAATTTCTCTAGCTTTGTAAATGTTACACAAATTTAGTATTAATGCTAATTTTATTTCTATAGCTTTCAAAATATCATGTGAACATATTTTAGTGCCATATCTAAATGAATTTATTACTCAACTTTTCATGGTTTCTCAGTCTCTGAGATACTTATTTTGATTTATCTCTAACTGGAAGAATTTCATTGTTAAGTCAGTTTAGTTTGTCTGAGGGCTTCTAGAGTAATGTTTCCTTAGCTATCTCAGGCTTCGTTATGTAGAGTATCCTTAAGTCACACACATCCAGAACTTTATGGGTGTTGCCTAGACCAATATTCAAATCTTGATAATATGACCTGCCTAATTTTCTCCCTGGATGCCTCAAGGACTTTTTTCCTTGAGATTTAATCACTTAACTCAAATATGTGCTAGTATTTAGCATTTTGTATCCAAGTACCATGGAGTATGATGTTATCAATTGACTTGTTGATTCAGTATATTTTAATTTCTGGAGAAAATTTTAATATATCTTTAAGTATATCTGTTTCATATGCTGAAATGTATAATTTAGGAATAAAAATTACTGTATGTCTTCCATATTCATCCACATTTTCTTAATTTGTTGTTTTCATATATGTTCTATCATGATCTCAATCTTTCCTCTATGTTAGTGATTAAATATTTATAATACTATTCTGTTCCTTGATCTAATCCATTATTTTGACCTATAATCATGGTGTTTTAAATCATAACGTTATTTCCCTCATTGGAAATCTCCTACAGCATTTCATTTTCCTATTGTCTTATATCTAAGCTCCTCATATGAATTTCTTTATTGAGTTTCATATCAGGAAATAATTAATAACATTTTCCTCCATCCTGAGTTAAGTTTTGTCCTAATTTTTTCTGTTTTCTCCTGTCCCCTTTGATGTATATTTCTCCTTGTTCTATGTTTGCATATTCAACATTCTATCCTGTTCATCATGATCAAATCTGGGCAGGCATCCTATTGGTCCTCTCGAGGTAATATGCTAGCTATATGACTCTCTTCCCATCCTATGAGGTAGCAGTTTATTTTCTCTCCAGAATTGCAGTCCCCTTGCATGTAGCCTGTGGGAATGACTTGGGTGCTGGAGAGGAGAGAACCCCACCTTGGTGGTCTCCTCTTTACCTAGATCACTTGGTTTTTTCCTTTGAGTATGTTAAATATTCTAGATCAGGGCCATTACCATATACTGTGTTGTGTTTGTGAGTGTGTGTGTGTTCCCCAAGGGTAATACCCTAATTTTTCAAATCATTTCTCAATTCACCATGGAGCTATGGAGTCTCAACTCAGACAGAGGAGAGCAGTCTTCTTGTCTGCTTTCCTAACTCACTCATTTTCACTCATTTTCCCCCAGTCAGAAGAGGAAGAAGTTAATCATGAAACTTCATTTTGATTATTTCCAAGTCTTAGTATTAATGAGCACTGCTGGGACTGAATCAGTTCACAGTACAGCTCTGTGACACAAATAGGGCTGTGGTTAGGGGAAAAGCCATGTTGCATTACCTTCTCCTCTCCAGAAGGTCTTTTTCCTTGACCATACTTAAAAAAAATTTGACATGAGGTTATGTCCCTTCCCTGGTTCAGATGCTGTAGGTGATATTTTTTTCTCATTAACCTTATCTCAATTCAGAGACATCCTTCATAAATAGCTCAACATAGAGAAGGAAGCATAAAGCCTGTCTTAAGGAATAATAATACATACTGAAATAAGGCCAGGCTCAGTAAAAGCAAACGGGTCTGTAGAGATAGATTTATGCCTATTAGAATCCTTTTTTTATACAATGATATGAAAGCTTTCTTCAATAGCTTTCATACTTCAGTATTCTTTAAGATGAAAATTGCTATTTCAGTAGCTAAAGGTGAAGTCTTATGCCTCAGTTCTATAAACCTAGAGTGTGTTGCCATGATGATGTATGTTATTAACTGACAGCTAAAATGAACAGAAGTTTTGTCCAAAATAAGCAGCCCTATAGGAGTTTTGCTGAAATTCAGTAGTTAGCAGGAATGCCATTTTGTCTGACTTCCTTGCGGTTATGCACATATGAAAGCAAAGTCACAAAGTGAAGTTGAATCTGCACAGGGGGTCCACACGGTATACTTTGTAATATGCAAGGCATGAATCATGAATTAAAGGCACAGGTTTAGACTCATGGATCCACCTACTGGTATTGTTCATTAATGACTATTAGTAGCAATGGGGGGTGGATTACTGGGGACAATGATAAGAATAAACACATCTCACACTTTGGGTGTTGGGTTGATTTTCTAAAGGGGATGGAAGTAAGCTGCACCTTGGCTCACCACCATCCAGGTACAGTCACCCACTGAAACTGAAGAGGAGCATGGAAGACTATGCCACAAAGACAGAATAATTACATGTAAGAAAAGCTATGCTCAGGACAACGTTCCTAAAACATTGGATAATTTAGGATTCACTGAGGGATCTCAGGCCTCTTGGATCTTAGCCTGTAAGTTCAGGGTAGTGGGTATAAATCATTACTCTCAATGTTTCCAGTTATTCATGAGGAAATAAGCGTACATAGTACTTTATCAATGGATTTTATGGTTTCAGTTTTGTTTATATAATATTTACTGTTCCCACCTCCAGTGGCTGAGGCATTTCCAACATTTAACATTGAGGGTACTAGATAATCCGAACAGTCTTAAAATAAGAACTAACATAATATATGACAGCATGAATAAAAGATTTTTATTTGTTCTTTCATTCAACTTAGTTCATTACACTTAGACACAGTAACAATGTTCCATGTAGAGTATGGGCTCTGGACATAGACATATTAGGTTAAAATCCGAGCTGTGCTTGTTGTTAGCAATACACCTCCAGGAAGCCCGTTGTCCTTGTCTACTACAGCTCCTCTGTAGTACAGAATCCTAATCACATCTACTGCACAGGGTTGTTTAAAGCAATAAGTGATTTAAGGTAACACTCTTTGAACCATGTCTGGTTCATAACAAGCATTCAAATATATCAGCCCTTCTGTTCCCCATGTGCCAGGGTCCCTTCTACACAGCAGGAACATACTAATATATATTAATGAACGGAAGAGACAATCTTTGTCTCCGTGAAATTTAGTTCTAGTGGATAAAAGAGACTCCAAAGGACTTCAAGAAGTAAAGACGATAATTACAATTACAATAAAAAAGGAAAACATAATATGAAAAAAATACATCCAGGCAATGTGATAGCAAGATAGGGCTGTGAGGGTCCTGCTTAGATTGGATTATGTGGGAAGACTTCTCTTCAGGGGAAGCATTTGGCCTGCAAACTGAATGACATGCCAGCATCAGCCAGGTATAGCTCCAAGGGAAGAGAATCCCAGGCAGAGGGAGCTAGAGCCATAAATGCCACACAGTGGTGCACTGCAGTGTACGAAGAATGCCTGTGTGCCTGGGACTTGACATCAGCGGGGAGCCCAGTGAATGAAGGTCAGAACGTCAGACGGTGGCCAACTGATATAGATCCAGAATCGTCCAGGTAAGGAGTTGGTAGTTCATCCTTAGTAAGATCAGATTTAAACTGGAGAATTATATGATCTGATTAACATTTTTGAAAGGTCATTTTACCTACTACATGGAAGGGACACTACAGGGAAGGCAAGATTGGAAGCAGGGACCATTCCTCATCAAGCGTCTGGGTTTGAGATGATGGACTAGAGAGAGAGCAGTGAGAATGCAGAAAGATGCGTAGTTCAGGACCTCCTCACCAGGACACGCTGAGAGATTAGAAGTGAGTGGGTCAGGGAGATGACTCAAGTTCGGGATTTCAGCAACTCAGTGAATTCTAGTGCTGTTTCTTAACATGAGGAAATCATAGAACTAAGTTGGGAGATGTCAAGAGTTATATATGGGGTATGTTAGATGTGATGTACATATCTGACATCCTAGGAGAGATACCAAGTGTGCAGTTGTTTGTAAAAGACCAGGGATCCAGAGAAAGGTAGGACTATAGATACAGATTTGTGAGTCAGCAGCATATGATGGATTAAACCACTTACGGAGAGAACATACAGATGAAAGGAAGAGAGAAGAGAGAACAGCAGCCCCAGGCAGGTTTGAAGAGGGGAAAAAGCCCCACAACAACCCAGCAAGTGAGATTGGAAAGAAACAGATAAGGAAGTAGGGAAAAAGAGGTTATTTAGAGAAATATCTGTTGTGTCAAAAATGAGTAAGATGAGAACAGGGAAGTAAGCATGGGGCGTGACAACATGGAGGTTATATGAGATGCTGATGAGAATTGTCCTGGATTAAAGAAAGCATGTGCCTGTGCTAATCTTGTAAGTGAAAATGTTATTCTATCATAAATGAATCACATTAAGTACACCACGTCTAAATTAGAGTTCTTCATTTTATTTATATCTTATCTTCAAGTTATTAATTGCTACAAATATTACAAATATTAATGGATTTGCCCTCATCTAAATGGTGCAAAATCATGCATGTGTGCTAGCCTTCAACTGGTATTATTTCTACCACTTAACATCTATTAAAATATGACCTTATTTTTACTTAGAGTACAATTGTAAGTTCTCATGAATTCAACTTTGCTGGTTCATAATAGTTTCATTTTACCCTTCATTTTTACTCCCCTCCACACTTTCATGCACTTGATTACATTTCACACTGTTAGATTTTTATTCTTTTTACTGTGATACCATGTTATTTATTTTTCACAGAAGACTAGATTGAAAAAAAAAACATTGCGCTGAATTTTTGCTTTATTTTCTTTGGAATCCATGCAGGGTACAATGGATGAAGTGATAATTGCTAACTGCCATCTCTGGTCAAAATAAGCAAAACCTTGAATTAGACTTGGGAGTTTTCCAAGATATATTACCAAGGGACTTTTCATTCTACACACTGTTGGAGTTTTAAATTCATATATTGTAATCTGCTTATCCTCACTGGTATAGAATTGAATTTATACCATCAATTATATTTCCCAGTATAGGATACATTATCATCCATCAGCCCATGGACAGCTTTATTTTTTGACCCTTTCCTCTGCGTCTTTATTTTATTACCCTTTCCACATGGACAGCAACTTGAATATGTTGAATCCTAATCTATTTCCCATGTACTATATACTTATATGTATACTTATAAGTACTTATATACTTATAAGTACTTATAGTATGTACTATATACTTATATGTGTACTTATAAATACTTATATACTTATAAGTATATAGTACTTATATACTTATATGTACTATATACTTATATGTGTGAAACACTAGTGTTCATATAAACCAATGTCTACATAGAAACTTCATAAAAGATACTTATAATAAATGAATAAAAATCTATTGATTTACTATATTCTATGGACTAAATTTTGTTCTTTGCATCCAAGTTCATATGACGAAGCCCTAACTCCCAATGTAGCTGTTGGCTTTTATGAGGTAATTAAGGTTAAATTAGGTCATAATGGTAGGGTCCTAATCCAATAGGATTTGTGGCCTTGTAAGAAGAGGAAGAGAGAGATTGATCTCACACACACTGAGGAAAGGCCATGTGAGCATTAGCAGGGAAGAGCAATCTACAAGCCAGGAAGGGAGCTCTCACTATTACCTGACCATGCTGGCCACCCAGACTTCCAACCTCCAGAACTGCAAGAAAATTTCTGTTGTTTAAGCCACCCAGTATATGGTATTTTGTTATGGCAACCCAAACAGACTAAGATACTATGTATATACAAATAAATAATGAGCAAATAGTGTTTTTGATGTATATGTTTTATAGAAACATATAATTCCATATAGAAGAGATTACATTTTTTCATCTCCAATTTGCTTTTCAGGTAAATCTATATTGATATGTAGACATGTACTACTTTGGGCTATCTTATGGTATTTCAAGATATTTATATGCCAGGACTTATTTGTCCATTTTATTGATAGATCTAGACTTTTCCATTTTTTCAATATTACAATGATGAAATTAGCATTCTTTAGATGTCTTTGAACTTACATGAGCGTTCCATGGGGAGGGTGACCAGATATTCCAGGTTTGCCTGGGGCGATCATGGTTTATGCCTGCTGTAGATCAGATAATTTTAACATCTCCTTTTCATTCCACTATGCACAATAAATCATTCACTCAGAACTCCCTTCGAGTATATTCCTTGGTAGTGGAACCACTGTGTTTTAAGTTAAACATATACCCTGGTTTATTTAAATGCTTGAATTTTGTTTCAAATTTGCTGCATTAGTTCAGGCTCTCACTAAAACTTTGTTTACATATTTCCTTGGCAATAAGTTTTGTAACTGTTTAAACTTTAACAATTGGGAGACAGAATAATATTTCAATTTTAAATGTACTATCCTCTCATTTATTAATAAGCATATGGAGAGATGCTCAAACTTATTGGGTATTCAGATTTTTTAAACTATGAGTTGCCTTTTCAGATTTATTGATAATTAATCTACCGGATTATGTTTCTTTATCCATATTGATTTTAAGAGTTACTACAATATTTTAGATAATAGTCATATGTCAATTTATATAAGAAATATAAATTTCTGGATAATCACTTGCCTCTTGTTTCTGTGTTTTTCTCCAATTATAATGTAGCTGAATCTATAAAGATTTTCATTTAGATACTTTTAATCAAGAAAAGAAAAATAAGGAGCATAAGAATTAGGAGAAAAAAGTCAAATATTGTTATCTGCAGGGTATATTTAAATATGATACATACAAAATCAGAAGAATCAACAGAAGACTGATAAAGTGTGAGTACAAAGTAGCTATAAGGGTCAAAACATAAACCTAAGGCAATGCAGAAAATGTTATTAGAAAGTTCAGTAAGGTATACTGTTTGCATAAACATTAGATTATCACATAGCCAGGAATTACCCTAGGCATATTGGCTCTTTAGAAAGTAAGCTATTTAGTGAAATAAAGTGTAGATAAAAGGTGTATGGACAAACATTGTTAAGATATCCATCCTTCCCAAATAAAACAAAAAAATATTAATGTGACTGATAGAAACCTAAACGATTTTGAGGAGACTGGATGGTTTTCAAATTTATGGCAATACAAGTCTTCCTAGATTTATGAGCCAATTCTGAAAAAGGAAAAGAGAGGACTTATTCTACTAGATAGGTGGTAATATTACAAAGCCAAAGACTGGCTCTTAGGAAGATACAGATAAATGCGCTAATAAGGAAGAATAGAAGAAGTGTAGAGTGCAAATCACAGTTGTTTAGAGCCTAGCACCACCAATCAGGGTCACCAGGCTGAAAAACTTGCTCACCACATGAAGGAAATAAAATTGGATCAATGCCTCAGTCTAAAATTGTGGGAATATATTGTATGAATGTAAGAAGCAAGACACTTGTGAAAAAGCTTAGGACAGATAATATTTAGGAAAATCTTCCCCATCTTAAAGTCATAAACAAGTTTCAAGTCTCAGAACAGAGAAATTGGCTGATAACAAAAATGTTCATCTTATCACTTCAGGGAGAATAAGGCTTTAGAAGTACTGGGTTGTCCAAAAAGTTCGTTTGGGTTTTTCCGTAACATGGTATGGAAAAACCCAAATGAACTTTTTGGCCAGCACAATATCTCAGTTTGTACCAGATTAAGTTAAAATTTTTAGCCTACTGCTACTGAATGAACTGTCATCAAAACAAGCCATTAAGGACACTCTGCCTCTCTTAGCCCTGATGTGAGGTCAGTTCACAGCTTTCTTTAGGCACCCTGTGCTCTCCTAGCACTTATCACCTCTCATTGACCTTAACAAACTCTGTCCAGCTAGGACAGTCACCCATGATTGTGCATCCCAGGGAACATTTGACAAACTCTGAAGACTTGTTTGGTTGTCTTAACTGGGGTCGGGAATTCTACTGACATCTAGTGGGTGGAGGCCAGGGATGCTGCTAAACATGCTGCATTGCACACAACACTCTCTACTGCAACGGAGAATCGCCTGGACCCAAATATCGATAGTGTTGAGTTTGGGTAACTCTGTACTGGACTAAGAGCTTTGGCAAGGCACAGATTGTAGCCTCTGAATGTTTATACCCAGCGAACACAGGAGCAAAGACATAATTGAAACCCAAACATTTTATTGAATAAATTACTAAATTAACTGATTTACTACTGCCAATGGATGTAATAATTTTTCCCTTATCTTTTTACTCCCTTCACAAGGCCTGCTATTATAATCTCATATAAACTTAAAGCTCAGATGGATTGCATTGAAGTATATTTTCACTTCTCAAGTATCAAATTCTATTAAGACTATCATGCTATTAAGACTATCTATTAATACTGTTATTCTAACAAGTGAGAAAGGAATCATTCTGAGATGAAGGTAATTTAAGGATGAAACTTTGAGACAATAATCCTACAACCAAATAAAAATATTAATATATCGTGCAGCCTTAAAACCACACCCTACAAAATAACTGAAATCAAGACACATTACTAAAGGAAGAACATGAGCCAGCCCATGGATTTACTTACCTAAACTTATCCACAAAGACACCACAATAATTTTTTTAATCAAAATTTCTGAACTTCACCTACCTTCAATAAAGAATTATAGAAGTAGATATTAAAAGTCCCTTTTATCCTCTAGATAACTAAAGAGCAAGGTATATATTCCTATATAAAGGTAACTTATATTTCAAGGTATATACGTTTGAAATACAACATGTGAAGTGGAAGTTCATTTTTGCTTCCAGAATCTCCAGTAGTTTTTCCAAACAAAAGTATTTTCCTACAAGCTTTGTTCTTGCTGTGTAGTAAGAGGTGACACCTTTTCAGTGGCCTGAAAGATCTTTGTGGCTCAATTATACAATGATTGGTTTCACTGGGATAACAAGTACTCCAAGGATGCTGGTTAGCTATCAACTCTTGTTATTTTCAAATGCACAGGTTCTTTCCAGCAGTAGCTGGTTTACAGACTAACACACTTTTTACACTCTCACGAGCATCTGAGCACCTAATTTTACCATTATGAGCAGCAGTCTCTTGTCCATGAAACAAGTGACAGATCACGAGTTTTTTTATTTGTGGGGATGGGCTTGAGAAACACAAGTACACATCTAATTCCCTTTAAATAACAGTTTCCCGTAGAAGTTCTCTCTTGCTCCATTTTCAGGGAACATACTCTGAAGATAATGTCAGTTTCCAAGAAACTTTGTCCAACCATTTAACTGGGATGATCCGTAGGGCCAAGTTGATGGATGGGAAGGTCATTCTAGCAAATCTGGTTTATGGGCATTTTTCCAGCAAATTGTGATAAATAATTCAGCTGACCCACGCAAAAGAGATTTATAGCACAGGTGGGAAGAGAAGTGAAAAGGGCTCTGGGAAGATATGAGAAAAGATGTACACAGTTGTGTGTACAGTGCGGGGGGTGGGTTCTTCAGAGACATGTCCTCAAGCACACAGCCTGGGGTCCATCCCAGAACATAAACTACTCCAGTTCTACTTGTGGGTGAGACAAAGTCCCACATGTCACTAAACACCAGGAGTCAGACTTTATGCTGTTTTGTGTTTATGGAATGTGTTTATGGAATGCTCTATAGCTTGAATTCCACACCTTATTTGGAAAGGTTAGTCACAGTATTGGTTGAGAGAATGATTGACACATCCTACCATGATATTTTTCAATCGAAGGCATAAGGAGAAGTGAGTCCTTTCTAACTCCCTTGCAGGGGATGAGGAGAGAGAAGTAAAGACAAGGCCTCCATTCTGAGGAAGTGGAAGGCTAGTGTTGCTCACCAGTGAGGTCTCAACCTTCATGAACCATGAGGGGGAGCCATCCTGTACAGGCCAGTTCCCCCAAAGGAGCTGGACACTTACACATCTGTGCAAACAAACCTGTACTCTCAATGAGCAGGTGTGCTGTGCACTCTCAGGAACGAAGCCTGTCTGCAAAGTCTGATAGTAGACCACTACTCACTTTAAGGACTGCAGAAATAATGGGAAACCAAATAGCATTTGGGTTGTAAAGTAACTCCCCTGCTCAAAATGGTTTTTCCCAAATAAGTAAGATAGTAGACAATTGGAATGAGGTTAGCCTAATCCACTGTGTACAGCACAGGCAGTCCACTGATGTGGCACCCGGGGACAGATCTGGACCCAGTCCTTGGTGAAAGCCACCAGCCCTTTGGTCTTGTCTTTATCTATCTCCTGACCTCTACTCATCCTGCATCTAGAGCCACTTCTTTAAAACCCAAACTGTGCTTATCTCTTTCAAGCGGGGTCTAGATAACAGGGCTGGCAAAGTTCATCTTGTAGATGGCAGGACCCCTCATATCAGCTGCTTTAATCTTCATAGGAGAAAGTAAATTTGAGAAAATAGCCCACACCTTTGTTTCCTTTCACTTATGACCACCTCAGTGCAGGTGAGAGACAGAGATGGCCATTCACCTCCAGCTCAGGAGTGAAATCAGTTAAAGTTAGTATATATCCAAGAGGGGATGGAAGGGTCTTAGAGAGGATCCAGGCAGACAGAACAGGGTTTCTGCCTGAATGGAATTGAAGGTTTAGAGAGAAATAATTTTGGAAAAGATAAGAGTTAGATCTAAATGAATTTGGAGGATATTTTCTCTAGCCTCCAGCCCCCCAAGAGAAGATACTACAGAGCCTTCTTTAAGAACCAGGTTCTGGGAGCAGAGAACCTGGGGTCACATCGAGTGGTGCAGGGAAGAACACAAGCCTCAGACAAGGGTCTCCTTGCAACTACAGAGGAAGATACAGCTTCATAAAAATCCCAGTGGTCTGAGAATGGTGAGGGTGTAGGAGAGACATAAGGAACATACCTGGCCATTACTGCTGGGATGAGAAGCAGCATTTGAAGAATGCTATTTGGAAAGAAAATGCTGGCATTTTAATGAGTTATGATTCCAGGGAAGCTGGTGTTACATAATCAGTACGTGAGGCGACACCAAAGGGATGGGTCACCAAGCAAGAGGCTAGCTGAGGTCAAAGTGGGTATGATGTTGGGATCTCTGCCACCCCCTCTGCAGAGGGGTCTGTGCATGGCCTCAACTCCAGTCCTCTGCTCCTGGCTCAGCTTCCCTTTAAGAGACAAGTGGAAAATAGCTGGGACTGTTACTACGCCTCCTGCCACTCCGCAACTGTAATGTGTGCAGGGGTCATCTAAGGACCTTGTACATCTCAGAGTCCGACTCAGTCATTAGAGATAGCTTAAAAGCAATGTTTTATCTATAAATTACAATGCAAAGCCAGTATTGTATACCTAGGGTTAGGAATTAAAAAAAAAACAGATGTGCCAAAAATAAAAAAAATTGTCCATAGTTTGACTGGAATAAAGCAATTCTGGCTGAAAAAGAAACCATCATAGTGGTCAAACTCCTTCTCCACTTTGAGCCCATATTTCCTTGCCATTCAGATGGCAATCAACACCCTGTCCCATCACACTTCACACTTCCCTGAAGTAAATCAAGCTACCTGATCACATCCAGATGTGGCAGCTCTGAAGATAACCTAATAATCTCCTTGTGAAACTTATCCCACCTAAAGTGTGATATAAAATAGTGATGGCACCCATGCCATCCCAACAGTACTCACCTGTATGGATCAGCAGCCTCCTTTTGCTGAGGGGAGAATCTGCAGAAAATATTGAAGACTCAACCTCAGAAAAGAACAAGACTACAGCAGTCATGAAACTCTGAGCCTAGGAGCTTCATTTCCATATCAAGCCAGCTAGTTTCTTTATACTTTGAAACATATGCTCATTTCTTAGCTGAAATATATTGTGAGTGGTTGTCAAGAACTAAGCTTTTGCTAAAATTGTATATTTTTGCTTTTCTCCTAGCTCAAATTAGAAACATATGTTCATCACCTCTGCCTATGAATAGTTCAGCATGGACTGTTTTTCTCATTTTATTTAGAGCAGATCAAACACCTATCATTTCAAAGTTGACCTGCAAAATATATGACATACACAATTTCTTAATTGTGATTTTGCAAACTAGCAAATGAACTCAATTAACTGAAAGATAGTTGTGCATCTCAGGGCCATAATTCGTGCAGCCTTCATTCAGGTAGGAGATACTGATGGCGTCGTTAAGGTGCAGAAGCTACGTGAAGAGCCTTCAAATTTCAGAGTTCATGTCTGAAGTAGGGACGGATAATGAGATCCAGGAATTTTCATCTCTAAAGTTCTGCCTTTAATGGGGCCATGGCTGAAGCCGAGAATAATAACCATCTGAAGGCAGCTCCCAGCATGGTCTGTGGAGGTCTGGAGGAACTGACACAAAAATCATTCCTGTGTCACCCCAGTGGGCACTGGGCATTGAGTGTAGTGTAGAAACAGGTGCTTCTCAGCAGGGGTGTGAGATCAGGAGCAGTGAAGGTTATCAGAAGCTCAGATGTCATTTAGGGGCATTTAGGAAGGCAGATGGTCATATCCTGGTCCAAAATTGATGCTATGCATAGAGTAGCCTTTACAAAAGCTGAGAATCAAATGACAAAAAAGTTTGATGGTAGTTATCACAGCCTAGGAGCTGAGAAGAAAATGAAGATAAACCAAATTTATTTATCATGAAACAAGTGCTAGTGGTCTCAGCCAATCAATCTCTCTCTCTCTCTGTCTCCCTCTCTTTCTCAATCTGCCATTGAGAGGTCACCATGAGAAAATGGCCATCTATGAACAAGGAAGAGAGCCCTAACCAGACACTGAATCTGCTGACACCTTGGTATAAGACATATCAGGCTCCAGAAATATGGGATAAAGGAGTTTATTGTTTAAGTCACCTGTGATAATTTGTTACAGCAGCCCAAACTAAGATAGCATGTGAATCTACAATTATCTCAGTAGTTGAAAGGAAACATACCATTTTCCTGGTTTAAGCTCAGTGCACTTCACTCCCTTCCAAATGTACACCCACCCACAGGAGTCCACAGGCTACAGATAAATCCACAGATAAATCTGTTTATCCCGAGATTTATGCCCAGAGTAAGATCCAATACCTAGTACTTCATGAGAAATGATTGGCAGCACCACTCCAAAGTATCAGTTGCAGCATCTTGAGATGGGAATTTAGGAAATATTTGATGTAACCTAATTAAAATTAATACTACCATAGTGAGGAAAGTTTTCCAAGAAAAGATCCTTTTTACTAAAAATCCGATAAAGTGAGACTAATAATGTCTATTTTACAATTGAGGAAATGATACTAGAAAGGCCACGGGGCTTTCTAAATGGACACCGTTGAGAAAGTGAGTCTCTGTGATTGTGAGTCTCTCATTGCTTTATTCACCATCACAGTTGCTCATCATACAACCATGCAGTGGATCATGGACTAGTTTGCTGTACGTTGTGACATTACTTACAGCACATGTTGTGCACATATTCTTAATAAAGAGGTCCTCATGCAAGAAGGGGCTCCGTGAAGTTTCCAGGTCAGGAACTGAGATGAAAAGAGACCATTAGAAGTCTTTGATTTTGGAAAGACTCTTTCATTGAGACATCATGATAAATTACTTAATTGCTTAACTTTGATATTGTCTTGGGTTGTAATCTCTTCAGAAAGTTGTTTCTTAGAAAAATCTACAAACCCAAGAGTGAATCTCTTTGTTATGTTCATATATTGTTTAAATTATTTTTTCTTTTTTCTTCTTTGGAACTAGTAAAGAACTTTCCATATTTTTCCTGATCACTCAGGGCTATTTGAAATGCACACAGGACCTTGAATCTGCTTCATGGTCCTAATTGAAAACATCACAAAAATACTAATTAAAGAATAAGCATAACTAAAAGTCACATATGAGTCTTCTTGATAAAGCATGAAGAAAATGACTTTATTATTGCTGGAACAATATTTGTTTAGAAGTATTTCCCTTCCACTTTATTTCACATTTTATGCCTTTATTGTCAATGTTTATCATTTGGTTAAAAAAAGAATGGATGCATTAAAATGAATAAATGATAGTGTTCCTTTTTTTTGCTTCAGGTTTATAGAGTATCTTCATTAAAGTAAATAAATTTGTTATTTACTGGGATAAAGCAAAATTTCCAATAAAAAAGCGTAGTAATTAAAAAATACATGCATGTGAGTATAAGCATCTTGAGTCCATTTTCCACTCTTTTCAGATTAACTTGGGGTAAATTAATTACACCAGTGTCCTGCTGGGCAAAGTTCTTTCCTCATTACTCTGTTTTGCCCTCTCCTCTTCCTATTGTCACTGAAAGACCTTGAGGCCTAAAATAGATACTAATTATTTTCCACCTTTGCCCCTCACTGTTCAAAGCAGTGCATGATGTTTTTACCATGAGGCCCATTAACACAGAGCTCATTAAAGCCACACAGAATGAATGGACTCACAAGAACAAAGATTTTGTGCTCAGGGTTAAAGCTGAATAAATTACAATATATCCACAAAATAAGAGTTCCAGCGCGAATACCAGTATTATTATTATTAGAGTATAATGAAAATATAATAACTGTATTATGTCGCAAATAAGCAGTATGAGCCAATAAGCATATCGAATAGTAAATAAGCATAAGCCTCTGTTAGATCACACAGAAGATACAAAAACATGACTTTTAAAATACTGCTGCTAATACTCGGAAGGACAGTGCTAGAAAAGAAAGACACAGGACAATCTCTTTCTTGAATGTGAATACGAAAATTCTGCACAGATTGTTAACAAAGTCAGCAAGTTAAAATGAAAAACAAAAACACAAAACAGAAACAGACTCACAGATCTTGAAATCAAACTTATGGTTACCAAAGGGGAAATGGAGGGGGAAGTGATAAATTAGGAGATTGAGACTGACATATACACAGTACTATATATATAAAATAGATAACTAATAAGGACCTACTGTATAGCACAGGGAACTCTACTCAATATTCTGTAATAACCTATATGGGAAAAGAATCTGTAAAAGAATGGAAATATATATAACTGATTCACTTTGCTGTACACCTGAAACTAACACAACGTTGTAAATCAACTATACTACAATAAAATTTTTTAAAAAATAAATAAAATAAAATAAATAAGCAACAAAGATATATAATACAGTACAAAGAAATATAGCCATTATTTTGTAATAACTTTCAATGGAGTATAATCTATAAAAATATTGAATCACTATGTTGTACACCTGAAACTAATATAATATTGTAAATAAACTATGTTTCAGTTTTTAAAAAGTGAAAAATGAAATAAACAAAGGAAAAAAGTAAATGCACATGATCAATTTGGGTTTACCCAGGAATTCAAGTTTGGTTTAACAATTAATAATTAATATGCACAGACACAAGTACACATACATGCATACACACATGTACACACACACATCATTCTCCTGTGCTTTATAGTCAATTAAGAGTTTTTAAACCAAGGTTAATACAAATAAGGAAAAATCGCATGGGTTTTATAGGAATATTTCCACAACCTTAATAACTAAAAAAATACAAATTACAAAACAATATAGCTAGAAAAGTGCTTTGTGTTTAAAAAACATATATGGAGCAAATTTATTTATTATTTATACATACATTTACATATTAAAGGTTTATATGCATACATATACAAATTTGTATATATGCATACACATATATGTATATATAATTTCCAAATAAAACTCTGGAATGTTATATTTAAAGTTCAAGGAAGACAGACACTACACTTTAGCATAGCTACATTTGAGGAATATGGAATTTGAGAGAGGTTGACTAATGTGGGGACTGCCCTGTACTTCTTCATGATGTGGATGTAAAACTATTCCCCTGGAGATGACTGTCAAAATGTTTTACCCCCATATTTTAATATTAAGTACAAAGGTGCAATGAAAACTTTGTTACTATCTTGGTTTTTTCCCATTGCAAGTATGTTTTAAGATTTGATACAGAGAAGTGAAAATAATGAATTAAAAGTGAAGCACATTGATCACGTCTATAAAGACTCAAGTTGTCCTTTGTAGGCTGGACCAATCCATCACAGTGAATGACAATGCTTGTTTCCCTACATTGTCAACAAAACTAGATGGTGCCATTCTTACATTTTTTGATCTCGCAAATCTTACGGAAAAAGAAATCTTGATATTATTTTCACATCTCTCGCTCTGAGGCATAGAATTGGACCCTGTGTCTATTTGTGGATCCTTGAGGTTTCCTCCTTTCTGAATTCTCTTTCTCCACTCATGGTCCCCTGGTCTATTGGATTTTTATGTTTTTTGAATACGTATAGATTTTTAAATATACTCTAAATATTAATCATTTTTCCTTATACATGCTGCAAATATTTCTTGTCTTTAGTTCATATTTAAATTTATAGTGACTTTGTCTTATTCAAGCATATTTTCATGATGTCAAATTTACCTTTGTTTTCTTATCGTTATTGAGATAAAGGGAAAAACTCTCATTTTTTATTTGCTTACTAAATTATTTTTACCTCAAAAGTAAAAAGTAATTCCTTTTATTTTCTTATAATACATTTATAGCTTTGCTTTCTTTTACATTTATTACTTGGTTTCTTGTGGAATTTATTTTTGGTATTCCTTTATTTATCACTGATTTGAAATATTATCTTTATGATTAATTGCTTTCATATATATGTATTATCTCATTATTATGTTATTTTTATTATCTCATTGTGTTTCAATGACTGAATTTCATATTTATATATCAATATCATGTTTTAATTAGTCTGGATTTATAATGTACCTTGCTACTTGGTAAGGCAAGTCCCTTTATTGTTTTACATGTCTTTGATCATTGTTGGGAATTTTTTCTAAATGAATTTAAAATTAAGTTATCAACTGTATAGCACAGGGAACTCTACTCAATACTGTGTAATGACCTGTATTGTAAAAGAACCTAAAAAAGAGTGGATATATGTATGTGGATAACTGATTCATTTTGCTGTACAGCAAAAACTAACACAACATTGTAAAACACCTTAGATAAACTAAAATAAAAAAATAGGGCTTCCCTGGTGGCACAGTGGTTGAGAGTCTGCCTACTGATGGAGGGGACACGGGTTCGTGCCCCAGTTTGGGAAGATCTCACATGCCACAGAGCGACTGGGCCCATGAGCCATGGCTGCTGGGCCTGTGCGTCTGGAGCCTGTGCTCTGCAACAGGAGAGGCCACAACAGTGAGAGGCCCACATACCGCAAAATAAATAAATAAATAAATAAATTATCAAGATAAATAAAAGAGCTTCTGGGAAATTTTTATCAAAATTTGCTGATTTTATATTATAATTATGGCCAGATTGCTTTCTTTTCACTCTTGAGTCTGCCTAAATGGGAAGACTGTATACCTCTCCATGCATTCAGGGCGCAGATAGGTTTTATATAGTTTAATATTTTTTGTTTGTTTTTTTAACTTTTTATTTTATATTGGAGTATAGTTGATTAACAATGTTGTGTTAGTTTCAGGTGTACAGCAAAGTGATTCAGTTATACATATGCATGTATCTATTCTTTTTCAAATTCTTTTCCCATTTAGGTTGTTACATAATATTGGTATTGACATGTGTACACTGTTATATTTAAAATGGATAACCAACATGGGCCTACTGTATAGCACAGGGAACTCTGCTCAATATAGTTTAATATTTTTTAACGAAAGGATTTTAACATTCCTTGCTGGGGTTTATTTCAAATATTTTGTAAGCTGTTTTTGGTAACAATTGTTTGCAGAGCTATTTTCTTGTTCTTATAATATCTAAATGGTTATTCCTTTACAGGACTATTCTTCGCCTTTCACTCTTAACCCATGCCAACCCACCAAAGTTGACAATCTTAGTAGGTGGATTTTCAAAGTCACTGCTGTAGGTCACAGGGACTTGATTACGCAAGGAACTACTGAGAAGCATACAGAAAGCCTTTGTTATTGTCTCCCTACATGACAGGGGGCTGAGTTCACACAGATATGGCTACAGCCAAAGTTGTACCAAGAAATAAGGGGATACAATCTGAACACCAAAGGCACTTCACCTCTTCCAAGAGCAAACTTCAGAGCCTGTGTATTATCTAGCCATATATATGTATATGCCTAAAAGAATATCATTTTGCTTAGTTACCACTTTGCTTAATTTTATTCCAAGGCTAATTTACTAAATCTAGTCTTCATGTATTTGTTTTTTTTTTTCTTTTTTCAATGTGGTCACAAAATTTAATTCATGCTACAGCTTGTAGCTGTGGTAAATTCCTTTTCAGGACTGTTTAATATTCCAAGGTGTGAATCCATCATCCCATTGCCATCTGAATTGTTTGCTCTTATGAACAGCCTCTTGAATATTCTTAACTTCTGGTAAAAGGAGCTAAAGTTTATCTACTAATGTAATTACTGGGCTGTAGAATATACAAATCTTCAACCTTACTAAAAATTATCAAAATATGTTTAAAATACATTTTAAACATATTTGTACAAAATTATGTTCACAACAGTTATCAAGATTACATTAAAACAAATTATCAGCACCATTAGAGAGTTTTAGGCTCCCTAATTTAACAAAATATTTAACAAAATTATTTTTTAAATATTAGATGCTCAGTGCTTTATGTTTTTAACAGGCAGTCCAAGTTTCAAAATATTCTATTTTTTATGTCCTTATTCCTCAGTGAAAACTTCATGTTTCAATTTCAACACGATTTAATCTCAGATTTAAACATGGTAAAAGAAATCTTGAATTTGCCCCATTGATCATATTCACACTTTGAAAATATCAGTAAGAATTCCACAAAATGTTTTATTTGACAGGATATTGTGTACTGGGTTTCTTTGAGAAAATTTATAATATTTGTGCTCATACTTAGCTTCAAAATAGCCAGTGGAATTTGACAGAAACAGTAAATTTTGGAACCTATTGCCATGTTGTTACTAATATCACTGAAGTATCTTCAAATAAATGTCATTCTTTAATAAGGTTGTTGACTTGTATGGTATGTCAATCAATCACTTTTTAAAGATACTATTTTACCACACTTTGATATTCACAACTTTAATGTGAGTTACCACTCCTGCAGTAATTACTGCTATTATTTTCACACCCACAGAAAATAGTCTTGATTTTTGCCAAAATACATATTAAAATAATGAAACCTTTAAGAGTTTGTTCCGCTACTGTATTCGTGTCATGTTTTTATAAAAGTCATACATATTGCTTACATTTTACTGCATTAGACTATTATAATAAAACAAGCAAAATGGAGAGACAGTGGAATTGTGAAATTTCTACATTATCTCATCCTTTAATCCAATTCATCATAGCTTTGATGGACCGTCTTATGTTCTTCCCTGAAGGGTCAAAGCAATGATGTGAGCTTGCTCACCTAATACTGTTGTTATAGTGGCAAAAGCAAAACACTTAATATGATTTTTTTTTCTTGTATATTTTCCTTCATTTGTGTTGTGAAAGTTTTTTTTTTTTGAGTAGAACTTAAAGTGTATTTTAGTTTTAAACTTTTGGCTACACTTGGCAATCTTTTCCTTGATTTGATCTTAGCCATTACACCTGGTTTCTACTTTTCCTGCCGGTTCTTTTCATTTGGGGGCCCTTCAGGGTTTCACATTCATTTCTCATCTTCTCTCAATCTATGTCTTCTGTTCTCACCTATATGCTGAAGGCTCCATTTTTATATTTTGGCCCCGATCTCTCCACTGAGATTCAGACACATATATGAAGTTTCTGAAATCCATTCACCTTGTGGATCATTTCTATTCCCTACATATACGCAAGCTTGGGTCACGGCATGGACGTTAGAGTTATTGCTCCATAATTTAATCACTGAAGTAATTCAAGGTAGATGTTTTCAATTCTACTTTACATTGAAGGAACTGAGGATTACCATATATAAGTAATTTTCTAAGGATTATACAAATGGTAATTGGTGAAGCTAAAACTCAAAGTAAGGTCCATCTGATGCCCAGGTTTTGTTCCTTTCAACACAACAAATTACTTATAACACACAGACCGAAAAAAGGTCTGGATATAAGCGCTATCCAAGCAAGTCTTCCCAGCACTGGGCAACCTAATAAAGGACCCCTTGTCCCCACTCCAACTCCACCTGAAGCTTGGAAAGGTGTTGACTCCTAGGAGGGTAGACCTGGGTCCGTTGGTAAAGGTTTCTTGGAAGTCATGCAATATAAGCTTCTACCAATGCAAAGTTAGAACTTTCCATAGAAGATGGGCAAACTCCTACTTATTAAAAAAATACCCCATTCCACCTGGGGAATCAGTCCTTATGACTGAAGGCCATTGTATAATTATCATGGAAAAAAAAAAACATGTCTTTCATTAGGATCAATCGCAAGAGGATAGAAAGAAATATAAACTTGGAAGTGCAGAATGATGAAGTCTGGAGAAATTACAAATGAATTCTCTCTGCAACAGCAAAGCCACTAAAATCTAAGCATGTAAGTGAAGAAGGCCATCTTAGAAAGTTCTGCCGATTCAACAAAATTTGGGTTTCAATGAGTCAAGGAAACAAAATCATATCTCAGCTGCTGTGCTTTCAGGGCTTGGCTTAAGGTCTAACAAGGGGGTGGAGGGTAGAAGGTGGGAGACTCAGTAAAGTTTTGTGTGTGGTTTAATGAAAGAGTAGGATAAGACAATAATGACAAAGAGTCCAAAGAAAAATTATTGGAACTTCTTTATATGATCTTCATGTTGACCAAGGAAATGAACCAATCACAAATTCCTGTTTTGTATTTCCATACAAGTTCAATTGATAAACTCTAGACACTAAGGAAGAGGTTGGATCAAGTACAAACTTCCTGCCTTGAGGATTAAGATCTATAGTTTGTCTCACCTTGACCAGAAGCATAAATGTTCTTATGGAATGTTATGTACCACACAATTCATGCACAGTTGGTGCCTAGTCCCTTTTAAAGGTCTTCCTGCACCATTCCCACTCTTGTAAAATTCACCTCCATGTGATTCTTTGTACCTTTTTCTTCAAAGACATTTGCACCAATGACTTCTGTGTCCATAAGCTCAGTTATCAAGCCCAACTTACCCACAGGATATGCGAGAGGAACGGGAGATAATATTTCTTCTACCATAATAGCCTTAATTGTAATCCATAATCATGGTCTATTTCAATGTTTCACACATAGAGTTGTGTTCATTCTTATTTCATTAGATCCTGAATTTCTATATCCCTAGTTCCCATAAATGTTTGTTTTCATGCATAAACAAAGAAAAAATTTAAAATGAGGGCAGCATATCATTACACTTCTTCTGTGAGGTAATGACAGGGTTTTAGGTGAGGGAACAACAGAGAGAGGGAAGGATTTTAAGATATTGGGTCATATGCTTGTGGACTCAAGCAGGTCTGAAATCTGTAGGGCAGGCTGGCAAGCTGGAAATTCAGGGAAGATTTGATGTTGCAGTATTGAATCCAAATTCTGCAGGACAGTCGGTGGGAAACTCAGGTAGGGTTCCTGTGTTGCATTCTTGAGGTAGAATTCCCTTTTCTTCAAGAAACCTCAGTCTTTGTTCTTAAGGACTTCAACTGATTGGATGAGGATGAGGCCCACCCACATCATGGAGAGTAATCTGAATTACTCAAAGTCTAGAGATTTAAATGTCAATCATGTCTAAAAGTCACCTTCACAACAACATCTAGACTGATGTTTGACCAAAAAACTTGGCACCAAAGCCTAGCCAAGTTGATGCATAAAATTAACTGGCAGTCACAGAGAGGTTAAGTAATTTCCCAAGGTTGCACAGCTTGGAAGTGCCAGAGTCATATCTTGAAACTAGTCAGTATATATGGAGTCCACCCATTCAGCCACTGCACTAAACTAGCCTGCTGCTCTAAGTTGTGTATATGCAGATTTCCCTGTTTTCTGTCTTAGGGAATCAAATTTGAAAGACCAAAGAAAACGTTAAAAAAGAAACACTCAATGATAAAACCCAAACATAGAAAGTAAGCTAACCATGGACAAGCACAAGGTTAGAAGAAACGTAAACAATTTCAAAGTAGTGATTGACAGTTCACAGCTTCCTATGAGCAATCACCATTCAGAGTACAAATTTTCTTCAATTAAAAATATGGTGGCAGAAGAAGTGCTGTATCATGGAGGAGTGACAGATGTGTTGGTAACAGCAGGCACCTGGGATGAAGATAAGCCTGTGGATAACATTACTGCCTCTGTTCATAGGATTCATGGGGGATTTAATTGCTGGAGCCTTTTCTCCTTCTCTGTACATTTTCATGAATTGGACATTGAGTTCCAGCCATCATCTTCAAGCCTCTTACAATTCTCTGGCTGGAAAAATAGCTAAGAAAATATCTGTGTCTATCATAAAAGTAAGTTTAGAAAACACTAGAGAAAACTGATGGCTTATTTATGATAAACATTTAGGTATTTTTTAACAGAATCGTCTATTTTAAATAAAGATGGTGTGATTATGTTCTAAATCTTCCTGGAGAGCTGCACATGCATATAATGAGGCTTGGAGAGAGATGAGGTATCAGGTGTCTTAGTAACTAAACCTCCACCTAATAACTGAAGATAATAAGCAGCAGGAGGTCCTGTCAGTTAATTCATACTGTGGAGAATGAAAGCATAGTTATTATGAGAAAGAAAAAGCATAAAGGAATTTTCACAGCTACAGTGAGCAACACACACACACACAAAGCAGATTCTGAGATAATCATCTTGGATCTAAATTGTACCTTCCTCTCACTGAATAAAGGACTTTGTCATTTTACATGTTATGGTGGCAGACCAGAATGAGAGAATTGAAATCAGTGAAGCAGGAGGTAAGAAGGTGAGAGAGAGTGTTGGGGGGAGAGAAGGGGAGGTGGGAAGAGAGAGAGAGAGAGAGAGAGCGTGCCTTTATTTGCTATTTGTTTTTTTATTTTTCAGAATTTAATCACTTACTTTTTTTTTAACATCTTCATTGGAGTATAATTGCTTTATAATGGTGCGTTAGTTTCTGCTGTATAACAAAGTGGATCAGCGACATGTGTACATATATCCCCATATCTCCTCCCTCTTGTAATCTCCCTCCCAACCTCTCTATCCCACCCCTCAAGGTGGTCACAAAGCACCAAGCTGATCTCCCTAGTCACTTTTTAAGAGCTTCATAGGCTCTATATGAACAAAATATCTCAGGGACCCTGGGGCCTAGAAAAGGCAGTCCCTGTAGTTGCACAAGGCCATCGCCACTAAGGGACGTCAAGCCATATCTTCAGAGCCCAGGACTTGGGGGCCGTCAGTCAAAGCTCCTCCTTCTTCTTGGCTCCACCTCCACCCGGGAAGGTGCAACCCACAGACCCACTCCAGCTTCTCAGCGCTCCTCGGCCACCCCTGAAAAGACAAACCACCTGTGGGAACAAACTCTTACTGGAATGGCTATGCCCAGGAGTCGGGGACTTAGGGAGACAGGTCAGGGCCCTGAATGACTCCCTTTAGTATTATTGGTAGGACATTACTCCTAGTAACTAATTCTCCTTGTTTTTGTTTGCCTGGGAATGTTCAGTTATGAAGGGGACGGTGTTGTTTGTTTTATATAGAAATATTGGCTGACAGACTTTCAGCATGTTGAGTAAGTCATTCCACTGCTTTCTGATCACCATGGATTCTGATGAGATAGCAGCCGTTTAGTTTATTGAGGGTTGCTTGCATGCAATAAGGTGCTTCTGTTTTGCTGCTTTTTAGATTCTGTTTGGGTTTTCAACAGTTTTAACACAATGTGTCTTGGTGTGAATCTCTTTAAGTTTATCCAACTTGGAGTTCACTGGGTTTCTTTTTCTCAGATAAAGTTTTTCATCACATTTGTGAAATTTTAGACCATTAGTATTTTAAAATTTTCCTCTTCCCGTTTCTCTACCTCTTTGCCTGGGACTTCCATTATGCATAATGTACATTCTTATTGGTGTCCTGCAAGTGTCTGAGGTGCTTTTTATTTTTCTTTATTTTTTTTGTTTCTGTTCCTCACAACAGATAATCTAAATTGTCCTATCTTAATTTTCAATGATTCTTTTATCTTTTCCCTCAAATATGCTTATTAGTTTTAGTTTGTTTACTTTCAACTCCAGAATTCTATTTGGTTTTTCCACTACCCCTCTTCCCCCAATTTCTATTGCTGCCTTTATATTTTCTATTTGGTGAGACATTGTTTCTATTTTCCTTCAGTTCTTTAGATACCTAGTTCTTTGAATACACAATAGCTTCTATCAGATATTAAAGCATGTATATGGAATCTAGAAAACTGGTACAGATGAACCTATTTGCAGGGCAGGAATAGAGACACAGACATAGAGGAAGGACATGTGGACACTGGTGGGGGAAGGAGAGGGTGGGACGAATTGGGAGATTAGTATTGACATATATACACTACCATGCGTAAAATAGATGGCTAGCAGGAACATGTTATAAAGCACAGGAAGCTCAGCTCGGTGCTCTGTGATGACCTAGATGGGTGGGATGGGGGGTGGGAGGTGGGAGGGAGGCCCAAGAGGGAGGGGATATGGATATACATAGAGCTGATTCACTTCATTGTACAACAGAAACTAACACAACATAGTAAAGCAGCTATACTCCAATTAAAAAAATATTTAGAAAAAAGAATCACAATTTGTGGAGAAAAAAAATTCTTTGCATAGTAAGTCCAACATCTGGGCTTGCTCAAGGACAATTTCTGTTTACTTTTTTTTTCCCCCATGAGTCTGCCTTTTCAGTTTCTTTGCATATCTAATAATTTATGCTTGACAAAGTAAGAGAGTGGCAAGGACATATATACACTACCAAATGTGAAATAGATAGCTACTGGGAAGCAGCCACATAGCACAGGGAGATCAGCTCGGTGCTTTGTGACTACCTAGAGGGGTGGGCTAGGAAAAGTGGGAGGGAGATGCAAGAGGGAGGAGATATGGGGATATATGTTTATGTATAGCTGATTCACTTTGTTATACAGCAGAAACTAACACAACACTGTAAAGCAATTATACTCTAATGAAGATGTTAAAAAAATTAATTAATTAAAAAAATAAAATAAAATGAAAAAGATAATTTATTGTTGAAAATTGGACATTTAAAAACATTTACTGTGCCAACTGTGGAAATCAGTATCTTCCCCTTCTCAGGGATTTGTTGTTATTATTTCTCTTTGCTTGTTTACTGACTTTCCTGAAGTAATTCAACAAAGGCCATATTCTTTATGGTGTATGACAACTAAAGTCTCTGTTCAGTAAGCTTGGTGGTCACCTAACTCTTTGACAAAAGTTTTCCAGAATGACTTAAACCGATAAGTCCCCCAGCTTTTACTGAGGGGCTCGCTGTGCATGTTGGGGCATGCTTTAATTTCTCTGACAGGCAGTTTACAACTTGGCCTTACCTTTTATTCCTACTGTGCCAAGCCTCAAGGCTAGCCACAGGTGAGAGATTAGAGTTTTTCCTTTTAAATTCTGTAGTCAACTTCTTTTTTGTCCCAACTGGTTCACCTTAGGCAGCTGCAGTGTTAAACAGCTACTGCTAATTGTTTTCAAGAAACAATCCCAGGGGAAAGGCTGTTCATACTGACTGAACCCTGGGTCAGGAGTAGGCCTATGAGTTGGGGTATCTATTGATAGAAAATTGACAGGCCAAATAATAACAATTCTCTAGGATGGCGTTTTGGGGAGTTCCAACCTGTTGTGCCCCTTTCAGTGACTTCTAGAATGCTGTTTTTCATTGCTACAATGATTGCTAGGCTGTTCATTTCTAAGGCTATCATGGAGGGTGATAGAAATCAGCCAAGTTACATTACATTAAAATACCACTGTTTTTACCAATATTCGGTTATTATGTAGAATAATTTTTTTTAAAACTTGGTTAATTTCCAGAGTTTTGAAAATGTTGGTGTTGCCAATTTTTGCCAGTGTTCTTATTGCTTATATGGAGGAGCAGATTTTAGAGGGTTGTTGGTTGCCTTTACAGAAGTGGCATTTACTAGCCGATTTTTATTTTATTTTATTATTTTTATTTTTTTGTAGTACGCAGGCCTCTTACTGTTGTGGCCTCTCCTGTTGCAGAGCACAGGCTCCAGACACGCAGGCTCAGCGGCCATGGCTCATGGGCCCAGCCGCTCCGTGGCATGTGGGATCCTCCTGGACCAGGGCACGAACCCGTGTCTCCTGTATCGGCAGGCAGATTCTCAACCACTGCACCACCAGGGAAGCCCTACTAGCTGATTTTTAAATGTGGGATGCATTAAACTTTTTAATACCAACTTCCTTATGGATCTCCAGACCATAAGATGAATCATATGACAGATGAAGAGTAAGAAGAATCATTTGCTGTTTGATTGTACATAATGTTCACCTTCTGGACAATGGCAGGTGAAACATCTATGGGCTTCATTCACAGAGGTGATGTCATCTTTGAAAAACCTTGACAATTTGAAAAAAATATATAGCTCAATATTCTTCCTGAGGTCTCTCCTCAGAATAAGAGTCTCTGTAATCATTTCTCCAATGCTTATTTCTTTTCTCCTTATCTGTGAAAGAATTTTGTCAAAAATATTGCAAAATATCTGAATTCTTGAGAAAGGAAGGTGAATTGTATTATTTTTATAAAATGTACAGAAAGTAGAAATACTCTTTATATATACAGAGACACAAGTGCATTCTCACAGGGCAAAATTTAAAATAAATAAGCCAAAATAAATAAATAAATAATAAAAAATCAAATAAAATAACATAAGCCATTATTCTTTTTAAATTCAGCAGTTAGAAAGATGTTGAATAGATATCATGACTTTCTGTACCACAAAATATATGCTTTATTTAGAAAGTTTTAAACATATATTTTATTGATCAAAATTACAGTTATCTGTTTTTCTTGTAATTTATGATAATTTTGTGAATAAAACTAGGTCTGAAATTAATTATTATTGGGCTGTCAAATAGTTCAACACTAAAAAGCCAACTTAGGAAAAATTTAGCTAATTTTGAACCTAAAGTTAAAACTTGGTTTTATCTCACTCCATTCACTGCATCAGCCCAAAGAATATCAGTCTTTATGTGTGTGTGTGTGTATGTGTGTGTGTGTGTGTGTGTGTGTGTGTGTGTGTGTGTGTGTGAGTGTTTTACCCTCTCATCTAGATAAGTGCCCATTATTTCAGTCTTTTTACCCAAATTTACAGGAAAGGGTGCAAATCCTTCTAAGCCTAGGTGTAGCTCATGCATCTTCCTGGAAACTTATTACATTTTATCTTTGTCAGGAAATTCAGAAGACTTGCTTCCAAGGTTTTGAAACTCAGAAACATTAAATATGTCAGTGTTTGTTGTTTCAGTTTAAGTCTTCAGTGCTGGCTAGAACATTTGGCATTCTTTGTTTGTTTGTTTATATACGTCCCATTGTCTTCTTAACTTGGAACCACTCTCTACTTTGCATGATGTATGAAGATGATCGCTCAGTTCTAAATATGAAAATTATAGTCCCCTCTTTGATTACACTGATTGATCTCAGAGAGGTTGGTCAAGTAGGAGAGAATATTTGAGAAGGAGGGCTTATATTGTCAGGAGATCTTAACAGACAGGGAGATCTGGTAAGATACACGGCCAGATGACAAGAAAGAACATTGTGTTCAATGTCATTATGTAAGCTTTTGCTCAGATTAAGGAGTCTCCTGCTTTCTTCCTGGTTCATGGTCTCATCATATAACCCTTAACTACATGCAGACTAAAAGTACTTACTAAGACATATTCTCTCCTTTGCCTGGGGCACCTCCCTGCTGATCCTAAGCAGTCTCTCCCACTGCCTGCTCCTGGGGCCTCTCTGGCATCACAGCTTGCCCCTGACCAGTCCGGGTCTCTGCGCTCATGGTCATCTCTGATCTAGCCTGCCCCACTATGACCAGGCCCCCAGAGGTGACAAACAGACAATGTTTCAATACATACATTGCTTTCCAGTCTTTGGAAAAAAAATGCAACTCAGTTCTCCAACAGAAGGGCTTCAGAAAAACGAATTTAAACACAAAGAAAATAATTGGTACTTATGACAGATGCTTTTTAGAAGTCTGTTATGGAGGAGAAGAAAGAACTTTCTAGAAGGAAAAAAAGGATGCAGTGACAATTGAGGTCTTCCAGATCTGACTGTGACCAGATCTGACTGTGAGAATCCTCTGATCCCAGAGCAACAGACGGAGGCCGACCTGGTCCTCCATCTCCCAGCAAATATCCTGCTGTTCTCAGCCCCGGTTCAAACCAATTCAAACATAACTTGTATTTTTCTTCTTCAAAGGTACCAGTGTCCCCTGCTTTGTATAGAGTTAGGGAAGATTAACAAAAGGCAGTCTTACGTATCCAATGAACTATCACACCTGAGAGTTTTCCGTGAAAGCAAAACACCACAGAGACACGCCATTCTGCCTTGCTGATCTTCCTTCCAGGGTAAGCAACTGAGGACTTGTTGTCCCCTCTTAGTGACCAGACTTCTGCAGCAGTGTTTACAAATATCAGGATGTTCCCGTGCCTCTGCTGCAGATGTCCCCAAAGTAGAGAAAAACAGGGTGAACTTCATGTGTCCCAGGTTTCCAACAAGCTCTGGTTTAGTAAATATATCATTTATATTTTTTTATTTAATGAAACAAAAGTTTTGCTGTGTTTTTTCTCTTAATGCAGAAAACTCCACATTCAAAAGATGATTAATATTCAGACAAAATATGTTCTCAAATGTTTCCCCAACTCAGATTCCCATAATACAAAAGGATGCCTTGAAATCCAGGCAAAAGGCTGCTCAAAAATGTGTCTTCCTGCCACAGTGTAAGCTACTTCCATCCAAAGATCTATGCAGCAAATGATCAGTTAAAAAAGCCTTACATTTATTAGTAAAACCTGCAGGAGGCATGACTGAGGTCTGAGTAACTATGGACAGAAATGTCTTCTGTAGCATAAATACCAGTAATATTGTTTAGCCTATTTTGATTCTGTATCCACTTAACAAAGAATGATACAGGTGGCTGGCTCCTGAGAGAAATATACTGGTTAAAATGAAAACTTGGCCAAGTTCATAGAAATCTTCACAATAGAGAGCAATTTAAAAATGGAATATATCCCAAAGTTATTGAATGCTACTTCTTCCTTGAAGCCAATACGACACTCTGTTGTACCAAGTTTACATTTATGGTGCTGTTAAAACATACACTGACCTTTAAACACTGCACTTAGGTACAATTTATGACCCAAACAAGAAACCACATTCTATGATGTGGCTGACACTGGAAACTCATTTAAACCTGTAAGTCAGTACAGGCCAGCTACATAGGATTTGGGACACAATAGATTACAGGAGTTACAGGAGTTAACTAGTCATAATCCATAGGTTCTTTTTGCAAAAAGAACATTCACGTTCTTGTAATTAGAGAGTCTAATCGGCGTCTAATAATGCAAGTGTATTTCCAGCCAGCAGACCTTGAGCAGCAGTAGCGGTGTGGGTGCACCTACAGCTGCGGACCTGCTCCCCAGTGCCATCCTGGGCTGCGTCCTTCTTGGGGGCGCCTCTCCATAGTCCGTCTCCCATCATTGTGCCCCTAACTGAGCCACACTGCTCTGGGCAAGCCCGGTCCTTCAGAATCCCTCCTTCCACATCTGTCACATGGAGATGATGTAGTCCCGTACCTCGTGGGACTCTCATGAGGAACAAACAGGATAACTCGGGAACAGGTGCTTTGTAAGCCCCAGAGTCTCCTCCTGGACCTTCAGCTCCGTGTTCGCCCCTCTGATGCAGCAGCCGCCCCCATCCCTCCACCCTGGGACCAGTTTTAGGTGGGAGCAGTGGAGCTATTTGCATTTTTGGAAGCGCTATGACCTCTTCGTGACCCGCAAGCCTCCTTCCTCTACCGTAAATGTATGTGCCACTAAGGAACTGTAGATATTTCAGACAGAATTAGTAAGACATTTGGTTTAAATCAACTTATTTTCCTCTTTCCAATAGCTTTGAATTTCAATTCTTTCAAAATAGCCAGTAGAAACAAAAGAGTTGTTGAAGACTGGGGGAAAATTCAGAACTTAATCTGATAATCTTTTTCCTTCTTTAACGTCTTCCTCAAAGAATTGGCGTTGACCTCTGCTCTAGGATACATGGCTGAAAAAACAGTCGAAGAGCACTACCATTTCCTGTCTAACTCTGCAGAATCAAAACACTCCGAATGAACGAATTAAATTTCGACAGTTTACTCAAATTTTCATATCGAATGAAAATCAGAATGCACACAGTAGGCTATGGAGTCTACCAGTGCATTCGTGTGCGGTAAGGATTCCACCTGTACCTCAGAAGGGCTGTGTGCACCTGGGCAGGTTCCTGCCCTCTCTGTGCTTCTGCATCCGAGGGCAACGGGGGGTAAGTCCACCGGCCTGGTGCGCACTGAACACGCCGTCGCACGTGGATCCCTGAGGACCTGGTGGCCCGCAGAACACACAGGGCCCTTATTGCCCGGGTTCAAGGATGAGCCCCCGGAAAACTCATCCCACCCACCTTGTGCTCCTGTTCATGTGTCCTTATTAATCCTTAACTCCTGGGACTTTCATTATTGGCTCACTGTCCTGTCTCCTTTTGGGGACTCAGAGTTTCACGAGGGCGGGAGCCATGACTTTCTCCCGTTTGTCTCCATCATTATGTTGCTGGAGAGGCGGCCGGCAAATGATTGTTGAGTGAATGAATGAGCGAGTGAATGAGGTTCTATTCATCAAAACGTCCAGTGGTTCCGTAATTGACCACAAACTCATGGACCTCACACGGAAAATCCCCCGCAGTCTGTCTGCACTCCACTTTAAAGACCGGGGTCCCCTAGGGATACCTACTGCGGCTTAGTCCTGAGACCACATGGGCTGTTCCTGCCTCCCAAAACAGGCTTTGTGTTTTCCTACTTTTGATGATTCTTTCTTCTCCATTATCATGTACCTTCATCCAAAGCAGTCATTTAGAGTTGGTCAAGTGCATCCAGAAATATACCCTTGGAGTGATTAAGTATATTTTGGAGATTTTAAGGAAATAGGCCTAAACACAATTTTTTAGAATGTAAATCAATGAATTTAAATTATCAATTAAGTATGGTTAAATTTTACTTGTACCATTAGATAACATGACTAGACTTTTGCTTTATAATAAAGTCATACACTTATTGGGGAGGAAATTAATCCCTATTTTCATTTTGGAATACTGCATTATCACTCAGATATTCCCTTGCAGTATAGAAAGTTCAAAGAAGAAATTTAACATCAATAATTATCTCATGACCCATAAATAACCATTGTTAATGTTACCTAAATATCATCCTACAGTACCCTCTGCCTAGAATCATACAGAAGAATGAATAGAAAAACAATAATATAAAGATATATATTTGATTATACAGAACAATTGTAATTAAAGTATTATATTTAATTTGGTTTTACTTGAATTTAGAAGATGCAACGTTGAAAAAATTGTTGAATTTATATTAGATCTCTCTTAACTTTAAGAAGGAATAATTTCTAGAAAATTCTCTAAGGCTAATAAATAGGATTATCACAAACATAAAATTTGGAATTATTTTTGTTGTTGCTATTTTAACTGTGTTTGAATTTTGTATGGCATCAACTGATTTCCTACTATGACCCAAGAGTAATCTACCATATTAATCTGTAATCAATATTAGAACTATTATATGCCTGTAACAGAAGTAAAAATGAGACAAATTAGTTGAGATGTCAGAGAATCCATCAGGACAATCTAGAGAGTCTAATAAGTTTAGACAGATGATCAGATATTCCTCTGAGTTCAATTTAAATTGTTTTCATTGGGAACTGGTATATTTTAAGTAACATATTAGAGCTTAGAAGATAGCCTGCTATATAGTAGGTGTTCAAAACAAATTTTTTAATAAATTAATACAAGTAAAAATAAAATAACAGCTCAAAATTCAGAAGAAAACTTTTAGGGTAAATGTAGAATTTTAAAAATGCCCTAAGTCCCTTTTTTTAAGAAAATTTATTTATTTATTTTTGGCTGCGTTGGGTCTTCATTGCTCTGTGTGGACTTTCTCTAGTTGCGAGGAGCAGGGGCTACTCTTCCTTGTGGCGCGTGGGCTTCTCATTGCGGTGGCTTCTCTTGTTGCAGAGCACAGGCTCTAGGTGCACGGGCTTCAGTAGTTGTAGCAAGCAGGCTCAATAGTCGTGGCACACGGGCTTAGTTGCTCTGCGGCATGTGGGATCTTCCCGGACCAGGGCTCGAACCTGTGTCCCCTGCATTGGCAGGCAGATTCCCAACCACTGCACCACCAGGGAAGCCCCCTAAGTC